>NC_045620.1:82477847-82780574 GCF_009829155.1 Mustela erminea | reverse complement strand
ATATAAATGTAAATATAAATATAAATTTATGGGTATTATCTCACTCCACTCTCCTAATCCCTGTAAAGTAAGCCAGAGAAACATAATCCTCATTTTATAAATGAGGAAGCTCTGGCCCAATATAAGTTTTAAGGAAAAACAAAACAAAACAAAAAAAACCCACGTCCATCAGGTGTACTAGGTGTTTTCCAGTTCTCTCATCTAATCCTTAACAACCCTAAGGTGAATGCCACATAAAAGATAACCAAAGGTTAATTAACTTTCCCAAGATTATTCAGCTCATAGGCTGATCTGGGATATAAACCTAACCTGCCTAACTGCAAGGTTATGTTCTTTTCACATCACAGCATCAGAGGACAAAAATCAAAGAGTGGCGTGTGCAAATCACAGAGTCCTCACCTCTGGGGTTCCAAACCAGATGTCTCTGACGTGGTCACAGATGGCTTTTGCAGCAGACATCGCACTGGAGAGCTTTCGAGCTTTGATGACAGCAGCACCACGCTGCTGCACAGTCTGGTTGGGGACAGGCAGAGACAGCATTACTTGATCATGAAAGGACAATTTTCATCACTACCAAACTAACCCTGGAGTGAGAGACCGCAGCTACAGTTTAATGTATTCCCCTCCCAAAATCATACAATTACCCAGCATGGGCCTTACCAACCTATTTCAGTTACAAGTGTGTCTTTTTGAAAAAAGAAAACTACAAATTCACATAGGAAGTTTACTACTCTCCACACAGAGAAATGGATCTCTTTATAAAGATTAACTGGAGGACTAGAAGGAACTCTAGTTTTTTCCCCACTTTAGCAATCAATCTTGACCGCCACACAGCAGATCAAATCAGATAGGATCATGACTGGCTCTGCATGTAGTCATCAGAAAAACCGTGAAAGGCTTGAGAAACATGCCGCCAAATGGAGAGACACTTGGGGTCAGCAATGGGGTGTCTCTCTCCAGAGTTCTTTATGCTTGGCTGTTAAGAGATTTTTCTTACGGTGATGAATTCTCCCTTGAGCCAGCTGTCATCTTTCAGAGCGTCATAAACACCAACTTCCTTTCCTTGCAGTTTCACCTTAGCGTGGCTGACATCTGGGTACTGAGTTGAGGAATGGTTTCCCCAGATAATGACATTCTTTACATCATCAGAAGTCACACCAAGTTTAAGAGCAATCTAGTGAAATAGAAAACAAATGCATTACTAAGACAAATGCTTTTTATTTCAAACTGTGCCTGTCTGACAAACATCTTTAAAGGCCTCTGAAACTTCAAGAGAACCCACAAGTTTTATCTATCTGTATTAAAAAAAAAAAGAAAGAAATATTGCTTGGTAATTTCGTCAAAGCTTAGCAGTATAAACAAAATGTGAACCTGAAACATTACAGGCTAGAATATTTAAGAGCAGAGAGCATCCTACAGTTTATGATGAACTTATCAGTACAGGGGGTTTATTAAACACAAAACGCCAACATAAAACACCAAGCAAGAGCTTAAGAATATATAGATGGGACCTTTGTTTTGTTGTATTTACTTGGAGATGTCTCCTCAGCACTTCTGAGCAATCAGGTTCGAGTATGGGAATTTCTCCATATTTAGGTGAAATTTTCTTTACCACATACCTAAATCAAGTGATCTTAAATATGAAATTTTAGAGTTGAAAGAGGCTCAGATTACTAAAAGTATAGTTGTCTTCAATTTACAGATTAGGAAACCAAAGGAAAGAGTTTAAATAAAATACTAAAATGATACCAAATATGACAGTTTCTAGCTATAGGTTTAAAAAGCATTTAAGAAGACACGTGGCTGGCTTAGTTGGGGGAGCATGTGACACTTGACCTCGGAGTCCTGAGTTCGAGCCCCATGTTAGGTGTAGAGATTACTTAAGAACAAATTTTAAAAATGTAAAAAGCAAACAAATAAAAATCACTTTAAGATCCTGCATGCCAGAGCGCTTGGGTGGCTCAGTGGGTTAAGCCTCCGCCTTTGTCTCGGGTCATGATCTCAGGGTCCAGGGACTGAGTCCCACACTGGGCTCTCTGCTCAGCGGGGAGCCTGCTCCCTGCCCCCACCTTCTCTGCCTGCCTCTGCCTACTTGTGATCTCTGTCAAATAAATAAACAAAATCTTAAAAAAAAAAAAAAAAAAGATCCTGCATGCCTTGTAGTCACATGACTATCAATTATATAGTGTAGTACACTATCCACAGATAAAGTTCGAAAATTATGTTTTGAAAGATATAAATAGGGTGTCTGGGTGGCTCAGTGGGTTGAACCTCTGCCTTCAGCTCAGATCATGGTCTCGGGGTCCTGGGATCGAGCCCTGCATCGGGCTTCCTGCTCGGTGGGGAGCCTGCTTTCCCCCTCTCTCTGCCTGCTCTCTGCCTAATTGTGATCTCTCTCTCTGTCAAATATATAAATAAAGTATTAAAAAAAAAGATATAAATGATCAAAATCAGTTCACTTATTTTGTTATTCATCTAAAAAGGGAATGTGCAAAAAGAAGTTACGGTTAGTTGTATGCATAATTTGTTCTTAGATAGCAGAACTGTGATGAACCAGAAGGGTATGTTTTAGAAAAAATTTTTTATGATTTTATGAGCTGATGTGTCAGTGTATCGTTGTGGGTGATTTTTCCTTCTTTTATATTACGGTAAAAATGGGAGAAAAAAATAGCTGCACCAGAGTTCACTGTTTTTGCATGAAAAAAGTCAGTCTCAAAAGGTCTCTTAGTCTCTTACTCACTACATGATTCTAATTTTTTTTTTAATTTTTTATTTTTTATAACATGATTCTATTTTTGTGACATTCTCAAAATGACCAAATTAATTAAGATGAAGAACAGATAAATGGTTGTTAGAGCTCAGGAATGGAGAGGGAGTGCATAACTATAATGAGGCAGCATTAGGAGGTTCTCTTATGGGTCATCAAACAGTTCTGTATCTTCACTGTGGTGATTATAGTAATCTACGTATGTGATTAAAGACAAAGAAATGAATGTAAAAACTGTAGAAATCTGAGTGAATCTATTAACAGTGTTGTGTGTAGTTTAGTCAATTTCCTAGTTTTAAAAAAGCTCTACAGACATGGAACATGTTACCGATGGGGGAAGTGAGTTTATGGGGACATGGGATTCTCTGTACTATTTAACTTCTTCTGAGTTTATAATTACACCAAAATAAAAAGTAAAAACAAAACAGCAACCAACCAAACAAAAAGGATACTGATGAAAAAGGCCAATACCTGAAATGTTTGCAGTGACTTGAGTCATCTTTATACCAATTTACTCAGTCAAGTAAGAATCCAATTGTGTATACTTTCACTATGACCCTAATGTTGAGACTTCTTAAATCCTAGAATAGTGAAATGATTTTAATTCTCTTAAAATCTGTTTTTGATATTTAAAATCACTTCTCAGCTAAACCCTGCTTCATCTAGAGTTCTGTAAGTATTACGGCTATTTACCATTTAGTCTCACAAATTAGCTGGACAGTTGGTTTCTAGAGAATCCAGCAACCCATCTGCTTAGTGGTGCAGGCACAGTGGTGTGCTGTGAAGTACCATTTTCTGTGTGTGCCATGACCTTCAAGGACTTGGGAAGAATTGCCCTTACTTCTATTTAGCTAGTATCACAGAGAAAACGGAAAATTTACCCAAGGCAAGGAACCCAAGATGTCTATTACCAAGAACTTAGAAGCTGTAATTTTGCTGAATGTCAGCCCTAACTGCTCCAAAGTATGATGAAGCTACAGGAAACTCCTTACTTTCTTTGTCCTGCTGCCTACTTCCTCTTTTTATTTATTTTATTTTATTTTATTTATCCACTCAGCTAATTTACTTCTGAGTGGATAGCAAAGTCAATACTTTGCAGATGCAGTCTCTGAATTTCATTCATATTAGAGCTAGTCTAAATTAACATGTATCCAGGATTCCACTTCCTTGCTCCCTTCGACCTTTCACGTCTAACATGTAGTTCTGTTAAACAGTTTTGGACTAATTCTCCAGCCCAGTAATTCCTCCAGCTCCTCCGCACCCCCATACCAGCTATTAGTTTTATTGCCAAAATACCCTGTTGGCATACATATGCAGCTCTGGTTTACAAATACACAGGGGGATTCTGCAGGTGATTAACAGTCACTAGGGAGCTAGGTCTTCTGATTTCCAAAATAAATTATGTAAGGCTAGGAACATTCATGTAAGAAATTAAGTCTTTGAGCTTGTTGTTTTTCTCACTAGATGAACAACTCCTACAGGAAGAAGAAACTGCTTTTTCAAAAACTTGCCAAAAGTTCTCACTATGCCAGACTGACATACTGGAACATATGCCAAGTTAAAGTCTAACAAGACTACTACTTCTCTCTTTCCTCACTCAGACTTTTGCCCTTACAGGGAGAACTGTTTTGGGCACTGGGACAAAGTGTCACTTAGTAGTACCTCTGGAAGCAGAATTTTCCAGTGCCTGCCTTCACCAATGCCTCAGTTCAAACAGCAAAAACCAAGTTTTTCAGTGGAGTCATTTTACCTCTTTTCCCTTGTTGCAAGTAAGTTACCATCTGGCCATCTAGAACCTACAAATGTACCACTTAAAACCATCTTTTCCTTCATGAGTGTTCTGTAGTACACAATCTCCTGCCTCCACTTATTCAAATGAACTCCCATTCTTTCTACCCCCCCTCGACTTTAGCTAAAAAGTAAGGAAAAAGACCCAGTTCGCAGCCTAAAGCCCCACAGGAAAGATCTACAACCTAACAGATTATCTAACGACCTTCTAAATTAATGGAGTTTTCAAGGAGATATAGGAGGTGTGGTTCTTCGCAAGTCTTGGTTATAGGCCTCTTAATTAACACTGCTGGGGCGCCTGGGTGGCTCAGTGGGTTAAAGCCACTGCCTTCGGCTCAGGTCATGATCTTGGGGTCCTGGGATCAAGCCCCGCATCGGGCTCTCTGCTCAGTGGGGAGCCTGCTTCCCTTCACCTTTCTCTCTGCCTGCCCCTCTGCCTACTTGTGATCTCTGTCAAATAAATAGTTTTAAAAAAAAATAATACTGCTAATAAAAAGCATTACTACTAAATATAGCCAATCTTTATTGAGTTTTATTATGTGACAGGTACCATAAAAGAACTTAACATAGATCTTATCTCATTTAATCCACATAACCTCCCTTTGAGGTAGAAGTATTATCCCATTTTATACCTTGAATACACTTCCTCAAGGTCACAGAGCCTGTAAGTGAACTTAGGCCACATAATCTCTTTACGTAAGAACACACCTAAGGGTTTTGGAGTCAGGCAAATCTAGCTGGCTTCATCATTTACTAGCTATAGGACTATGATCCCAGACCTTTCCGGGCTTCTGGTTTCTGTGTATAAAACAGAGATAATGACGTATCTCATATAGGTATTAGAAAAATGAAATGATAAGTTACACACAGAGCATTCAGCTTAGGGTAGAGGCTTAACAAAATGTCAATTCTTTTCTCTGTTACTGGTAACTCCAAAGCTGGAAGATGATCAATTCTCAGTTTAAAGCAGTGGTTTTTCAACTTAGACCTCACACCATCTTTTGATAAAATGTTTTCTTCAAACTGAACTGTCTTCTTTAGAAGAAAAAGGACTGAATTCATAGACCTATCTAATAGTGATGACCTGTGGATGAGGAGGTATGGCCAGAAAGCTGCTAGGGAAAAAGGAAAGAAGTTATGTCCAAGAAACTAGAACTCTGTTATGGCTTTCAAGGGCACTGGGATCATCTAGACCCAAGAAAGCCTAGGAAACCAGCACAAATGATCAGAAGTGACGCTTCATTTTTCGAAGAGCTACTGGTCACTGACCCCTTGGCACTTTTATCTAAAACTCCAAGGGGTAAGGAAACTTGAGAACAATTAAAATTTAGTTTCTAAATAGTTCAAAGTAGAACATTTTATGGAAACATGTAGAACATTAAAAAGATATAAAAATAAAATTAAATACAAAATTAAACATTAAAAAATCTGAATCTGCTGGGTTAGCTATAGGGAAAAAGGAAGCAGAACCACACAAAACACAAAAAGCTCAAATCTTTTTTATAATGTTCTATATATCTGGAAAAAATAAACTATGTATTGTCCTATTAATTATACTAATAACCGATTTTTTTTTTTTTTTTTAAAGGTAGGCTCTATGCACAGCATGGAGCTCCAGGGAGGGTCTAAACTCATGACCCTGATGAGATCAAGACCTGAACTAATATCAAGATTTAGAGATTTAAATGACTGAACCACGCAGGCGCCCCTAATGACTGTTTTTTTTTTTAACCCCCCGTAGCAAGAGGACATTAGGAACAGTATTTTGGCATAGTTAGCAAATGAACTATAGTTGAGAAAATTAAGTAAAAGTTCAGCCTCCTTAAGAGTCTAGATGCAAAGACTTCCAAAGAATAGCTTTCTACTTGGGGGTGCTTGGATGGCTCAGTGGGTTAAGCCTCTGCCTTTGGCTTGGGTCATGATCCCAGGGTCCTGGTATCAAGCCCTGAATTGGGAATCTCTGCTCAGTGGGGAGCCTGCTTCCCCCTCTCTCTCTGCCTGCTTGTGATCTCTGTCAAATAAATAAATAAAAATCTTAAAAATAAAGAATAGCTTCCTACTAAACAAAAACAAAAAAGTAAGCGTTAGCTACTTCAAAAGTGTGAGAAAAAGGTTTTAAAGTTGAAAATTCAAGATTTTAAAAGGTGTTTTTCTACCTGAGCTTTAGCTCGGTTGTGATCCAGACGAGTCAAGCAACTGAAGTTCTCCTTGGGAATGGATGGTGCCGACTTGGCAGCAGTCAGGCAGTTGGTATTGGCTGGGTTCCCCACCACAATAACCTAGAATATATGGGAGGCACAGTGAAGTTACACATCATAAATTGATGAACTAAACTATCTTAGAATATGACTGATAAATGTGTAACATGTAGCCTTTGTATCAAGTTCGTATGAGCTAAGTATAGTTACCACTATAGTTTCCATAGTATTTCCACTCCACTGCTGGTGTCTGGTGTGATTACTGAAACATGTCTTTCTTTAATAAAGCTACCAACATGTACACAAGTTGCTTTCCAGGTTGCAGCATGCAAGACCAAAGGTACATGTCTATCCATTTTGTTTTGTGCCAGAACAGAGACAGAGCATTTATCTCTTTACCACACACGACACACAAACACGCAATCAAAGGCTCTGAGAGAACAATTCATTCATAAAATTTTCCTTCTTATAAAACCAGTCCAAGAAAGAAATTCGATTTGAGCAGTTTAACTTTAGGACAGTAATTTCTTTTTATTAATTAAAGGAAATTTTTAATCTTGCCTAATCCTAAGAATTAACTGGGGTTTGCTAGAATACAGATTACCAAGTCCTATCCACTCTATACCTTTTCAATCAATCATTAGCAGAAAGCACTTCAGGCTACTTTTTTTTTTAACTGGGGAAGTACAGGATATACTATATTATAATACAGTATAGGAAGATGTCCACATGTACTTAACCTTTTAAGTTTTAGATTCTTTAATAAAACTATAAACTTACTGGGAAATAATGTCAAACTTACTGAAAAGCTGTGAGCTTATTACAAAGACTATCTCCCACATCCTCTTTACCCAGATTTCCTAATTTTTTCCATTTCTCTTCCTCTACACACACACAGTACCCTTAGTCTTTCTGGCCCATTGGAGAACAAGCTAAAGATCTGATACTCTAATGCCCCCAGTGTCAGTAAATATTTTTCCAAAAAGGACACTTAGCTGAGGGGTGATTATAGTGCAAGCAGCACAGCTCTAAGCAGCCTGGATCAGTCCAAACAATGCTGTTATTTTTTATTAAGAGACCCATGAATTTCTACTCATTTCTACTATTTTCTGTTAATGATTACAGAAAATAAAAGTACGCTATTTAAGATGAATTCTACAGGAAGCAAAAATTCAGGTATGTATAAAATATTGTAACAGAACATTGTAACTGGCAACTTTAAAATCTTAAACATTTTCTTTTACCTTTGTTTAAAGTCAGGACTGGGAAGAATAAGTCTAACAAAATCAGTAAAACCTCTAACCAACAAGCCTTTTTGCTTACTTATTTGGTAAAAGGAGGCCTTATTGCAATATTAAGTAAGGCAAATTCAGAAACTAAAGTAGCTTCCACACAAAGAGAAGAGGAAGTAATACCAACCAACTCCTCAAAAGACAAGTATATCAAATTTCTCTGGATTAAGAAAAATCTGAGCATTTCAGAAGTCACCATCTCAATGCTGAGAACACAGCTTACAGCCATCTCTCCCTATCATCATACACACAAATCCAAACATCTGAACAAATATTCCCATGCATCAAAAAGGCACCAGAAGGTTCTGTGCCTTCTCTATAGGTCTGTAAATTAACAGTAAATTTCCGTATCACAGAATGGACAAAATATTTTTGAGAACCTCTAAATAAAGATTTCTACATTATAAAAAAAAAACCTCAGAAAAGGAGAGCTTATCAAGTAAAACTCTATCTGTATTTACTGACCGCTGCAGAAAAGTAATGGGGGAGAAAGCAAGTAATTTTCTTTTTACTTAAATGCTAAAAGAAGAAATTTCAAATGCTGATAATAGAAACCCCATAAAATACTGTATTGGTCACCTTAACTGACTTCTTGGCATACTTCTCCAAGGCTGCACCCTGGCATTTGAAGATTTTCACATTTGCTTTAAGTAAATCTTTCCTCTCCATGCCATCCCTTCTTGGCATGGAGCCCACAAGAATGGCCACATCCAGGTCTTTGAAGGCAACATCTTCTTTATCTGTTGCAATGACATCTGTGAACAGGGCAATAAATATGCAGAGCTACTGAAACACCAAAGTCTGAGGTTTTCTTTTTCACACTGAACCTAGCCAGTAATTCTTTCACTTTGTAGCAAATGTTTACTTTACATATCACAATGATAAAAGTTTTAGGGGCCTAAGAAAGGAAAAGTTATATAATCAACAAACATAATAAAATGTAAATTAATTTTGCTTTTCCTATTTCAGTAATCATTTCAAGTTTGAAAACTCTATAGCTTTTGTTCTATGATCAGGTATGATGCAAAACACAATATAAACTTTCAACTCTGTGCAACATTTGTTATTCAAACCAACTACCGATAACATGATAGGAGAAATTAATTTACCTAACCTTTAAGTTGTGATTACTTTAAGATCTAAGATATCAATCACAGATTCAAAATAATGTTTATTGAGGAGCTTCATGCCAGGAATAACACTACAAATTTTGTTGTATCAAATTTATTCTTAGTATTTTATGAAGACAAAGAGGTTTAAGGAGGTTAATCTGCCATCATAAAGCAGTGAACCTGTAATTCCAGCCCAGGCTGGTCAAGAGGTCAACCACTATTCCCTGTGCTAGCCCAGTAAATATATACTACTTACTCTTTGATTAAAGAACATAAATCATCACTCCCCTTTACTGACCGTATTAAAAACGCCATGATCAGTACTATAGACTGAATGTTTCTGTCCCTCACAAAATTCAGGTTGAAACCTAATCCCCAATGTGATGGTATTATAAGGCAGGGCCTGTGGAAGATGATTAGGTTATAAAGGTAGATCCCCTCATGAATGGGATTAATGGCCTTCTACAAGAGGTCTCAGAGAGATTCTTCACCCCTTCTGTCTTGAGGACACAAGAAGAAGATGGAACCAGGAAATGGCCTCTCACCAGAATGTGAATATGCCTTAGTCTTGATTTCCTAACCTCCAAAACTATGAGAATTAAATTTTTGTGGCTTATAAGCAACTCAGTCTATGGTATTTTTGTTATAGTAGCCCAAATGGACTAAGCCAACCAGGATTCAGCATTGTCATTGGTAAGTTTTTAGGAGAGTCAAACTGTGTTACATACAGTAAGGCTGCTGTAGAGCCCCCAGCAGGTATACAAAGAAACACCAGTTGGTGAGGGGAATCTTCTTCCCAGCCATGCATACTTATTTGCAGACTCTACACTCCCTGTCATATTCACAGCTGACTAAAGACAAGCTGACTGTAACCCGGACCCATTAGAGAGCAAAAGAACTCAGCAGAGAAAGGAATAAAAATGTGACAATGCAATAAAGCTGATTCGGAAATAGAGGGTGAGTTGTATGTCTACTATACTTCAGTTTAAAAAAAGAAAGAGAGCATGAGGAAAGGGAGCCAGCAGAATAGCTTGGCAGGGCAAAGCACTCTCTTATATAACTATGCACCCAAATGATTCAGACAAGAGAGTACCCCTTTGTAAATGTTTATTGAATGGACATATGAATTGAGCATTTTTTTTTTTTTAAGATTTATTCACCTATTATCTTAGAGAGAAAGAGAGAAAGTGAGATCCACAAACATGCAATATGTGGGGGGAGGATAGAGGGAGAAGGAAAGATTGAGAGACTCCTGTTGAGGGTGGTCCGATGCAGAACTCAGGACCATGACCCAAGCTGAAACCAAGAAGAGGTGGACACTTGACCCACTGTGTCACCCAGGCACCCCTCTGAGCATTGGATGTGTATATATTTTGCTTGTGCAAACTTGGGAGAGCATTATTAATTAATCCTTACTAAAAAAAAAAATGATAATAATGAAGGGATACCTAAAGAAAAATATTCAAATTAGTTTACAAGTTGACCTAACATTTGAATGAAGCCATTAATCAAATTTAAGACTTCTATCTTACATTTGTGTAATATTTCAATGATTCCTAAAGGCTCTTAGCAGAACCCTCATGGGCTTTTTCAAACTATGCAGCATATGACTAAGACAATTTATGCTGTATCTCAATCTGATGACCGGCTGTGGGTTAGGACTATATGTGAGGGACCAAACAATTTCTAGCCTCAGGGTAACATGTAAGTCTGGAAGACATCATTTAGAGCTGCATAATTTAGGCATTGCTACTGCTTTTTAAATACATTTCAAAACACAATGCAGACAATCTCAAGTGTATAACCCTTGTGCAACATTATCCTTAATTAGTAAGGTAAATTATAAGAATGCTGGAAAAAAGCATTGTCTCTTAACTGACATTGGTTACTTCTTGCTTTTACCCTTACTTATTCTTGGTATACATCTTACCAAATAATTGTAGCTCAAAAAACAACAAAAAACACTTTTCTGAAATAGTTTCTAATTGAGAGGCTAGTTAAAAATCTAAATCTGTTTTTTGAAGGACATAAAATACTATAAAATCCTTTTATCCTCCACCCCCCCAACTCACCTTTCAGGAGGGGAAGGGCACAGTCTTGCAGTTCCATTAGGACACCATCTAGGACACCCATCATGGGAGTGATATCCAACAGCACAAGAATTATTGGCTGCCAAGTAAATAGTAAGGACAACATCTGTCAGTGTAGGTTATATCATTTAGTCACAAAAAAGTCCTCTTGTAAATTTTAGTTCACGGAAAGCTAAATATTATCTGACATGAGGGATGAACTTAATATCTATGGGTGAAGAGAAGGAATAAATGCACACTTAAGAAAGGATTTTAGTGGAATAAGAGAGTAAGAAAAGGGGGTGTCATTATACTTAAAAAAAAAAAAAAAGAACAGGGGGTGTCTCTTTAAACTGGAAAGCAGATCTGCCTTCTGACTATTTTGGGTCTAAAGACCATTTATCAATAAGTTAGTGCTAATTCAGCGACTTTCTCTCCCACATGACTCTCCCTACCCTAGTAGTTACTGTTACCAGGGAAAATCTTCCAGAGACCACTATCTGCTGGCTGAACCAAGTCAACTAAATAAAGTATGCAGAATAGTTAATAAGCAAAGCATTTTCAATGGCTGGAGGGGTACATACAAATAAGATACCAGCTTACATTTATAGCAGTGTGCCCTGTATAATTATTGGGATAACCCATCCCTTTTGTCATTAAAATATTTCTTTGAAACTAAATACAGGGTTTATTGATATTATTCTTATTTTGATTTGCAGTTCATAGATAGTTCCCCTACCTGGTCTTTACCAAAGACAGATCCATTTCCAATACTGTACAGCAGGGAATATGCAATTTGACCAGCTGCTCCAGTCACAAGGACTCTGATTGGTTCAGACTGTAATGAAAGAGACACATTAATTAACATCTTATTTTAAAATGCTATTTTGCCCTAAAGACATTCAGGATTTTCTCTATAATAAGACAACCCCATACTTCAGAAGTTTATGTAAAATTTTAAAGTCTCTTCACATTTGGCTTAGTGGAAGATAAACTTATTCCGGGCTTGTGCCAGTAAATACAGCATGCACAAATCAGCTGAGCAACTTCTGGAACATGTGTCCTTTGGCTAGATATTTATGCAGTGTTACTTAACTCTCATGTTATCCTGGAGTTACTTACAAAATCTTATCAATCTCGTCAAAGCTATTTTGCCACTGAAATAGGCCCAAAAGAGTTGATGTGCCTTATATGGTGATACAAACTCTGGCAGCAACTAGAACCTCATAAATCCTCTTATGCAAATCCCCCCACTCCCCATCTGCTAGAATAGAATCCCTCACACCAGGAAGACAAGTGACAGTGGTTAAAATTTTCCACTTACAATGAGTCAGAAGTTTTAATAAAACTACTAATAATGATTTGACTTGACTACCTGAAGGAGGAAAAATAAGTCTTTATTTTTTATTTAAGGAGAAAGATAAGCTAGAGAATACTGATTATAAATTTTACCATTAAATAACTATTATGACAATATAGTGACTTTTGACAACCTGATTCCAAAGGAAAAGTAATTTTAAAAGAGAGGAAGTACAAAGAGCATAATAGTTGTAACAGAAGTTGCTTTATAGACCTCAACAGACCCTGAACAAAATACAGACATATGGACACAAATAATAACTAATATTCAAAGTGATGATCCTGAGTCACTAAAAAAAAAGCTCAGATAATTAAAAAGACAGAAATATTTATATTAAAAAGAGCTGAACAAAAATGTTTGGAAACTTAATGGATACATTAGATGTACAAATCTGAACAAGGTGGACTGTTCCTTTCCTTGACAATACTGTGTAAATGGACTTTTCACGGAGTCACCTCTATTGTTACCTGCACGAGAGAAGTGGTCCACTGAAATGAATGGGGCAGAAGTCTTTGATTTCTTTATATTTACAATTTCCTTTTCCAGGTGAGTCATGTCTTTGGGATGGAAGGAGACTATGTGCTATGACCTCCCAATCCTAACCTCTGAAGGTCAGAAGTATTTAACAATTTGACACCCAGAGAAATCAAAGGAAAAAACTCTAAGGAAAGAAGTGCCAACTGCCGTAGAGAAATGAATCTGTATGTAGCAGACTATGTATGTATTTCTTCCTTACAGATGAGTGACCAGGATGTGAGTGCAAAAAAGGAGAAAACTACGGAGAGTTTACTCCCCGACCTTCTGAGTCTCTTCCCCATTTTCTTTTCCAACTTTTCCCCTAGGCCTTCATACCCCTAACAAGACAAAATACGGTAATTCCCCAAATAAACCTTCTTTTTTTTTCCCCCCCAAGACAGTCTTATGTTTCCAAACAGATGTCAGGTTTATAAGGAATGTTAAAGTTATCATATATGGTTATTTTTCATCATATGGCCTTTACATGTTTTTAATCCTGTCATTTTCCCCTCTTCCCTTGGAGTAGGTGAGAAAAAGGGAACAGAGGAAGAATTTCTAAATTCTGTATTTTTAAATTCTAATTTCTAAATTCTAAAGAATTTCTTTTTAGAATGCAAGCTCCTTAAGGACAGGGGCTTTGTCTGTTTCATTTACTACTGTATTCCAACTGCCTACAACAATGTCTGCCACATAGCTGGAGCTCAAATACTTGATGAAGGAATGGCTGGATCTTGTAAAATCACTACCCCAAACTTGGAAATGTAAAAGAGTTGTTTGGAAGCAAACCTAACATGCTCTAAAAAACTGTTTAAGATAATTTATTCATATATACTTGCATTGAGAGGGTTGGAAACTTAGTGATCACAATAATTCCAGCTATAGTTAGGAAAATTACGTCCTAGTTCTAATGATATAGTTTTATTAATCAATTGATAAACTGTTATCTTACTTCATTCATTAAACGATACACTACTGGATCTTTATTATGTACCTGGTACTATTTCAAGCCAGATAATCCATTAGTGAACTATATGCAGGAAACAAGAGGATAGCCCAATTTTCTAAAACAGAGGTCTAGAGAGGTGGTAGAGTATAGTAGAGAGATAGCCTCTAGAGCTGGATGTTCTGGGTTCAAATCCTGGCTTTACAACCCATCAGCTGTGTGCTTTTCACAAGTTACTTAACCGCTGCATTCAGTTTCCTCACAGTAAAGTGGAGACAATGATAGCAGCCACCTAACAAATAAGGTAGTTGTACAGATTGAGAGTTAACATAAAAAGCATTAAGAACAGTATGTCGCCAATACTAGAATTATAGATCTCTGTCACCACAGAATTTTCCTCTAAGGATTCTTCTACCCTGTGGTGTTCTACTTATATGTCTGTTACTCTCTACTAGACTGTGAACCACCACTGCCTTGCTATGAGGGCAGTCTGCCTTTGCCTCAAATTTGTGCTCCATTACAGTGTTCAACAAGTATTTGCTGAATAAAAGGGTTAAGAAAACTATAAACACATGCTACTTGAACGTAAAGCAAGCCAAGATAAGAAATAAGGGGGAAGAGTATAACGATCTGTAAAGATTACAGGTAGATGGTTAGAACACAATAATGTAGTCAATCTTAGGTTTAGCTGCTAAAAAAAAATGTGCTCCCAGTATCACAGTCTTCAGTGAAGTGCTTGTGGCCAGCTAATGAAGAGCTGCTAATTCCATCTCAGCAGTTTCCTTCTTCTAGATCTATGAACAAGTTATTTTCACAGGTAATTCTATCTTACTAAAAGTAGGATGAAGCCCAGTATATGCCTGAATGTTTGATTATGAAATGGGAAAGGATGAGCCTATTTGGTTCTTTTTTGCTCTTTGCAACATTGCAGTAGAATAACAGGAGGGTGGGAGATTCCTGCTGACTTTCTATAATGTTACAGTGTGAAGACAGGTTACTATTCTTTGCTTAGATATCTGGGCAGTCTGCCAAGATCCAAAGGAGGAATGTCTCTGCTCTTGGCAGGGCTCTAATGACCTTCCTGCAGATTCAGACTGCCTTGCGCATGTGCTCAAGTCTCAGTTGTAAAGCTTGAATATAAGTGTTCTTTCTGTTATTCTACAGAAAAACCCCACGTATTCCTTTTTTTACTTTATAATTTACATATATTTCTGTAATATAAAAAAGAAACTATCATTCAGATTCCTTCATACAGTTAATCCCTGGTGTCCTTCCCTATTTCCTCTTAAAAAAAAAAAAAAAAACAAACCTGCTTTGAACAGCTTACAAAAGGTGACTCTTTTTAAACTCAGTGATTGTTCACATGGTCTCCTGAGGAGGCAAGGAGATTCTCAGTCACCTGAGAGGGCTGTCAGTTTCAGTAAACTGACAGGAGTGTTCTTTCTTAGGGACATCGGTGTTATCTGGTGCCCAAGTGACCTTCCAAGGGTGAGACCTGTCTTTATCTACTGTGTTGCAAAATAACAAAAGAATGGGGGCCCAGGATTCTCCCTGTGACCTTGCGAAAATCATTTAATGTCACTGGGCTAACTTTTAAAATTAGAGTAAATAATTTCCAAATTCCCTTCTAATTCTAGAATTCCAATATAATGAATTACAGGGAATAAAGCTATCAGGTAATATAAATGCTGATAAAATACTTTGGTTTGTATTTGCAATATGAATTTGTATGTTCCTCCAGAACCTCAGCTACGGAAAATAAAATTTCAAAATGACTTGGTAATTGTCTGTATTGTACAATATGGTATGACGGAAAGAGCTGTAAGGCTCTTGGGAGCAAACTGCTGTATGACCTTGAGGAAATCGTTCTCTCTGGGTTTCAATAATGTCAATTTTAATATATGAAGTAGGGGGAAATTCATCAAAATGATCTTTAAGGTCCCATCCAGTTCCAAAATTATGAAGTCTCAGGTTCTCTGTTACCTCTGCATTCTTGCTAAGTTTCTTAAGTCAGAGACCACTGAAATCATTTAAATTATAGGTAGGAAACTGAGGCTTAACATTGACTGAGAATTAGTAGCTGTCCCCACTGGCCCCTTATAAAGGTGGAGGAGGCAGTGATACCCTTGCCTTAAAAATATGTCTTTCCAGGTTCTGGAAATTTCCAATTCATTCAAACATTTCCCCATAATCCCCACCTATCTCAGTATTTTGAGATAACGGGGAAGAATAACTTCAACTATAAATAAAAGTACTAGAGAAATTTGTCTGGTGTCAAATTTCACCTTCAAACACCATGCAGCTTATTCATACGTCAGAGTTCCCTCACCAGCCTCCCCCTCCCCCTTTCAGGAGAGACAAGATGTGACGATCTAGGTATCCTGACCTTCACAAGATGGTTACATTGTGTAACATTAAGAGAAGTGGCTCTAGAATTCATAACCTACAAATCAACAAAGAACATCTGCACTAGTTATTTGGTTAGTGATGCCATCACTGCAACACATTCTGTCATTACAAAAGGACATCAATGAACAGGTTTTAAATAACATTTTATGAAATCAGATATGGCGGAAACACGGCTCTTGAAAATGTCGATCGCAGTCTGGTAAGGTACTTATATATAACTATAACTAAGGGCCTTCTGCTTTCAAGGGGTTTGTGACAAAAGCCCTTAAAAATACCGCTGACTCAATTAAAAAAAAAAAAAAGTTAGGACCCAACACCCCCGCCTTCCCAGTCAAACGTTATCATCCTTATCAAACCCTGGTATCGTGCTTTGGAGAAAACCTGCAGCTTATTTTGCACCCACGCTATGCAGCAGGACTGAGATCAAACCTCTCCAAGGACAAATTTCTCCAGAGCCCTCCTAAGAGCTCCCCAGGTGGAAACCAACCCCTTCCCAATTACGGGGTCACTACGACAGTCCCCAAAAGATGAGTCGGGTTTTTCCAAAGGGCTCGAAAGGCAGTGCTTTGCACAGCCGCCCCCGCCCCACAAATCCTTCAAATGCAGGAAACCCCATACAGGGGCGCTTAGGTCGGGGGTAAGTAGGATCTAGGGGCTAACACTCACCATGATTAAGAAGAGCGCGAACAATTCCAGCACCTGTAAAAAGAGCCTCAGGGAATCGGGTCACCTCTACTGCGGAATTGACTTGGGGAGGGAGAACGCTCTTAGAAAGAAACTGTTCTTCTCCCAACCGCAGCGCCCTCCGGGAGCTGTAGTTTACGTAGCCGGATTATGGCGCATTCTTCAACGCATTTCCTTCAAGTGTTGAACTACACTTCCCGAGGTCAGAGGTTCGATCACGCCTTTCTCCCTGCGCTCTTCGTCGATTGCAAAGTAGTCCCCGAGGGCGGGCCGCTGTGATTGGAGGGCAGCGATGAGTTGAAGATTTGTGCTTGGGGCGGGGAGGACCTGCTTGTTGGCGCCCAATAATTGGTGGGAGGGGAGGCACGTGGAAGCCGAGGGAGGAGATACAGACCCTTTAGCTACATCACCCACTCGTGCGTGAGTGAGACTTATCTTACCCCAAGGGTAAAAGTGGGAGGTAAAGAGACCTTCCGCTGCGTAAAATCGGCTCGACCCGGAAACAGAGTCTCTTTAAAACTATTCACACTGCGTAGGGGCGGGCGGAATTGACGTGTTGCTAAGGCTGGAAGGCTTCGCAAGTTGCTAAGCGACGAGGCGGGAGAGCGCGCGCACGCACGGGCCGCTGGCGAGTACCTGAGGGATTTGTGGCTCTCGCAGTTCAGAGACCGAAGACTCCCAGCGAGTGCGCCGCGGCCTGCCGGGTCGTCCTTCCCTAGTTGCCAGGGGACCCTCCGCTCTAGGTAGTGTCCGGTGACGAGCTGAGCAGCTTGCGGGGACGCTCCTCTGAGGCGGCCAGCTACCGCGCGTCTTCCCGACTCCCTGAGGCAGGTGAGCCCGGGCCCAAGGACAAGGGGTTTTCTGTTAACATTAGGGTCCGAAATGCGGTTGTGTGCGGTTCCGCGTTGTTTTTATCTACCCTGCTAACCAGCTGACCCGCAGGCTCGCCGGTCCCTACTCAGCGCTGTTAGGGTAATAGCCTTCTGGAGGGTGTAGTGCCTTGGAAGTTCTCGCCTCCTCCTTTCTGTAAGATGCAGCTCTTTCAAAATTAAATAAAAAATAGTGAGCGTTTGCCTTGTGGGAAATGAAATGAGCCCTTCCCTTCCTGGAGCTCACAGTTCACGGATCTAACTTTTTCTTAAGTCCTCGGTGAGCGTTGACAGTTTTTGTCCGTTCGTTTTTGGAGGCAGGTCAACCATCTTGACCTTGAAATGATGCCAAACCTGCGTTTCTTAAGTAAAGTGTGGCAGCTGTATGGGAGACACTGGTTGTTTCAGGCAGAATCTCAACTGGTAAAACAACAAGAGGTTTTCATTTAAAATTAATGCTGCCCAAGAGGGTTGTAGTGCTCCTTGAAAGCTAGTTTGATGTGGATATTGAAAGGAAGATGTGGTGTTCTGGAATAGCATAACTGTAAGCAAATCAGTGCAGTATCTGTATTAGATAACGTTATTGTAACTTCTAGTTTTTCTCTGTCAACTGGTAATTGAAGGCCAATTGGTACCTTTTCAGTTTTACTCTCTTCATTTTGGAGGGTTTGCTATTGTGGGAAAGAATATAACATATTTCCAAATTTTTTTTTATCAGTTGTATTTATTATAACTGAGTGATTCTGTCTTCCTTTAATGCCTTTATTCACTTATTCATATACTTTACTGGTTTTCCTCTTATGTCATTGGTTGCCCCTCTTTTTTACCTCTGACTTCTTTAGCACTGGAGTGCCTTTGTTCTTCTGCCTACACTTAATCCCTATGTGATATAAATTATGAGTTGATTGGTTACAGATGTCAAATGTCTGGTTACATCTATATCAGAAAACTCCCAAATTTGTGTCTTGTCCTGAATTCCAGATTCTGTGTCAAACTACTTCCTCATTATTTCCACTTGATTTTCTAAATGCATCATTTTCATTATTTTACAGTGTTTTCTAATGAACAATCATAGATAGAGGTACAACACCACACCCTGTGATATAGATAAAAATGACCTGGAATTTTTCCATTTCTAAGATGTTTGCTGTGGATGGGATTATGAGATTTCAAATGGTAGAGTGGTAAAGAGCTGTGATTGGTTAGATGAAAACTGGCTTAATAAATTGGCCAGGAAAATGTAGGGAAAGAATTTTAGAATGTGGCACCCTAGTAGGCTGTGGGAATCTAGAGATTAATATACACAGTTGCTGCCTTTTTAGAGCCCCCATAGTAGCAGGGAATACAGCTATGTAAACCCATAATGACAATATGGTATGACCTGGTTAGTAGTAATAAAGAGTTAGTAACTCTGGGGAGCCAGGGCTTTGCAAAGGAGTTGTTGCCTGAATGAAGACAAATGGAAGTTTTGGCCAAGCAGCTAAGGTAGGAGGTAGAACCACAATTGCAGTGTTGTAGTAGGGTTTGGGGTTGGCAGTAAGACAATTTGCAACCGCACATGCTTTAAGTTCCTGTTTGTTTTTTTGTTTTGTTTTGTTTTATTTTGTTTTTAACTAAGACTCTAGAACTGTATTACCCAAGACTGTAACTATGAATCCTGTGGCTCCTAAATTTAAATTAATTAAAATAAAATAAAAATAAATAAAAATCCAGTTCCTCAGTTATGCCTATATTTCAAGTATTCTAATCATATGGGACAGAATATCAGACATTTCCATTATCACAGAAAGTTCTTTTGCACAGCTGCTAGAACTTAGTGGAATCAAGGCATCACCAAGAGCAGGCACTGCTGCAACATATCTTTGTAAGGACATCCCTTTTGCCTGTGGTATACAATGGGGTGCATAGCTGTTTGTGATACTGACTACACACACAGGAAGAGCTCTGTCAGAGGCAAGAAACCTA
The DNA here is from genome assembly GCF_009829155.1 of Mustela erminea. Taxonomy (NCBI): domain Eukaryota; kingdom Metazoa; phylum Chordata; class Mammalia; order Carnivora; family Mustelidae; genus Mustela; species Mustela erminea. Next base: position 82,760,602 of record NC_045620.1, on the reverse strand, counting down.
ATTCTAGTCTTGACCATTGCTTTTGTGTTTTGGAGGAACTTACTTTAACAGTCTTGGTGTGTCTGTTTGAACGAATATTTCCAAACATTGCATTGTCCTGGATCTTGAGCCACACTTTGCATCAGAGATCCCAGAAAGGGTTGAGAAAGCAGAGGTCATTGCCTGGATGATACCACACAACATCTTTCTGCTGCTGTCTACTGTTTTGGGATACCTGTGTTCCTGCCACATTCTAAATAGATGGAAGGACATGTAACACATACAGAAGCTTGAAGTAAAATGACAGGTTCGGACCTTACCAATAATGGGGATTAGGAGGGAAAGGAGCCCTATTGGGGTAGCTGTATACTTTAATGTGTACAACAAGTCTATGTTCTTATGTACTTCTAATGAATTGTCATATGTTTTGTTTGGATGTATTTTCTTTATCTCTTTAAGGAGTTCTTCCTGTTAAATATCTAACTGGTTTTATAATTTTTAATATTTTCAGTTTGGATGAAACAGACATGTTTTTTGTAAATCAAATTTCACTATAGTCATTTCTAAGGAAGGGAAAAGTGGAGAGATGTAACTGGACACTGGCCTAAGGGTGCTTTAAATATATGGGTGGGTGGAGAAAATATTGAGTATTCATTTTATTATTTGTCCTACTGTACTTAACATCCAGTTTAACAAAGAATATTACCAGTCCCTTCCCAGAGATCTTAGGTTGGCACACATGCACATATTCTCACTCTGGTGTATATAGACACATTTTGTAATCACAAAAAATGTCACATGAGTTGTTACTAATGCTTTTTCTTATGCTCTACTAACTAGATATGGAAACTTGTTTTATGCTACTACTGCTGGCTTTAAATGTAAAAGAATGCTGGTGCATAAGCATAAACACATCTATGTTTTGTCATAAATATGTCCAAAGACATATCATTATGCCCATGTTTGAAGAAATTAAGATACAAAAGATGCAGTGGATCAATTTATGGCTCATGAGAGGTGAGGAAGAGTGGGAAGAGCTAGATCTTGGACAGTATGTAGAAGTAAGGGCAGAGCAGAGAGAGGAGAGTAGGCAAAAAAAAAAAAAAAAGCAATTGAGTGTGAAGTAATACAGAAGTGAAAGAGTGGGAAAATATCTTACCATGCACATTCATTTGCGTTTTCCATCTTCTATGTTAGTCAACCTACTTGCTGTTGCTAAAACATGTCCTTTGGTTTTCTGCCTCCATATTTTATATGTGCTTTTTCCTTGATTGGAGTCTTATCCTCTGTTTCTGCCTGTTAAAATTCATTCCACCAGGCTCCTCATAAATGCTTTGGCCATTTTGAAGCCTTTCTCCCCACCCCCCATCTCCTTTTAAAAAGTATTACAGGAAATTTAAAACATAAACAAATGAAGAGAGAGTGGTATAATTTTCTCAATCCATCATCCAGCTTTAACAATTATTAACAGTTGGTCTGTCTTCTTAAATATGCCTTTTTGCTTTTCCCCTCCCCCCAACATTTTCAAACATACAGAAAAGCTGTGCAGTGACTAACCCTTTATAGTAGTCTGAGTTTAGTCAGGAGACGGATGTCTACTGGTTATTTGAAAATTTAATGATGAAATGTTAACTAGAACAAGGAGGGGTGGTTATACTAAAAGGCATAAAAGAGCTCTGAGTCTAAGGGTCCCAGAAGTAGAAGATGTTAAAGAGCAGCTAATATTTCTAGGAGGAAGAAGAAGAGGGCCCTTTACCCAGAGCTTGTATGCAGACCTGTTCAAAAGAGGCATGTGTACTATTGCTACAGGGTCTAGAAAAGTGCCTAGTGTCAGTGGGAAGGCTGGAGCTGCAGCCACAACAGGAACTTGTCTTTTCTGCAAGGCTCTTGGGCTCTCGTGCTGAATGGTATGAACATTTGTAAAATCTGCTGTTGAGACACTTAAGATTTGTACATTTCATATTTATAAATTTCCTCTAAACCCCCCCCCCCCCCACCAAATTACTAAGTTCCAGCTAGTGATAGGTATGCTGAAGTGTTTGGGTGTGATACATACTTAAACCTGCAACTGTCTTTGAAATGTACCTGGCTGGCTCAGTTGGTGGAACATGTGACTCTTTATCTTTTGGTTGGTTGAGCCCCATGTTGGGTGCAGACATTATTTAAAATTAAAATCTTAAAAAAAAAGATAGATTAATGGATGTATTGAGGGATGAATAGTTTTGTCCACAAAACAATTAAAATATAAAAGCAAATATAGTTACAGGAAATGGTGTGTTATAGAATTTAGGTGGTATTCACTGTGCGATGCTCTCAACTTGTTATTAGAGTGATAATTTCTTTGGGTTCAGAGACTGCAGGTGCAAGAGAAATATCTCTGAAATTGCTGTTGTGGAAGCTGGAAGAGTAAGAATCTTGGCTTTATGAAACTAATCAGTTTCAGACTTTTCTAGCTAAGCAGAAATTTTGTAAGTGCAAATTATATTGGAAAATGATTGGAAGAACTTGTGAAATACTGAGCATATCTGAAATTTCACAAATGTAATTTGATACTTTAATAAAAATTTATATATTTTTGGTAAATAGCTTATTCATTTGAGTACCAAGTCATTTAGCCAAATTATCAGAAAACCTAGAGGCAGAATTAAGAACAGTTTTCATTATAAAATTTGTATGTTGGAAAATTATTTTTTATTTCATTATGATGTTTTTATTATCTAGTATTGCCTGGGGAATATACTTGGCTCCGTCTAAGTGAAACTACTGAGAACTGTAGTTGGAGGCCCAGAAAATGGGGATATGTTACTCCTAACTGTTTCATAACCTTGCTGCAGGCCTAAGAATTTATGTTACAAAATGCTGATTTTAAGGTAGAAAGTTTCAAACGCCCCAAAAGATGGGAATGACTGAGTAAGGATGGCCCTCCATAAAATTGTTTCTAAATCTATGTCCCCTGTTCCCTTTTTACATTTCAGTGTCTTAGTTCCCAAGTCTGGTTTTGTAATACCCTCCTCTTATATTTGGCTAAATTTAATTTTAAAGAATCGTGGCACATAGGAATTTAGTTATTTATAGATCAATTTAATATATGGCTCCTGGAAATGAATCAAGTTTTCATGAATTACAGCTGGGATTTGTCATGGGCTGTGTTCTTGGTCTACTTCATACGAAAAGGACACAAAATCAAGGGAGTTGTTACTTTCCTAGGCCTTCATTAATTTAATCATATTGTTTTACATTTTACAAAAACATAGTGAATATGTGTATTATTACATAATCTGAGGTAGAGTGAATATGATTCTCATTTTATAGTTTAAGAGACTCAATTTCAAAGGTTGTGATTTGTTCAAGTTCTTCTAGCCATGTCTAGAAAACTAAGACCTTCTTACACTAAGAAAACAAATTACATACCCTCTTCTTCGTTTTAAAACGAACACTTAAAATGTATCATGTTTATACAGTTTTAAAGATTGTAATTTCCAGTGTATTATGAGTATTGAATTTTTTGTTAAAAAACCGTTAGATCATTCTTCCAAAAATATGCAGTGGAATCTAAATATCTTTCTACCCTCATCCACTTAAAAAATAGGTAAATATCTCTTTTTTGACAGTCAGAAGTTGAGGTTTCTATACATTGCTAATCTCAAACTTCCAATTCACTTTACTGACATAATTTTATCTTACTTTAATGTATTTTAATGCTAAAAAGTCTTTTTATGATCATACTGTAAGTTTTTTTCACAAAAATATGAATATAAACTGTCATTTGTGCCTGCAAGTATAATAAACCTATTATCATTACAGTTTTTAAAAGCATAAAATTTATCAAAGTGAATGTTACTTTGATAAATTTTTGATTTATCAAAATTACTTTATCAATTATTACTTTGATAAATTTACTAAAAATTAAAAGTAAAAATTTAATGGAATGTATCTCAATGGATGGGACTTTTCCTCCCTGGTTAGTTTATATACATAAGGATGAATATTACTTGTTAAAATGAGACTGGATTCTGTTTCAAATTTATTCCTTTTTTCCAGAGTTATAGATCTAAGTGCTTAGAAACCTATTCACATAAATAAGATGGGAATTATTTGAACTCCTTCCATGTTATTTACAAAACAAAATCACATGGTGGCCTATTATCAGAAATTGTTTTCGATGGTGTAACTCATTTAGGCCCTTTCTTTAATTTGGCTGCAAACAAAAGATTTGAAAACCACCTGACTTCCAAAAGGATTAATTACCCATTAGTCATTCAAAACTTTACTAAAATTTGCCTAAAACTATACAGTCCTCTTTCATTTAGAGTTACCTTGATTAATTCAATATGCTCTGAAAATGTTAGGAAAAGTTGAAATAGGATTTCATTGTGACCTTCCCCAAACAATATTTTTAATTAAATGCTTTCATCTTACCATATGCTTTAAGGTTTAAGTATGTCAGAACCTTGAGGTGGTTTATTTGCCTGTTGAATTTTTAATTTTGGATAAAATAATGCCATGTAACCTAATTGGTGAAGCCCAGTCAGGTAAAATTGACTTACTTTAAAAAAAAAAAAAGACTTCATTTTAAATTAAATTAATGTGTTAATACCCATTTTAAGGAATACTATAAAAACCACTGAGAAATAAATTATGGAATGCATTTGAGAGAGATTATTAAACACAGAAAGTCAAGGTTAAAGTGATGCAGAGATAAAATATTATTTATTTTATTTTATTTATTGTTTGTTTATTTTATTTTTTAAATATTTATTTGACAGAGACATAGTGAGAGAGGGAACACAAGCAGGGGGAGTGGGAGGGGAACCAGGCTTCCCACCAAGCAGGGAGCCTGATGTGGGGCTCAGTCCCAGGACCCTGGGATCATGAACTGAGCAGGAGGCAGACGTTTAATGACTGAGCCACCCAGGTACCCCAAAGTATTGTTTGAAATGACTATTAAAATCACAGTAATGCTATTTCTCATTGCTTAATTTATAAAAATGATATAAAATGGACCTAAAATTATAAATGATTTATGAAGTGAGGAATATGATAAAAGGATATTCCTTCAGTAAATGGGTTTCAAAGGTTTTGAGTACTTGAGTACTTAAGAATCATGTATACAAGTTAGAAGTAAATACAGAAATTTTGTTAGACTTCTTACATCTCAACCATTCACTTCATAGTCAGACTTTTCTGATGTATTAATGAAGAAAGAAAGTGAATTACAAAAAAAGTTGGTCTGGAAACTAACATATGATTTTACATTTTGATAATAGAAACTAGAAAATAATGTTTTCTAAGATCAAATTGACTGTAATTCTAATAAATATTTCATTATGTAATTTGCTTAAAAAATGTGATTTGCATTAAGTTCCTTCTAAAGATTGGGCATAGAGTGCCAGGATGGCTCTCATGGCATGGGACATTGCATGCTCCCTCTGGCTCTCCAACTTCCTCCTCTCGGGGGTAGGTGGGTGGGTGGGGAGGGAACAGATTGATCTCCTTTTCTCTTACAGAGTAGGTGTGCATTATTCTTAAAACCTAGCTTCTAAGTTTATAAAAAATTTCTCCCATGATCCTACTACATGAATACTAGTAACTGCTAAGAGGAAAAGGTTCTCCCTGTTGTTGTTCTTAGAATCTCATGATTTCTGTCCTTGATTTATAGTGAATTTTTGAAGGGAGAGTTTTCAAAACGAGAAATCTCACTGTAGTCCTACAGCAGAATAGGACATATCCATACTCCCAAGTAGGCCATAGACCCGTATCCTAACACTCCTCCCACTGCTGTAGTCCAAATACACACAAAGTCAGCTCTATGGTAGTTCCTGGGCCTTGTTCTCTTTATAGTTCCTTCTTCTCTAAGTCAGATTAAAGAACATATTTGCACTGATTGTTTATAGATTACCTTTCACAGGTAATGTAATATGCTGCAAGAGAGGTTTTTGTTCTGGTGGACATTTTAGCACATTTCTATTTTCTCTCTCTCTCTCTTTTTTTTTTTTTTTTTTTAAGCACATTTCCAATTACACTAATAATAAGGTTGTCTTCCTTACTTTCTTAAAGAGCCATCTCTGGTAGTTATATCAAGGAGCACAATATGTCATTGCAATTTCGTTGTGAGTTTGAATCTTCAGGTGGTTTCTGAATTCCTCACAAGCTTTCACTTTCGTTAAGGCAACAAACACTGGTGCATTAATCTGTTATGTTAGATTTGGAGATGTTTTTAACATTTTTTACCCCAGCTCAGCATTATTTAGGTAATGTTTAATTGAAACGGCAGAAAATATTTGAAATACAATTCTAACAACATCCAGCAGAGCTACTGAAGGAGAATTAAGTTTCATATCCCTAAAATTGAACATTGGCTCTTGATATTCTAGGTATTTGGGAGCTTACATGATTTTATAATTATTTAACCTCATTAATTTTATTTATAGCATATATAAAATTGGTATGATTCTGGTTAAAACTCATTCATTTTAATGTTTTCTTTAATGAATTATGAGGTAAAGTTCTTTATGTAACAATTTTGTTATAATCTGATTCTGTTTCATTGAAACCAGTGAAGTAGTATTTAGAGAGTAATCTTTTTTTAAAAAATTGACATATAATATATTATTTGCCCCAGGGGTACAGGTCTGTGAATCATCAGACTTACACATTTCATAGCACTCACCATAGCACATACCCTTCCCAATGTCTGTGACCCAGCCACTCTATCCCTACTCCCCAAACCCCAGCAACCCTCAGTTTGTTTCATGAGATTAAGAGTCTCTTATGGTTTGTCTCTCTCCTCGGTCTCATCTTGTTTCATTTTTTCCTTCTCTACCCCCTGCAGCCTGCTGCCCTGCCTCTCAAATTCCTATCAGAGAGATCGTATGGTAATTGTCTTCCTCTGCTTGAATTATTTCACGTAGCATAATACCCTCTAGTTCCATCCACATCATCGCAAATGACAAGATTTCATTTCTTTTGATGGCTGCATAGTATTCCATTGTGTATATATACCAGATCTTCTTTATCCATTCATCTGTTGATGGACCTCTAGGTTTTTTCCATAGTTGGTTATTGTTGACATTGCTGCTATAAACATTCAGGAGCACGTACCCCTTCAGATCACTATGTATCTTTAGGGTAAATACCCAGTAGTGCTATTGCTGGGTCATAGGGTAGCTATGTTTTCAGCTTTTTGAGGAACCTCCGTACTGTTTTCCAGAGTGGCTGCACTAGCTTGCCTTCCCACCAACAGTGTAGGAGGGTTCCCTTTTCTCTGCATCCTCACCAACATCTGCCATTTCCCTACTTGTTAATTTTAGCTATTCTGACTGGTGTGAGGTGGTATCTCATTGTGGTTTTGATTTGTATTTCCCTGATGCCGAGTGAAGTTGAGCATTTTTTCATGTGTGTGTTGGCCATGTGGATGTATTCTTTGCAGAAATGTCTTTTCAAGTCTTCTGCCCATTTCTTGATTGGATTCTTTGTTCTTTAGGTGTTGAGTTTGGTAAGTTCTTTATAGATTTTTGGGTACTGGCCTTTTATTTGATATGTCATTTGCAAATATTTTCTCTGTCAGTTGTCTTTTGGTTTTGTTGACTGTTTCTTTTGCTGTGCAAAAGCTTTTGATCTTGATGAAATCCCAATAGTTCATTTTTGCCCTTGCTTCCCTTGCCTTTGTGATGTTTCTAGGAAGAAGTTCTGTGGCTGAGGTTGAAGAGGTTGCTGCGTGTTCTCCTCAAGGATTTTGAGGGATTCCTGTCTCACATTGAGGTCCTTCATCCATTTTGAGTCTATTTTCGTGTGTGGTATAAGTAAATGATCCAGTTTCATTCTTCTGCATGTGGCCGTCCAGTTTTCCCAACACCATTTGTTGAAGAGGCTTTCATTTTTCCATTGGACATTCTTTTCTGCTTTGTCAGAGATTACTGGACCATAGAGTTGAGGGTATATTTCTGGGTTCTCTATTCTGTTACACTGATCTATGTGTCTGTTTTTGTGTCAGTACCGTACTGTCTTGATGACGACTGCTTTGTAATAGAACTTAAAGTTTGGACTTGTGATACCACCAACTTTGGCTTTCTTTTTCAATATTCCTCTGGCTATTCGGGATCTTTTCTGGTTCCATATAAATTTTAGGATTGTTTGTTCCATTTTTTTGAAGAAATTGGATGGGATTTTGATAGGGATTGCATTAAATGTGTAGATTGCTTTAGGTAGCATAGACATTTTCATAATATTTGTTCTTCTAATCCATGAGCATGAAAAGTTTTAACATTGTGTCTTCCTCAGTTTCTTTCATGAGTACCTTATAGTTTTCTGAGTAGAGATTCTTTGCCTCTTTCATTAGGTTTATTCGTAGTTATCTTATGGTTTGGGGTGCAATTGTAAATGGGATCAGCTTCTTAATTTCTCTTTCTTCTGTTTTGCTGTTGGTGTATAGAAATGCAACTGATTTCTGTGCATTGATTTTTATATCCTGACACTTTGCTGAATTCCTGTATGAGTTCTAGCAGTTTTAGAGTGGAGTCTTTTGGGTTTTCCACATAAAGTATTATTTCATCTGCAAAGAGGGAGAGTTTGACTTCTTCTTTGCCAATTTGGATGCCTTTAATTTATTTTTGTTGTCCGATTGCCGAGCCTAGGAATTCTAGTACTCTGTTGAATGGCAGAGGTGATAGTGGACAGCCCTGCTGTGTTCCTGACCTTAGTGGAAAAGCTCTCAGTTTTTCTCCATTGAGAATGATATTTGCTGTGTGTTTTTCATAGATGGCTTTGATGATATTGAGGTATGTACCCTCTATGCTTACACTGTGAAGAGTTTTGATCAAGAAAGGAAGCTGTACTTTGTCAAATGCTTTTTTGGTATCTATTGAGAGTATCATATGGTTCTTTTTCTTCCTTTAATGTATTGTATCAGATTGATTGATTTGTGGGTGTTGAACCAGTCTTGCAGCCCAGGAATAAATCCCACTTGGTCATGGCGCATAATCCTTTTAATGTACTCTTGGATCCTATTGACTAATATTTTGGTGAGAAATTTTGCATCTGTGTTCATAAAGGATATTGGTCTGTAATTCTCCTTTTTGTCTGGTTTTGGGATCAAGGTAATGTTGGCCTCATAAAATGAGTTTGGAAGTTTTCCTTCCATTTCTATTTTTGGAACATTTTTAGGAGAATAGGTATTAATTCTTCTTTAAATGTTGGTAGAATTCCCCTGGGAAGCCATCTGGCCCTGGGCCTCTTGATTGCTGGAAGATTTGGAGTCTTTTGCTTTAATCTGGAAGATTTGGAGTCTTTTGCTTTAATCTGCTTCCTGGTTATGGGTCTGTTCAGGTTTTCTATTTCTTCCTGGTTCAGTTGTGGTAGTTCATATGTCTCTAGGAATGCATCCATTTCTTCCTGATTATCAAATTGGCTGGTGTATAATTGCTCATAATATGTTCTTATAATTGTATTTCTTTGATGTTGGTTGTGATCTCTCCTCTTTCATTATTTTATTAATTTGGGTCCTTTCTCTTTTCTTTTTGATAAGTCTGGCCAAGGGGCGTTATCAATCTTATTTATTCTTTCAAAGAACCAGCTCCTAGTTTTGTTGATTTGTTCTATTCTTTTGGTTTCTATTTCATTGATTTCTGCTCTGATCTTTATTATTTCTTTTCTCCTGCTGGGTTTAGGCTTTATTTATTCTTCTTTCTCCAGGTCCTTTAGGTGTAGGGCTAGTTTGTGTATTTGAGACCCTTCTTGTTTCTTGAGAAAGGCTTGTATTGCTATATACTTTCCTCTCAGGACTGCCTTTGCTATGTCCCAAATATTATGTTTTCATTTTCATTTGTTTCAATGATTTTTAAAAATTCTTCTTTAATTTCCTGGTTGACCCATTTATTCTTTCTTCTTCTTCTTCTTCTTTTTTTTTTTTTAAGATTTTATTTATTTATTTGACAGAGATCTCAAGTAGACAGAGAGGCAAGCAAAGAGAGAGGGGGAAACTGGCTCCCCACCTAGCAGAGAGCCTGATGTGGGGCTCGATCCCAAGACCCCGAGACCATGGACCGAAGTCGAAGGCAGAGTCTTAACCCACTGAGCCACCCAGGAGCCCCGACCCATTCATTCTTTAGTAGGATGCCCGTTAGCCTCCATGTATATGAGTTCTTTCCAGTTTTCCTCTAGTGACTAAGTTCTAGTTTCACAACATTGTTGTCTGAAAATATTCAGGGAATGATCCCAATCTTTTGGTACCAGTTGAGTCCTGATGTGTGACCCAGGATGTGATCTATTCTAGAGAATGTTCCATGTGCACTAGAGAAGTATGTGTATTCTGTTGTTTTTGGATGGAATGTTCTGCATATATCTGTGATGTCCATCTGATCCAGTGTTTTCATTTAAAGCCTTTATTTCCTTGTTAATCTTTTGCTTAGATGATCTGTCTATTTCAGTGAAGGGGGTGTTACAGTCCCCTACTATAATTGTATTATTGTCAATGTGTTTCTTTGATTTTGTTATTAATTGGTTTATATAGTTGGTTGCTCCATGTTAGGGGCATAGATATTTAATATTAGATCTTCTTGTTGTACAGGCCCTTTGAGTATGATATAGTGTCCTTCCTTATCTCTTATTATAGTCTTTGGCTTAAAATCTAATTGATCTGAGGATTGTCACCCCAGCTTTCTTTTGATGTTCTTTATCATGATCAATTGTTTTCTACCCTCTCACTTTAAATCTGGAGGTGACTTTGCGTCTAAAGTCAGTTTCTTGCATAAAGTGTATCAATGGGTCTTGTTTTTTTTTTTTTTATCTATTCTGATGCCCTTTATCTTTTGATTGGGCATTAGCTTGTTTTTACATTCAGGGTAACTATTGAGAGATACGAATTTAGTGCCATTGTATTTCCTGTAAGGTGACTGTTACTGTATATTGTCTCTGTTCTTTTCTGGTCTGTTACTTTTAGGGTCTCTCTTTGCTTAGAGGACCCCTTTCAATATTTCCTATAGGGCTGGTTTGGTGTTTGCAAATTCTTTTAATTTTTGTTGGTCCTGGAAGCTTTTTTTTTTTTTTTTTTAAGATTTTACTTATTTATTTGACACAGAGAGAGAGCTCACAAGTAAGCAGTGAGGGAGGCAGAGAGACAGGGGGAAGCAGGGTCCCTGCTAAGCAGAGAGCCTGATGTGGGACTCGATCCCAGGACTCTGAGATCATGACCTGAACTGAAGGCAGAGGCTTAACTCACTCAGCCACCCAGGCGCCCTGTCCTGGAAGCTTTTTATCCCTCCTTCTATTTTCAGTGACAGCCTAGCTGGATATAATATGGTTGCATATTTTTCTCGTTAGTGCTCCGAATATATCATGCCAGCACTTTCTGGCCTGCCAGCTCTCTGTGGATACGTCTGCTGCCAGTCTAATATTTCTACTGTTGTATGTTACAGACCTCTTGTCCCAAGCTGCTTACAGGATTTTCTCTTTGTCACTGAGACTTCTAAGTTTTATTATTAGATGACGGGGTATGGACCTATTTTTATTAATTTTGAGGGTGTTTTTCTATGCCTCCTGGATTTTGATGCTTCTTCCCTTTTCCATATTAGGGAAATACTCTACTATAATTTGCTTCAGTATACCTTCTGCCCCTTCTCTCTTTCTTTTTCTTCTGTGATCCCAGTTATTCTAATATTGTTTGTCTTATGTTATCACTTATTTCTCAAAGTCTTCCCTTGTGGTCCAGTAGTTGTTTGTCTCTCTTTTACTCAGCTTCTTTATTCTCCATCATTTGGTCTTTTATATCACTAATTTTCTCTTCTGCCCCATTTATCATAGCAGTAAGAGCCTACATTCTTTATTGCATTTCTTTAACAGGTTTTTTGATTTCAACTTAGATTGTAGTTCTTTTATTTCTCCAGGAAGGGATTCTCTGATATCTTCCACACTTTTTTTGAGCCCAGTTAGCATCTTGATAATCATCATTCTGAACTCTAGTTCTGACGTATTACTAATATTTAAAAAAAAAATTAGACTGGTGAATAGAACAAAGTCACCCACTTGATTTTGGGGGTATTCTGGTCTCTTAGAAGAAACTACCTTCCAAAATTTTAAAGAAGAAAAAACTTACATATACAAAAATAAGGGCAAACATGATGAAGGGATGGTATATGACTGTAAAGATGAAAATTAAAAGTGATTTTTAAAATATTATTGATGCCTGGGTGGCTCAGTGGGTTAAGGCCTCTGTCTTCAGCTCAGGTCATGATCTGAGGGGTCCTGGGATCGAGCCCTGCATCGGGCTCTCTGCTCAGCGGGGAGCCTGCTTCCACTTCTCTCTCTCTCTGCCTACTTGTGATCTCTGCCTGTCAAATAAATAAATTAAAAAAATTGTTATTGATAAATTGTTTGGGGGGGAAAAATGTGATCAGGCCAGAGACTAGAACAAAGCCATGTGCTAGATTTATGATATATTTTGATCTATTAGAAAAAGTTGTATCCCCGAACGTTAAAGAAAAAAAATCTATGTGTATACAAAAAGTGAGGTTAAATACAACGAATGGATAAAATAAGAGTTTAACAATGAAAACTTAAAAAGATTTTTTTCCAGTGGTATTGATAAGATAAAATAGTTAAAAAATGTTAAAAAAGGAAAGAAGAAACATTAGAAAGTAGAATAAGAAAAAAATAAAATTAAAAAAATTTAATTTTGAAAGACTAAAGGGTCCTGGGAAAAAGGCCATGAATTCTTTGTGTTGTTTTCCCCTAACTCTGGAATTCTGTAGTTCTCATTGATTGGTGAACTTGGTCTTGGCTGGATGTTCTTGCTGATCTTCTGGGTTGAGGGGCCTGTTTCAGTGATTCTCAAATGTCTTTGCTGGAGGCAGTATTGCACCATCCTTGCCAGAGGCCAGGCTATGTAATCTGTTCAGGTTTTCTCTCAGTAGCTTTTGTTCCCCGAATGCTTTCCGTAGAGCCTTGGAGGACAGGAATCAGGATGGCAGCCTCCCAGTCTCCAGCCAGGGGAACTGAGAGCTGGGGGCCCCATTCCTCAATGTGTCCTCAGAGAAAAGCAGCCAATCCCTCCCCTTTCCCTGGTCTATGGCTGCACTCCATGCTCACCAGGTTTGTGACAGAGCATTTCTATTTCTGGTGCATGGCCCTGTTTGGAGTCTCCAAACTGAGTAGATTCCTGTGGTGTGCTTCCATGATGCTCCTCCTGGAGGAGGAAGGTGAGTCTTCCCGGATCTGCCTCTTGTGGTGTCCGTGCTTGAAGTGCAGTGGTCTGGCTGTGCCTTGGATCATGGTTTAATCCTGAGCTGAGAATGTACTCCTGAGCTCCATCTCTGTAGCTGGCTTCCCTGTTCCTATACCTGGGAGCTCTGACACACTCAGGTACCCCTGGTCTTTCTGTGACGCTGCAGGTCCCGAGACCACACTGTCCCTTCAAGGGCTCCACCCCTCCTTCTCTGGAGTGAGGTCCCTCAGTGGAGCAGACTTCTAAAAGTTCCAATTTTGTGCTCTGCTCTCTTACTTGCCCGGACATGGCCCCTCACCCTGCGGCCTATCTTCCGGTGGCTTTGGATTCACTTCTCTGCATGTCCTACCTTCTGGAAAGTGGTGGATTTTCTGTTCCTAGAATTTCTGCTCTTCTTTTTCTTCTATCTTCTGTTGAGTTTGTAGGTATTCAGAATGTTTTGATAACTATCTAGCTGAACTCCTGGGTCTCCTACTCCTCTGCCATCTTGCTTTAGGGAGTAATCTTATAACTTTGCTTTTGGTTTAAGTATATGCATGTTTAGAAATATGTGTTTTACATGCCATCTGTGTAATTAATAAAGAGTCATGGTATATAATAGTGTAATTAAAAACAGGATCTTTTATTTTTATTTTTTTGTTTTTTAAAGATATTATTTCTTTGGGAGACAGAGCGAGAGAGCACAAGGTGGAGGGTAGTGGCAGAGGGAAAGGGAGAATTAGGCTCCCAGCTGAGCAGATCCCAGAACCCTGGGATCATGACAAAACCTAAGGCAGATACTTAACCAACTGAGCCACCCAGGCACCCCCAAAACAGGATCTTTTAAAAACCAATATTAAGACTTGTTAAATAGATCAGAGACCAAATTATTTTTATTTATTTATTTATTTATTTATTTATTTATTTATTTTTTAAAGATTTTATTTATTTAACAGAGAGAGAGATCACAAGTAGGCAGAGAGGCAGGCAGAGAGAGAGAGGAGGAAGCAGGCTCCCTGCTGAGCAGAGAGCCCGATATGGGACTCGATCCCAGGATCCTGAGATCATGACCTGAGCTGAAGGCAGCGGCTTAACCCACTGAGCCACCCAGGTGCCCGAGACCAAATTATTTTAAAGTTTTCTTTTTTTCTTTCTTTCTTTTTTTTTTACTATGGTAAAATACATATAAGATTTACCATCTTAGCTATTTTTAAGTATAGAGTTCAATGGTATTAAATGTCATAATTTCGGGCAGTCACCACCATCATCCATCCCCATAACCCTTTCATCTTGTAAAGTTGAAATTCTATGCCTATTAAACAATAATTCTCCACTTACCCCTCCCTCCAGCCCATGGCGACCACTATTACAGTTTCTGTCTTTGTGATTTTGACTGTTCCACGTACCTGTATAAGGCAAATCACATAGTTTTTGACTTTTTGTTACTGGTTTATTTCACTAAGCATAATGTCCTCAAGGCTTATTCATGCTGTAGCATATTGCAGAGTTTTCTTCTTTTTAAAGGTAGGCTGATTTACCACTCACTATATGCATATGCCACATTGTGCTTATCCATTCATTTGATGGCCACTTGGGTTGCTTCTATGGTTGTGAATGGTGTTGCTATAAACATGGGTGTACAAATACCTTTTTGAGACCCCGCTTTCAGTTCTTTTAGGTAAATACTCGGAAGTGGAATTGTTGGATCACATGGTAATTGTTTTTAATTTTTTAAGAAACCATCATTTTGCTTTCCATTTTATATACCTATCAATATTCATGAGGGTTCTGATTTCTCCACATCATTGCCAACGTATATTTTCTGGTTTTTTTTTTTTTTTGATAGTAGGCCATTCTAATGGGTATGAGATTATACTTTATTGTAGTTGTGATTTGCATTTCCCAAATGACTAGTGATTTGAGCATCTTTTCATGTGCTTATTGGCCATTCATATATTTTCTTTGGAGAAATTTCTACTAAAATCTTGGCCCATTTTTGAATTGGATTTTTTTTTTTTTAATCTTATTTTCTTAAGTAAACATTATGCCCATAATGGGCCTTGAACTTATAACCCCAAGACTCTTGGTCACATGCTCTACCAGTTTAGTCAGCGAGGTGCCTCATTTGTTTTTGTTTTTGTTGAGCTTTAGAATTTATAGATTCTAGATCGTAGTGTCTTACTAGATATATGATTTGCAAATATTTTCACACATTTTGTGGGTTGTCATTTACTCTCTGGATAGTATCTTTTTTCTTATATTTTTTTTTTCTTATGACGCTTTTCAGGTATTTGTGATTATTCATCTTTAATACTAAATTAAAATTACACCAGTGATAGTTCCTCAAAGGTTATTTGCAAAATGGAACTTGAAACCGTATCATTGAATATTTCCTATTTGATTACATAAAAAAATCTATAGACATTTCTTGCACATGAAATGGCTTTTGTATCAATGCATGGCTTTTTAGGTAATTCATTGTTTCACTAGGGATAGTGTCTTTTGGATGTATAAGATTTTAAAATTTTCATGTTGTTCCATTTGCCTATTTTTTTCTTTTGTTACTTAGACCTGGTGTCATATCCAAGAAACCATTACCAAATCTAATGTCACTAAGCTTTTGTCCTATATATTCTTTTAAGAATTATATTGTCAGTGTTCCTGGGTCGCTCGGTCAGTTAAGCATCTGCCTTCAGTTCAGGTCATGATCCCAGGGTCCCACATCAGCCTCCCTCTTCAGTAGGGAGTCTGCTCATTCCTCTCTTTCTTTGCCCCTCCCCTGATTTATGCTCTCTCTTACTCATTCTCTCATATAAATAAATAAAATCTTTAAAAAAAGAATTTTATTGTTGTAGGTCTTATACTTAGATCCTTGATCTATTTTGAGTTAATTTATATGTGATGTTAGGTAAAGGTCCAGCTTCATTTTTTTGCCTGCACATATCCAGTTTCTCCAGCATCATTTGTTGCAAAGACTCCTTTACCCATTGAATGATCTTATCACTCCTGTCAAAAGTCATTTGTCAGTGTTTATTTCTGGGCTTTCTACTCTATCCATTGGTCTATATATCTGTCTTTATGCCACTACCACACTATTTTAATTACTGTAGCTTTGTTGTAAGTTTTGAAATGAAAAAGTATGAGGCCTCCAGTTTTGTGTTCTCTCTCTCTCCAATTATTTTGGCTCTTTGGAGGCCCTAGATATTGCATATGAATTTTAAGGTGAGGTTTTGTTTTGGTGCAGTATGTCATTGGGATTGCATTGAATCTGTAGATTATTTTGGGATGTATTGACATTTTAACTAAATTAAATCTTTAAGTCTGTGAACATGAGATGTGTTTCCATTTATTTATGTCATATTTACTTTCTCTTAGTGCTGTTTTGTAGTTTTCATTGAACAAGTCTTTCATCTCCTTGTTTAAGTTAATTCCTAAGTACTTTATTGTTTTTGATGCTGTTGTAAATGGAATTGATTTTATAATTTCCTTTTCAGATTTTTCATTGTTGTTGTATAGAAATGTAACTGATGTTTATTTGTTGACTTTGTATCCTGCTAATTTGTTATTAGTTGTGACAGCTGTTTTGTAGAGTCTTTAGGGTTTTCTAAATATAAAATCATTGTACTTTTTCCTTTCCCATTTGTATGCCTTCTTTTTTTTTCTTTTTTTGCCGAATTGTTCTAAGTATAACTTCTTGTACTATGTCAAATAGAAATGGTGAAAAGTCGGCATGTTGCCTTGTTCCTAAAGTTAGAGGGGAAGCTCTAAGATTTTCTAAGCTTCTAAGTCTTTCACCATTGAGTATGATGTTTACTGTGGGTTTTTCATATATGGCTTTTACATTATGTTGAGGTAGTTTTCTTCTATTTTTAATTTGTTGAGTGTTATTATCATAAAAAGAATGTTGAATTTTGTAAACTGTTTTTTTCTTCAATTGAGATGATCATGTGCTTTTTCTTTCATCTTGTTGATGTTTGTATTAAAATAATTGATTTCTTGAACCAACCTTATATTAATCCACTTGGTCATGGTGTTATCTTCTTAATGATGCTGAATTCTGTTTCTACCATTTGTTGAGTATTTCTACATCTGTTCATAAGAGATATTGATCTGTAATTTTCTTAGAGTGTATTTGTCTGTTTTTGGTATTAGTGTTATGCTGGTCTCTTAGAATGAGTTTGAAAGTGTTCCCTTTTCTTCAATTTTTTGGATAAGTTTGAGAGGAATTGATTAATTTTTCTTTAAATATTTGGTAGAATTCACCTGCAACAGCTGCAGGACTTCTCTTTATTGGGAAATTTTTATTACTGATTCAATCTCCTTATTACTTATAGGTCTGTTCAGATTTTCTTTGTTTTCCTGATTTAGTCTTGGTAGATTCTCTGTTTCTATGAATTTGTCCATTTCATCTATGTTGTCCAGTTCTTTGGCATATAGTTGTTCATTGTAGTTTCTTATAACCCTTTAATTTCTGTAGACTTAGTAGTGATGTCTTCCTTTCTTTTCTGATTTTGATTTTGAGTAATTTGAGTCTTCTCTCTTTTTTAAGTCTGTCTTGCTTAAAAGTTTGTCAGTTTGGTTGATCTTTTCAAAGAATCGGCTTTTTGTTTCATTGATTTTCTTTGCTGCTCTTCTGTTTATTCATTTATCCCCATTTAGTCTTTATTATTTCTTCCCTTCTGCTAGTTTTGGATTTAATTGTTCTCCTTTTTCTGGTTCCTCGAGTTGTAAAGTTAGGTTGTTGATTTGATATCTTTTTTTTTTTTAAATGTACACATGTATAGCTATAATTTCTCCCTTAGAACTGGTTTGCTATGTTCCATAATTTTTTTATGTTGTTTTTGTTTTTGTTTCTAAGTATTTTCTAAATTCTAGTTTGATATCTTCTTTGAAATATTGTTTACAAGTACATTCTTTAATTTCCACAATTTTGATATTTGTTATTGATTTCTAACTTCATTTTGTTGTGGCCAGAGAATAGAGTTTATATCTTCTTAAATATATTGAGACTTAATTTATGGTATAATATATGGTGTGTCCTGGAAAATGCCCATGTGCACGTAAGAAGAATGTGTGTGCCACTGTCTTTGGGTAGAGTGTTCTATAATGTCTGTTAGATCTAGTTTGGTTTATTGTAATAGGTGGTCTGTTTCCTTAGTTATCTTCGGCCTGGCAGTTCTGTTCATTATTCTGAACTCAATATTGAAGTCTCCAACAATATTGTAGAGCTGTTTATTTCTCTTTTAAATTCTGTCATTTTTTGGCTTCATGTGTTTTGAACATTTTGTGTCTTTGTGTCTTAAGTGGGTCTCCTGAAGACAGCATATAGTTGGGGCATATATTTTTTTCTTCTTAAAGATTTATTTATTTGACAGAGAGAGAGATCACAAGTAGGCAGAGAGGCAGGCACAGAGAGAGAGGGAGAAGCAGGTTCCCTGCCGAGCAGAGAGCCTGACATGGGGCTCGATCCCAGGACCCTGAGATCATGACCTGAGCCGAAGGCAGAGGCTTAACCCACTGAGTCACTCAGGCGTGGGGCATATGTTTTTTATCCATTCTTTTAATCTTTGTCTTTGCTTGGAGAGTTTGATATATTTACATATGAAATAGTGATAAGGAGAGATTTTTATCATTGTGCTATTTCTTTTCTGTATGTCCTATAGACTTTTGGTTCCTCATTTCCTTCATTGCTGTATCTTTTATGTTTAGTTGATTTTTTTGGTGTGGTAAAATTTAAATTCCTTTCTCATTTTCTTTTGTGTATATTCTATAGTTAATTTCTTTGGGGTTACCATGAGGAATACATTTCACATCCTAAAGTCCTAATACTCTAATCTAAATTTATATCAGTTTTAGTAACATACAGAAGCTCTATTTCTTTACAGCTGTAGCCGTACCCTTTTGGTTGTTGATACCACATTTTGTTCCCCCAAACATAATTCTTCTAAATGCATTAGCCCCGTGGCACCTGAGTGGCTCAGTCTTTAAGCATCTGCCTTTGGCTCAGGTCCTGATCCCAGGGTCCTAGGATTGAGCCCCGCATTGGGCTCCCTGCTTGGTGGGATGCCTGCTTCTCCCTCTCCTACTCCCCCTGCTTGTGTTCCCTCTCTTGCTGTGTCTCTCTCTGTCAAATAAATGAGTAAATAAATAAAATCTTTAAATGCATTAGTCTCTTAAGTTATGTAAAAAACGATATTTGGAGTTACAAACCTGTTACAATAATACTGATTTTTATACTAATAATAGCTTTTTTTTGTTTAAATGAATTAGTCTCTTAAATCAAGTAGAAAACAAAAAGTGCAGTTACAGAACATTGTTATGTAATATTGGCTTTTATAATTGCTCATGTATTGACCTTTATTGACATCTTTATTTCTCCATATGGCTTTAAATTGCTGTCTAGTCTCTTTTTATTTCACTTTGCAGGACTCCCTTAAACTTTTCTTGCAAGGCAAGTCTAGGAATCATGGATACCCTCAACTCTTGTTTGTCTGGGAATATCTTAATTCCTCCTCCACCTTTGAAAGACAGTTTTGCCAGATACAGGATTCTTGCTTGTCAGTTTTTCTAATTAGCACTTTGAATGCATTTGCCCATTGTCTTCTAGCCTCCAAAGTTTGTTTGATTTTTGCTTTCTCTCATGTAATTTACTTTCTAGTTGTGAGATTTAAACAGTATCAAATATATAGCACATAGTACAATAGATGGTGACAAGTATTACATAGAATAATAAATTAGGAAGTGGAGTAGGAAGTTTGGGCACAATTTTAGGTAGAGTTGCCTGGGAAAGTCTCCCCAAGTAGGTGATATTTGAGGATAGACAGAAAGGACGGAGAAACTAAGGAAGGAGTATTTGGCAAGAGTCCATCTAGGGCCTTCCAAAAACCTTTGACCTGCTCAGGACTTTCATAAATGCCTCCTTTACTTCCTTATTCCTTAGGCTATTAGATGAAGGGGTTAAGCATGGGGGTCACCACTGTGTAGAGCACTGATGCCACTTTGTCTTTCTCTGGGGACTGGCTCGATTTACTTCAAAGGTACATGAAGATGAAGGTGTTGAAGCCGTAAGGTGGGAGACACAGGTAGAGAAGGTCTTGGCCTGGCCTCCTGCAGAGGAGATCTGCATGATGGTCCTTATAATAAACAGGTAGGACACCAAGATCACCATTACACAAACAGGCATGACGAAGATGGCCAACACAATAATGACCGCCTCCTGGGTTTAGCTGTCCCCATAAGTCAGCTTTAACCAAGTGGGGGAGGTCACAGAAAACAAAGTTGATCTCATTGTTCCCACAGAAGGAGAGGGTGAAAGCTGTGACCCTTTGAACAATGATATTGGAGAGGGGCACTTGGGTGGCTCAGTGGGTTAAGCCTCTGCCTTCAGGTCAGGTCGTGATCTCAGGGTCCTGAGATCGAGCCTGCGTCAGGCTCCCACCTATTTCTCCCCTCTCTGCCTGCCTCACTGCCTGCCTCTCTGCCTACTTATGATCTCTCTCTGTCAAATAAATAAATAAAATCTTAAAAAAAAAAAGATATTGGAGAAACCAGCACTGTAGGCCCCAGCCACTAATTCCTGGTGGGACTTCCCAGTCATGATGGTAACGTAAGGCAGGGATCAGCACATGGCTACAGAGTAGTCATAGGCCATGATGGCCAGGAGGTAGCAGTTAATAGAAGCGAAGAAGTTGAAGAGGAAGAACTGAGCAGTGCAGTGGGTGTAGGACAGCACTGCCCTGTGCTCTAGCAGCATGGCCAATATCTGGGACATGATGGCGGAGGAGTAGCAGATGTCCATGAAGGAGAGGGTGCCAGGGAAGAAGTATATCGAGGTGTATAGCTGGCTATCCACGTGGATCAGGAGGACAATTCTTGTGATCCCCAGTAGAGTGAGTAGATAGAAGCTCAAAAACACCAGGAAGAGAAAGCCGCACTCAGAATGCTCACTAAGAATTCTATCACTGTGGTGCCATTCTTCCCAGTCAAGTATCTGGCGGTTCACCTGGGAGGACTGGGTGGTTCAGTCAGTTAAGCATCAAGTCTTGATTTTGGCTCAGGTCATGATCTCAGCTGTGGGAGATTCAGCCCCATATCCACTCTGCACTGGGATGGAGTCTGCCCAGTGTTCTTTTTCTCCCTCTGCCCCTCCCCCACTTCTCTCCCTCTCGTCATTGTGGGCTTCTTGATGAGGTCTTCCTTCTTAGTTGCACCCAGCAAAATGTTGCAGGATTTATTTTCCTTTGGTGCCTGTGGTTCTTGGTCATACCACTCCAGAGTCCAGTGTGCTAATCATTACACATGGAATCCCTCCTGGTCATACCACTCCAAAGAATAAAGAGGTAGACCAGACAAAGAGGGGTGGGCAGCAAAGCGAAGTTTATTGAGTGATAATACAAAATTCTCAAAGAGGTGGAGGGACCTGAAAGGGTTACCCTGGCCTCCAAAGTTTCTGATGAGAAATATAGATGTAATCTTATGGAGGATTCCTCATATGTGATGACTCACTCTCTTGCTGCTTTCAAGATTCTCTGTATTTTCAAAGTTTGATCATAATGTGTGTCTGTTTGATCTCTTTGAATTCATCTTGGAGTTTGTTGAACTTCTTGGAAGTTTATTTCATGTCTTTTTTTTTTTTTTTAATTTTTTTTTCCTTCCCTAATTTGGGAAGTTCTTGGCCATTATTTCTTCAAATGTTTTCTTTTATTTTCTGCTTCTGGAACTCCTGTGATATACATGTTGGTTTGATTGATGGTGTCCACTGGTCCCTTAAGTTCTTTTCACTTCAGGTTTGTTTTTTCTTCCTGAACCTCAGTAATTTCCATTGTTCTATTTTCAAGTTCACTGATATCTTTCTTCTCCATCCTCAGGTTGGCCTTTGAATCCATCTAGTGAGTTTTTTATTACAGTTACTGTCCTTCACCTCCTTAATTTATTTTTAGTTTTCTGTTTCTTTATTGATATTTCCATTTTGTTCACACATCATTTTCACTTTGGCTACATCTTTCTTTGATTCTTTAAGACAGTTGTTTTAAAGCCTTTTGTCTAGTATATCTGCCATTAGGTCTTTCAGGAACAGTTTCTCAGTTTTTTTCCATTCAGTGGGCTATACTTTGCTGTTTCTTTGTATGCCTTTTAATTTTGTTGTTTTTGAACACCAGACATTTAAATCTAATAATATGGTAACTCCGGAAATTGAATTCTCTGCTTTCCTCAGGGTTTGCTGTACTGAGGATAAGACTGAAGTATAATGTCTGCTCAGGTCTTTTGTGAACTTTTCTCTGGGCATGCTTTTTCTCTGGGCATCACTTTCTAGTTTTCCTTGTATATGTAGTGTTTTTTATGTCTTACTCTTTAATGCATGACTTCTCAAAGAGGAAAAAAGCAAAAAATGAAGAGGGAAAAACTGGGCACTGGCCCTTTACATCCTTGAGAAGTCAGTTCAGCAGAGAGGATGGGGCTTGCAACAATGAAGGGGGGTACAACAAGAATGACTGTCTACTTTTTTGCACTTTGTGAGCAGAAGCAGTAACCAGTTATCAATATTTGAAGGATAGAGTTCTTTTAATTCCATCTATGTCCAGGAGGTGATGATCATCCTGCTCTAGGAACACATGCACAGCTATCCACTGGCTGCTACTGTGCTGAAAGTTGAAATTGATTGAAGCTAACATATTTGCCCATTCAAGTCTTCTGGAAGTTGCAAGTTTTCATCTGACTCCAGACATCCAAAATAGTTACACAGGACAGATTTTGCCAGTGTAATTGTTGCCTAGGTAGAGACTAGGTAGAGAGAGACGTTCCTTGTGTTTCTCCTAGTCTACCATCTTCCCATCTCCACATAAATATTTTTTTCTAATGGAAGGATTATACAGATCTAAATAGTTACTAGTTGACTTAGCTACTAAAAAAGTTTGGGGTGTATTCTTTTTTAAATGCAAGAATAGTATTAGGTATCTGGAAATTGGTTTAGGTGACATGCAAAATGGTTTCTGCAAATATTCTCAATGGCTTCTAAGGTGAATATGGAGTATTTTTTAAAATTTGTTTTAAAATATTTGAGAGGAAGAGAGAAAGCACATGCGGGTGCACAAAAGCAGGGTAGGAGCAGAGGGAGAGAGACAAGCAGACTCCCCACTGAGTACAGAGCCAACTTGGGGCTCAATCCCAGGATCCTGAGATCATGACCTGAGCTATAGTCAAATATTTAGCTACCAAGGCACCCCCAGAGTATTATTAAAAATGATAATTATATTCACTTTGGCAGATCTTAAACATAGCAATTCCAAAATCAACTTTAGTTGTAGAAGAAATAAAAGTGCTTGTAATTTAAGTTAAAATTGTAGTCACAATGGTAGCTTCTTTATTACTATTTATTTATATTTTACACATACAAAATTTATACACATCCCAGCATATTTAACTATAAAATATATATATATATATTTAAATATATTTTTTAAAGATTTTACTATTTGTTAGAGAGAGAGAGAGAGAGAGAGTGTGTGTGCACACCCAAACGGTGGATTGGCAGGTAGAGGGAGAAGCTGGCTTCCTGCCGAGCAGGAATCATGACCTGGGATCATGACCTGAGCCTAAAGCCAGATGCTTAACCAACTGAGCCATCCAGGTGTCCCTAACTATAAAATATTTGACTAGATTTTCAGGAATGGTGAAGTACAGGATTTTTTAACAAGGTGAAACTTACGGTCTTATGATTATCATATAATCAAGTTGTTGTGAGTGGTCAAGAGATAGAATTGACTGAACTCTGTTGCTAGGACCTCTTCTTAACTTCATGTAAAACAAGATAAACTATATCAGGATTCTTTTTGATAAGTACTTGTTTCCAGGACTATGAGCTATCTAATCTTGAGATTTTTTTTTCTTTTAAGTAGATATAATAGAATTTGTTTTTTAACTTTACTGCCTAGCTGTGTGATCTTGAACAAGTTTTTTTTGTCTCTATAAGCCTCAGTTTATTAATAAAAGAGGGATAATAATGCAAAAATGATCATAAAGCCTGGAAATACAATGTAAAAATTCCACTTCTCTAGAGAGCCATTTCACTCAGGAGATGTACAGAAATGTTCATTAAGCAGTTTCTAAGAGCAAAACTCTACCCATTTGTCCATCAATAGGAGAATGAATGAATATATTGAAAATGAATGGACCATAACTACATACACTCATGGATAGATACCAAAAATACAATGTTGAGTGTAAACAAGCCACATAATATATACCGTCAGACCCTATTTTTATAAAAATTTAAAATGTGTAAAAATACTATTTAAGGTTTCATACACATCTGGTAAAACCATATAGAACAGCAGAGGAATAATTAATTCAGAAGTCATGATAGTGGCTTCTTTGATGGAGAGTAGGAGAGGGTGTACTATCATCTTCAAAGTATTGGTAATCTGCTTCTTAAGATGTATGGTACATAGGTATTTGTTTATTCTTTTGTATATTTTTAATATTTATTACATATTTAAAATACTCATATACATGTGATCACACTTTTATAATACTTTTTGAAAAATACATAATGCTTAGAGCTTTTTCTTTTATTATAAAATAACATCTTTCAAAAAGATTTGTCTGTCATAAATCTTCTACCCTAATAGACAAATTTATATTTCTGTAAATTCTATTCAGATTTTCTTTTGTTTTCTAAAGATTTTTTAAATTATTTATTTGACAGATCATAAGTAGGCAGGCAGGCAGAGAGTGAGAGAGAAGGAAGCAGGCTCCCCACCGAGCACAGAGCCCGATGCGGGGCTCGATCCCAGGACCCCGGGACCATGACCTGAGCCGAAGGCAGAGGCTTTTACCCACTGAGCCACCCAGGTGCCCTTCCTTTTTTTTTTTTTTTTAAGATTTTATTTATTTATTTATTTGACAGAGACCGAGATCACAAGTAGGCAGAGATGCAGGCAGAGAGAGAGGGGGAAGCAGGCTCCCTGCTGAGCAGAGAGCCCATTGCGGGACTACCCCAGGACCCTGAGATCATGACCTGAGCCAAAGGCAGAGGCTTTAACCCACTGAGCCACCCAGGTGCCCCCCTATTCAGATATTCAAGGTTAGATTTAAATTTGTCATCTTGCCATTTGTTTTCTGTTTGTCCCATTTATTCTTTGTTCTCTCTTCCCTCCTTTTCTTCCTTCTTTTTGATTAATTGAAATTTTTTATGATTCTATTTTATCTCTTTTGACTTATCACTAATAAGTTTTATTATTTACATGACTGTTTTGAGGCTAATAGCATACATCTTTTTCTCATATCTACCTTAAAGTGGTGTTATACCACTTCACTTAGAGTATAAGAATATTCAATAAGTTACTTGCATTTTTCCTTTCCTGGCCATTGTGCTTTAGTTGTTATGCATAAGTTTGAGCCACATTCTACATTGTTATTTTTGTTTAAACAGTCACCTTTAAGGAGATTTTAATAATAGGGTAAAGTAATATTTATTCATGTAGTTACCATTTTTATTTTATTTTTATTTTTTAAAATATTTTATTTATTTATTTGACAGAGGGAGAGAGATCACAAGTAGGCAGAGCAGCAGGCAGAGGGAGAGGGGGAAGCAGGCTCCCTGCTGAGCTGAGAGCCCGATGTGGGGCTCGATCCCAGGACCATGAGATCATGACCTGGGCCGAAGACAGAGGTTTAACACACTGAGCCACCTAGGCGCCCCATGTAGTTACCATTTTTAGTAGTTTCATTGTATAGATCCGTATTTCTAATATGTGATTTTTTTTTTCTGCCTAAAGGATTTTTTTTTCTCATCAACACTTTTTTTTTTTAAATTTATTTCCAGCATAACAGTATTCATTATTTTTGCACCACACCCCGTGCTCCATGCAATCCGTGCCCTCTATAATACCCACCACCTGGTACCCCAACCTCCCACCCCCCGTCCCTTCAAAACCCTCAGATTGTTTTTCAGAGTCCATAGTCTCTCATGGTTCACCTCCCCTTCCAATTTCCCCCAACTCCCTTCTCCACTCTAAGTCCCCATGTCCTCCATGCTATTTGTTATGCTCCACAAATAAGTGAAACCATATGATAATTGTAAATTTTTATTCAGCATAACAGTACTCATTGTTTTTGCACGACACCCAGTGCTCCATGCAATCTGTGCCCTCTCTAATAGTCACCACCTGGTTCCCCCAACCTCCCACCCTCCGCCCCTTCAAAACCCTCAGATTGTTTTTCAGAGACCATAGTCTCTCATGGTTTACCTCCCCTTCCAATTTCCCTAAACTCCCTTCTCCTCCATCTCTCCTTGTCTTCCATGCTATTTGTTATGCTCCACAAATAAGTGAAACCGTATGATAATTGACTCTCTCTGCTTGACTGATTTCACTCAGCATAATCTCTTCCAGTCCCGTCCATGTTGCTACAAAAGTTGGGTATTTATCCTTTCTGATGGAGGCATAATACTCCATAGTGTACATGGACCATATCTTCCTTATCCATTCGTCCATTGAAGGGCATCTTGGTTCTTTCCACAGTTTGGCGACCGTGGCCATTGCTGCTATAAACATTGGGGTACAGATGGCCCTTCTTTTCACTACATCTGTATCTTTGGGGTAAATACCCAGTAGTGCAATTGCAGGGTCATAGGGAAGCTCTATTTTTAATTTTTTGAGGAATCTCCACACTGTTCACCAAAGTAGCTACACCAACTTGCACTCCCACCAACAGTGGAAGAGGGTTCCCCTTTCTCTACATCCTCTCCAACACATGTTGTTTCCTGTCTTCCTAATTTTGGCCATTCTAACTGGTATAATGTGGTATCTTAATGTGGTTTTAATTTGAATCTCCCTGATGGCTAGTGATGATGAACATTTTTTCATGTGTCTGATAGCCATTTATATGTCTTCACTGGAGAAGTCTCTGTTCATATGTTCTGCCCATTTTTTTAATATGATTGTCTGTTTTGTGTGTGTTGAGTTTGAGGAGTTCTTTATAGATCCTGGATATCAACCTTTTGTCTGTACTGTCATTTGCAAATATCTTCTCCCATTCCCTGGGTTGCCTCTTTGTTTTGTTGACTGTTTCCTTTGCTGTGCAGAAGCTTTTGATTTTGATGAAGTCCTAAAAGTTCATCTTTGCTTTTGTTTCCTTTGCCTTTGGAGACATATCTTGAAAGAAGTTGCTGTGGCTGATATCGAAGAGGTAACTGCCTATGTTCTTCTCTAGGATTCTGATGGATTCCTGTGTCATGTTGAGGTCTTTTATCCATTTTGAGTTTACCTTTGTGTACGGTGTAAGAGAATGGTCGAGTTTCATCCTTCTACCTATAGCTGTCCAGTTTTCCCAGCACCATTTATTGAAGAGACTGTCTTTTTTCCATTGTATATTTTTTCCTGTTTTGTCGAACATATTATTTGACCATAGAGTTGAGGGTCCATATCTGGGGGCTGTACTCTGTTCCACTGGTCTATGTGTCTGTTTTTATGCCAGTACCATGCTGTTTTGGTGATCACAGCTTTGTAGTAAAGCTTGAAATCAGGTAACGTGATGCCCCCAGTTTTATTTTTGTTTCTCAACATTTCCTTAGCGATTCGGGGTCTCTTCTGATTCCATACAAATTTTTGGATTATTTGGTCCAGCTCTTTGAAAAATACCGGTGGAATTTTGAGCAGAATGGCATTAAAAGTATAGATTTCTCTAGGCAGTATAGACATTTTAACAATGTTTATTCTTCCGATCCAAGAGCATGGAATGGTCTTCCATCTTTTTGTGTCTTCTTCAATTTCTTTCATGAGTGTTCTGTAGTTCATTGAATACAGTTCCTTTACCTCTTTGGTTAGGTTTATTCCCAGGCATCTTATGGTTCTTGGTGCTATAGTAAATGGAATTGATTCTCTAATTTCCATTTTTGTATTTTCATTGTTAGTGTATAAGAAAGCCACTGATTTCTGTACGTTGACTTTGTTTCCTGCCACGTTGCTGAATTGCTGTATGAGTTCTAGTAGTTTGGGGGTGGAGTCTTTTGGGTTTTCCATATAAAGAATTATGTCATCTGCGGAGAGAAAGAGTTTGACTTCTTCATTGCCAATTTGGATACCTTTTATTTCTCTTTGTTGTCTGATTGCTGTTGCTAGGACTTCTAATACTATGTTGAACAAGAGTTGTGAGAGTGGGCACCCTTGCCGTGTTCCTGATCTCAACGGGAAGGCTGCAAGCTTTTTCCCATTGAGGATGATATTTGCTGTGGGTCTTTCATAGATACATTTGATGAAGTTCAGGAATGTTCCCTCTATCCTATACTTTGAAGCATTTTAATCAGGAACGGATGCTGGATTTTGTCAAATGCTTTTTCTGCATCAGTTGAGAGGACCATGTGGTTCTTCTCTCTTCTCTTATTGATTTGTTCTATTATATTGATTGCTTTGCGAATGTTGCACCATCGTTGTAGCCCAGGGATGAATCCCACCTGGTCATGGTGGCTAAAAAGATTTATTTATTTATTTATTTATTTATTTTACAGGCAGAGGTCACAAGGAGGCAGAGAGGCAGGCAGAGAGAGAGAGGGAAGCAGGCTCTCTGCTGAGCAGAGAACCCGATGTGGGACTCCATCCCAGGACCCTGAGATCATGACCTGAGCCGAAGGCAGTGGCTTAACCCACTGAGCCACCCAGGCGCCCCATGGTGGATAATCTTTTTAATGTGCTGTTGGATCCTGTTTGCTAGGATCTTGTTGAGAATCTTAGCATCCATATTCATCAGTGATATTGGTCTGAAATTCTCCTTTTTGGTGTGGTCTTTGACTCGTTTGGGGATCAGGGTAATGCTGGCTTCATAGAAAGAGTCTGGAAATTTTCCTTTTGCTTCAGTTTTTTGAAGCAGCTTCAGGAGAATAGGTGTTATTTCTTCTTTGAAAGTTTTGTAGAATTCCCCAGGGAATCCATCAGGTCCTGGGCTCTTGTTTTTTGGAGGATTTTGACACTGCTTCAATCTCGTTACTAGATATCGGTCTATTCAGGTTGTCAATTTCTTCCTGGTTCAATTTTGGGAGTTTAGAGTTTTCCAGGAATGTATCCATTTCATCTAGGTTGCTTAGCTTTTTGGCATATAACTGTTGATAATAACTTCTGATGATTGTTTCTACTTCCTTGGTGTTAGTTGTGATCTCTCCCTTTTAATTCATAATTTTATTAATTTGGGCTTTCTCTCTTTTCTTTTGGATTAGTGTGGCCAATAGTTTATTGATCTTAATGATTCATTCAAAAAACCAACTTCTAGTTTCATTGATACGTTCTACTATATCTCTGGTTCCTACCTCATTGATCTCTGCTCTAATCTTGATTATTTCCCTTCTTGTGTGTGGAGTTGGTTTGATATGTTGTTGATTCTCCAGTTCTTTAAGGTGTAAAGACAGATGGTGTATTCTGGTTTTTTCAGTTTTTTTTGAGGGAGGCTTGGATGGCTATGTATTTCCCCCTTAGGACCGCCTTTGCTGTATCCCATAGGTTTTGGACCAAAGTGTCTTCATTCTCATTGGTTTCCATGAATTGTTTAAGTTCTTCTTTGATCTCCTGGTTGATCCAAACATTCTTAAGCAAGGTGGTCTTTAGCTTCCAGGTGTTTGAGTTCCTTCCAAATTTTCCCTTGTGATTGAGCTCCAGTTTCAAAGCATTGTGACCTGAGAATATGCAGGGAATAATCTCAGTCTTTTGGTATCAGTTGAGTCCTGATTTGTGACCCAGTATGTGGTCTATTCTTGAGAAGGTTCCATGTGCACTCGAGAATGAGTATTCTGTTGTTTTAGGTTGGAATGTTCTGTATATATCTATGAGGTCCATCTGGTCCAATGTGTCATTCAATGCTCTTGTTTCTTTATTGATTTTCTGCTTCAGTGATCTATTTCTGAGAGAGGCGTGTTAAGATCCCCTACTATTAAGGTAATCATATCAGTATGACTCTTTATCTTGATTAAGTTTTCTTATGTAATTGGCTGCCCCCATATTGGGGGCATAGATATTTACAATTGTTAGATCATCTTGGTGGATAGTCCCTTTAAGAATGATGTAGTGTCCTTCTGTATCTCTGACTACAGTCTTTATTTTAAAATCTAATTTATCTTATATGAGAATCACTACCCCAGTCTTCCTTTGAGGCCTACTGGCATGAAAGATGCTTCTTCATCCCTTCACTTTCAGTCTGGGTGTATCTTTAGGTTCAAAATGGGTCTCTTGTAGACAACATATGGATGGGTCCTGTCGTTTTATCCAATCTGCAACCCTGTGCCGTTTTATGGACGCATTTAGGCCATTCACATTGAGAGTGTTTATTGATAGATACGTTTTTATGGACATCGTGTTACCTTTGAAGTCTTTCTTTCTGTAGATTGTCTCTATATTTCTGTTCAATGCTATTCTTAGGATTTTTCCTCTTTTATAGAACCCCCCCTTAATATTTCCTGCATTGTCGGCTTGGTGGTTGCATAGTCTTTTAAGCCTTGTCAGTCTTTGAAACTCTTTATCTCTCCATCCATTTTGAATGTCAGTCTTGCTGGATAAAGTATTCTTGGCTGTATGTTTTTCTCATTTAGTACCCTGAATATATCTTGGCAGTCCTTTCTGGCTTGGCAGGTCTCTGTGGACAGGTCTGACATTATTCTGATGGGCTTTCCTCTGTAAGTAAGGAGCCTCTTTGTCCTGGCGGCTTTCAAGAGATTGTATCTACAATTATGATTCCTCAATTTGACTACGAGGTGCCTTGATGTTTTTTTGGAATCTATAATCTTGGGTGGAGACCGTTAGGACTCTAGTACATGAATGCTGGTTCCATTCACGATATTGGGAAAATTTTCATGAAGAACTTGTTCCACTATATTTTCTAGACTTCT
The DNA here is from genome assembly GCF_009829155.1 of Mustela erminea. NCBI lineage: Eukaryota > Metazoa > Chordata > Mammalia > Carnivora > Mustelidae > Mustela > Mustela erminea. The sequence continues at coordinate 82,729,562 of NC_045620.1, read as the reverse complement.
TTCTTCTCCCCTTCAGGGATTCCAATAATTCTGATGTTGGAACATTTCATGGCATCATTTATTTCCCTGATTCTGTTTTTGTGGCTTCTAAGCTGTTTGTTCCAGGCTTCTTCTTGATCCTTTCTCTCTGTTTGTCCTCCAGATCACTAATTCTATCTTCTGTTTCAGTTACCCTAGCTTTTAGAGAATTTAGATTAGATTGGAACTCATTGAGAGCATTGTGGACCTCATCCCTGATAGCTTTCAACTCTGCCCTAACATTGTGAACTTCATCCCTGGTCGCTTTCAGTTTTGCCCTAATCAGTTCTGTTTGGTCATCCATGGCTTTCTCCAACCTAGCTATTGCCTGGATAATTGTTAGTCTGAATTCTCTTTCCGACATATTGTCTATGTTTATAGCCGTTAGCTATGTTGCAGAAGGCCCATCCTCTGTATTTTTCTTCTGTTGGGCATTCCTCCTCCTAGTCATTTTGGTGAGAGATGACTGAATGGATGTAGCTGAATGTATCGACTGTGGTGCAGTCAAGGTGCACCCTGGAACACCTCTGAGCAATCAGGCTTCCCCACCCAAATGAGAGAAAAAAGAAAAGAAAAAGAAAAGAGAGAGAGAGAGAGAGAGACAGGAAAAAAAGGGAAGATAAAAGAGAAGGTTCAGCCCAAAAGGGCCCCAAGGTAAGATTGATGAAGTATACAAACAAAAACGGACTAACAAAAAGACTGATAAAAGTATATGACAAGAGAAACACACACACACACACACACACACACACACACACACACACACACACGAAGGACCTCGTCAAGAAGAACCCCAAGGATAAGATTTATATACTATCAGGACAAACACAAAAACATAGACACACTGGTGGAAGAAAAAGATGGGAGAGTGGTTATAAATTCTCAATGTGGGCGAGGAAGGTTGTTTCGATTCTTCCTGGATGTATCTTGATATCTTTGTTAAAGGATTCAACTTTCCTAAGATAAAGGGGGATTAAAAATTGGTTTATTTATAGGGGTAGCATTGATTGGGGAAAGGGGATTACCTTGAAGTTTAACTCTATGTGAATATTAGAAAATAAAAATAAAAAAGGAATAAACTAGACTAAACTAAAATTTAGAAAAAATATTAAATAGAAATGCAAAAGAAAAACACAGGTGAATGTATCAAAAAGTTCAGGTTAGAAGGTTATTATGGAATTTGATGTACTGGACATCTCACTGTGATGGTAAATAGGTTAAAAAATTATATATATAAAAAAAAATGAACCAGAATAGTGGGAACAAGTTAAAAATAAAAGTCCTATGAAGTAGTGGCGGTTGTTCTCTTGTAGTCTTTTTTTTTTTTTTTCTTTTTCTTTCCTTGCTGGTTTTCTGGGGGAGGGGCCTGCCACATTGGTTTTCAGTCAGTGATGTTCCCTGAGTAAGTCCTCCCGTCCCCCTCAAGGGGGTGGGCTCTGAGGAAACCATTTCTTTTTTCAGGCTTTTGTTCTCTGGAGGTTTTTATGTTTGTTCACTTTTTTTTTTTTTCTCTCACCTTGACCGCTTTTGATGGTTTTTGTAGGTTTAGAGGAAAGCAAACTGCACCTGACCCCCCTTCTCAGAGAGAATCCTCTGTCTGGTCCCCTGTGGGTGTTGCAGAGCCCATATAAATTCCCCCTTGGCCGCTGGCAGAGCAGGTTCTGCGTCTTGGTCCCTGGGGATGCAGGATCTTCTGCTTGTACCGAAAACGACAGCAGCGGCAGCTGTCTGGGCAGCTCCTGACCACCAGAGAGGTTCCAAGCAGCGATTGCACACTGAGATTTTCCCGCTGGCCCAGGCTGGGAGTGCCTGGTCTTTCTGGGTCTAAGAGCAGCGGGCTTGGGCGCACCTCTCTCAGGGGAGGCTGTGGGTCGTGCCTGTGTCTCAGGCTCTGATAGCAGGGCATGGGTCCCAGAGCACCAGGCTGGGCCTCCGTGCACCTCTCTCAGGGGAGGGTGAGGGGTGCGTGCTTCTCAGGCTCTGTAGCACGGCTCCACGTTCTGCTGTCTGGCGAGGCTCCCAGCCCCTCACAGGAGCCGGACCCCATGCATTCTCCGGCGTGCTGGCGGCTCAGGGACCAAGACCTGGTTTCTCTGCCGCACTCTCTCTGGCTCAGCGCCAGGGGAGGCTGTCTTGGGTCCGGAGACTTAAGCCCCTGTCCCTAGCACCCCCATTCCCACAATACCGCCCCCCCCCCCGCAATCCTTTGCTCTTTCTGAGTGCTTTCAACAAATCTCCCAGTTAATGCTGGTCCCCAGATGCAGGGCACTCTCCTATTAGGGGTATTACTTTCCAATCGGTTGCTTCTGGTGGCTCCCTCCCCCTTTTGTTTATCTTCCGACATCAGTCCGACATTCCCACTCCGCTTTACCTGCCCACTGGCGTCTTCTGCCCCTGTAGAGATCCAGACGTGTATAATTCTGATCTCAGGCTGATTTCATGGGTGATCGGAGTTCTTTGGTAGGTAATCAGCTCACTTTAGGGTACAGGTTGAAACGGCGCCTCCTCCCACTTCCCTGCCATCTTGTCTCCCTCTAAAGGATTTTCTTTTTAAAATACTTATTATAGGGGCACCTGGGTGGCTCAGTGGGTTAAGCCTCTGCTTCGGCTCAGGTCATAATCTCAGTGTCTTGGGATCGAGCCCCACACCAGGCTCTCTGCTTGGCTCTCTGCTGAGCACCCACCTGGGTGGCTCAGTGGGTAAGCCTCTGCCTTCGGCTCAGGTCATAATCTCAGGATCCTGGGATCGAGCCTCACTCCGGGCTCTCTGCTCTCTTCCCCCTCTCTTTCTGCCTGCCTCTCTGCCTACTTATGATCTCTCTCTCTGTCAAGTAAATAAATAAAATCTTTAAAAAAATTTATTATAGCACAGAATGGATGGTGAAAAGTATTTTCTTATCTTTGTATGTCTGAAAAAGTCCTTGTTTAACCTTTTATTTTTATTTTTCTTAAAGATTTTATTTATTTATTTGACAGATAGAGATCACAAGTAGGCCTAGAGGCAGGCAGAGAGAGAGAGGGGGAAGCAGGCTCCCTGCTGAGCAGACAGCCCGATGTGGGGCTCAGTCCCAGGACCCTGAGATCATGACTTGAGCCAAAGGCAGAGGCTTAACCCACTGAGCTACCCAGGTGCCAAATTACCTTTTATTTTGAAGGATATTTTCTTTGGGTATAAAAATCTGGGTTGACCTTTTGGTTTTTTTCTTTCAGTACTTAAGAGGTAGTGTTCTCCATTTGTCTTGTTTCTGGTGTCATCTTTATCTTTCTTTTTGTATCTAACTATCTATTTTATTCTTTATCACTTGTTTTGGGCATTGTTATTACGATATGCCTTGGTTTAATTTTTTCATGTTTCTTATACTCATGTTCTTTGAGATTCTGGGATTGATGAATTTGTAGCTTTCAACTAATTTGGGAAAATTTGGTTATCATTTCTTCAAATATCTATCCCCCATCATGCCACTATTTTGAGGATGCAAATTATATGTATAGTAGGCTGAATTGAAGTAGTCCCATTGCTTACTTATGTTCTGTTCATTTTTTATATTACTGTTTCTTTCTAGGTTTCATTTCATAAAGTTTTTACTTCTGTTTCTTTAAGGTCACAATTTCTTCTGTTTTCTTTGTTTGTTTGTTTGTTTTTGTTACGTGTAATCTGTTAATCCCATCCATTGTACTTTTCATTTCACATATTGTAGTTTTCATCTCTAAAAGTTTTATTTGGGTCTTTTGCATATCTTTCATGTGTGCTACATTTTTGGAATCTATGAAATACGTGATAATTGTTTTAATATTCTAGTCTCTTAAGTATAATTGTCAGAATTGAGTTGGTTTAGATTGATTTTTCTTCTTATTTTGGACCATATTTTTATGTTTCTTTGGATGCCTGGTAATTTTGTGTTGCATGTCAGAAGCTATAAATATTATCTTTTGGGGTGTTGGATATTTTTATTTCTCTATAAATAATTTGTGTACTTTATTCTGGGATGCAGTTAAGTTATTTGGAAACAGTTTGATCTATCAGGACTTGCTTTTAAGATTCATTGGGTAGAACTGAGTAGTGTTCAGCCAAGGGTTAATAATTCTTTATTCCTGTGGCAAGACTTTGGTAAACAAGACTTTTCTGGATACTCTATACAAATACTGTAAATTAGCAAGTTTTTCTCTCAGGCTGGTGGGAGAAGGCACTATTCTTACCCCATATGAGTGCCAAGCACTACTATTGTTAACCATTCCTGGTCTTTCTTTCCCTGGTCTTTTGAAATTTTCTTATATGCATATACTGTCAGTAATCAGTTGAATTCTCAAGGGGAACCCGGTTAAGATCTCTGTAGTTATCCCTGTAGAGAAGCTGTCTTTCCTCCAGAGAATTTTAACCATCTTGTTCTCCCCAGTCTTCCAGCACCATCTCCTCAACCCAAGCTGGGCTTCTCTTGATTTTCCCTATTCTGTATCAGACCTTCTCTCTTCTAACACAGCTTCAATAGGCCTACCAGTTTTGTTTTTAGTTCCTGCTTTCTTTTTGGTAAACAGGAACTCCTTTTTCTTGCAAGCTCAGCTACCTTTTCCTTCTTATGGGCCAAGTGTTGTCCTGGTTTCCTCCATGTTTGCCTTGTGCTTGATGGAAGCTGTTGGAAATGCTCAGAACTTTTCTTAGGAGGTTTGGCCTCACACACAACCCAATAGCTGGTCCTTGGTATATCTAGGAGAGCTCCTTGGAGACTGATGTGCCCACGGGAGGCCCCATCAGCCTTAGGCACTGGAATGGATTGGATTGTTTTCTAAGTGGAAGAAATTTCTACTTCTCTAGTTTAACCTTTCCTTGCAAACTGAAATGGGGAAATCACTTTCCAAACAGACAAGTTCAAGTGAGAATAAAAAATATCCTCTACTAGGTAGTCTGACAGTACCTGCATTAGTCAGTGTTTGGATAAGAACAAGCCCTTCAAGGAATAATGGAACCTTTCTTTGGACCTTAATTGATCTTTTTGTTTGTTCTGCTTTTAATTCTTTGTGGAAAAATAATTTGTAGTGCAAAGTGGCTTTCAATGTTATAGGTGCTATATTATGTTATACTGTTCTTATCAAAAGGTCATTTTTGCTTGTTTTGACTTTTTAAATTTCTGATCCAGCCCATGTTTATTTTTATGTTTCATTTTATTTCTTCTTGCTTTTACAGTTTTTGTTCCTCTTATTTATGCTGCTTTACCAACCTCCACCCCCATCATCTGCCAGAGGAATGGAAAGGAATGGGGGCACTTGGTTTACTCCTTTTTTAAAAAAATGTTCCAAACCAGTTGGCTAGATAGCTTCCGAAGTCACCTTTCCCTGGTGAGTTTGTTACATAAGGTGGAGCCTCACTAGTTATAAACCTGACTCTTTAGAAACTGGTTTATGTTTATTACTAAGAATTAAGGCCATATTGGCCTGGTTGTCCCTTTAGGGTTTGTGATGTTGTCCACCCCTTATGACCAGGGTGAGTGATCCTGGTTCATGAACAGGGCAGCTACTTACAGAGGTACCCTGTTGTGTAAGAAAGTTCTATAGAGTAGTGATGACTAAAATTTCTTTTGGTAAAATGAGATTGTTAACCAATTTACTTAATAAATGCAGAACTTGCAGATTCAAAGTGTACTGGCATGGGTTTGTTCTTTTTTAAAATTATTTTACTTTATTTTTCTTCATGGTGATTGTGCTCTTTAATCCCCATCTCTTATTTCACCCTGCCCCCCTCCTACCTCCCCCCTGTCAATCATCTGTCAATCCTCTAGAGTTAAGAGTCTCTTTCTTGGGCACCTGGGTGGCTCAGTGGGTTAAGCCTCTGCCTTCAGCTCAGGTCATGATCCCGGGGTCCTGGGATCGAGTCCCGCATCGGGCTCTCTGCTCAGCAGGGGGCCTGCTTCCCTCTCTTTCAGTCTGCCTCTGCCTACTTGTGATTTCTCTCTCTCTGTCAAATAAATAAAAAAAATCTTTAAAAAAAAAAAAAAACAGAGTCTGTTTCTTGGCTTGTGTCTCCCTGTCTCTCTTTTTTCCCTTTGCTTATTTTGTATCTTAAATTCCACGTGTAAGTGAGATCATGTGATATTTATTTTTTTCTGAATTATTTTATTTAGCATTATACTCTAGCTCTATTCATGTTGTTGCAAATGCTGAGATTTCTTCCTTTTTTATGGCTGATTAACATTCCTTTGACTGTATATACCATCTCTTCTTTATCCATTCATCTATACTTGAACTGCTTCAGTAATCTGCCTATTGTAAATAATGCTGGAATAAACATAGGGATGCATGTATCCTTTTGAATTTGTGTTTTTGAATTTTGGGGGTAAAGACCCAGATGTGTGATTACGGGATCATAGAGTAGATCAATTTTTAACTTTTGGGGGAACTTCCATACTGTTTTCCACAGTGGCTGTACCAGTTGGCATGCCTACAAACTGGGCACAAGTTTTTTTTCTCCACATCCTCTCTAAGACTTACTGTTTCCTGTATTTTTGATTTTAGGCATTCAGACATGTATGAGATGATACCTGATTGTAGTTTTGACTTGCATTTCCTGGATGATAAGTGACGTTGAGTATCTTTTCATGTGCCTATTGGCCATTTGTATGTCTTCTTTGGAGAAACATCTGTTCATGGTTTTGCCCATTTTTTAATTGAATATTTATTTTTTGGGTATTGAGTTGTATCAGTTCTTTACATATTTTGGAAACTAACCTTTTATCAGATACATCATTTGCAAATATTTTCTCCCATTCAGTATGTTGTCTTTTAGTTTTGTTGATTGTTTCCTTTGCTGTACTTTTTGGTAAATATGAACTTTTTTGAAAGCTCATCTATTTTTCAGTATCTTTTTTTAAAGACTAATTTCAATTTGCTGAAGAATTGTAAGATAATATAAGAACTTCTGAGACCTTTCATCTATATTTACCAATTAATGTCTAGTCACATTTGCTTTATCACACTTGTTTCTTTCCTTTCCCTCCAAATGTTCTTTTTTTCCTGAACAATTTGATACTAAATTGCAGGCACCATGCTCTTTTTCACTCCAATATTCTTCAGTGAATATTTTCTAAGAATAGGGACATTCTTTCTTATAACCACCAAACAATATAAAATTCAGAAAATTTAACATGATTGTGTACTGTCATGTCGGAAAAATTCAGTCTTCTTCCTGTGTTTCTCTTTTGCTATCCATACAGAACACTTCACTTCTGGTCAGCTACTATATGGGGGTTTTTCATACACCAAATAATTCTGCAACACCAGCTGGGTGTCCTATAATTTCACCAAATTCTGACACTGTCTACCTAGAGATAGTTTTAGATCCCATAGGTTAAGGCCCTAGTCCCTTGAGATTGTCCCTCACTTCAGTGTCAATAGCAAGTGGTACATTCCTAGGTTACCCATAACTTCTGTCCAACTTGGCTGCAAATGGGGCAGATTTGATTTTTGTCAGCACAGCACACAGAACTCAAGGGAAACACCTATTTTTGTGTGCCAGTGTTTTATATAATAAAGGATATGATTAATGATAACAGATGAATAGCCTGTTAAAAAGATACATTGGACAAGGTCTGGAAGGGTCCTGAGTACAGGAGCTTTTATTTCTCTGGAATTGATGTGCATCACCCTCTTGGTACACAGATTTGTTCATCAGTTTGAAAGTTCTCTAATCCTCAAAGGATTGGGATTTTTATGGAGGTTTTATCACGTAGGCATGATCACTTTTTAACCCCATTTTTAGCTCCTTTCCCCTCTAGAGAATAAGGGGGATAGGAATGAAAATTCTAGGCTTTTAATTATGGTTTGGTCTTCTTGTGACCAGCCTTGATCCAGGAGCCCACCTCATTAGAACACAAAACAGTTCTACTATTCAGAAAATTCCAAGTCCTGTATCAGAAACCAGGGTCAGAGGCATAATATTTACCTAGAAAAAAAATGGATAAATTCCTAGAAACATATAATCTTCCAAGACTGAATCAGGAAGAAATAGAAAGTCTGAATAGACCAAGTACCAGAAAGATTGAATCAGTAGTCAAAAACCTTCAAACAAAAGCCCAGAATTCACTAGTGTCTTCACTAGTGAATTCTACCAAATATTCATAGAAGACTTAATACTTATCCTTCTCAAACTGTTCCAAAAAATTGAAAAGCAGGAAATGCTTCTAAGTTTATTTTTTGAGGCCTACATTACCTCGATACTAAAACCAGACAAGGACACCATTTAAAAAAAAAAAAAAAGAAAGAAAAAAAGAGAGAGAAAAGAAAGAAAATTATAGGCCAATATCTGTAAATAACGTAGAGCAAAAATTCTCAACAAAAGATTAACAAACTGAATTCAGCAATACATTAAAAAGTTCATACACCATGATAGAGTGGGATTTACTCTCGGAATGCAACATGTGCAGATCAGTCAATGAGATTTACTACATTAACAAAATGCAAGATAAAAAAATCATATGAGCATCTCAATAGTTGTAGGAAAAAAGACACTTCAAGATCCATTTATGATAAAAACTCTGAACAGAGCAGATGTAGATAGAATATACCTCAACATAATAAAGGTCACATATAACAAACACACAGCTAACATACTCAGTGGTGAAAAGCTTGAAGCTTTTCTTCCAAAATCAGGAAAAAGACAAGGATGCCCACTCTTACCACTTTTACTCAACATAGTATTGGAAGTCCTAGCTGGAGCAGTCAGGCAAGAAAAAGAAATAAAAGACATCAAAATTGCAAAGGAAGAGGTAAGACTTTCACTATTTACAGATGACATGAATTAATATATAGAAAACTCTAAAGACTCCATCAAAAAGTGTTAGAATGAATAAATTCAGTAAAATTGGCAGGATACAAAAATCAGTATACTAAATTCATTTTCATTTTTATACACTAACAATGAGCTATCAGGTAAAAGGAGTTTGCATCAAAGAAGTGAAATACCTAGAAATAAATTTAACCTAGGAGTTCAAGAACCAGTATACTAGAATCTACAAGCCATTGATGAAAGAAATTGACAACAATACAAATAAGTGGAAAAAGATTCCATGCTCATGGATTGGAAGAGTTCATATTGTTAAAATATTTTTATCACCCCAAACTGTAGATTCAGTATAATACCTGTCAAAATTCCAATGGCATTTTTCACAGAAATCAAAAAAACAATTTTAAAATATTTATGGAGCCATCAAAGATTCTGAATAGCCAAAGCAATCTTGAGAAAAAACAAAACTGAGGTTACTTTATTACAAAGTTATAGTAATTAAAACAGTGTATTATTGGCAAAGAAACAGACACGTAGATCAGTGGAATAGAATAGAGAGCCCCCAAGTAAACCCATGCGTATATGACCAATTAACTTATGACAAAAGAGGCAAATATACACAATAGGGACAGGACAGTCTCTTTAATAAATGGTGCTGGGAAAACTGGACAGATATATGCAAAATAATGAAACTGGATCACTATTTTCCATACAACAGAAAAATTATCTCAAAATAGATTAAAGATATTAAAAAATAGATTAAAGAATGTAATGCCAGGGGTGCCTGGGTGGCTCAGTGGTTAAGGCCTCTGCCTTTGGCTCGGGTCGTGATCCCGGGGTCTTGGGATCGAGCCCTGCATCGGGCTCTCTGCTCAGCGGGGAGCCTGCTTCCTCCTCTCTCTCTGCCTGCCTCTCTGCCCACTTGTGATCTCTGTCAAAAAAAAAAAAAAAAAAAAAGAAGAAGAATATAATGCCAGAAACCATAAAACTTAAGGGAGAAACAGAGGTTGTCAGCCTGGCATCACTCTTGGAGATCTTTTCCTTCCTCCCTCCCTCCTTTCTTTCCTTTCCTTTCTTTTCTTTTCTTCTTTTCTCTTTCTTTCTTTCTTTCTTTCTTCCTTCCTTCCTTCCTTCCTTCCTTCCTTCCTTCCTTTCTTTCTTTCTTTTTCTTTCTCTCTCTCTCTTTCTTTCTTTCTTTCCCTGAGGGGGTCTGACTCCAAATGCAATGGCAACAAAAGCAAAAATAAATGAATGAGACTCTGAAAAAGATTCTGGTCAGCAAAGGAAATCATCAACAAAACAAGACAGCCAAATGCTTGGGAGAACATATTTGCATGTCATATTTAATTAAGGGTTAACATCCAAAATCTATAAAGAGCTTCTACAACTCAGTAACAAAAATACCCCCAAACAATTTGATTACAAAAAGATGGCCAGCAGGTGCATGAAAAGATGTTCAGCACTAATCATGAGGAGAATGCAAATCAAAACCACAATGAGATATTACCTCACACTTGTCAGAATGAATATTATCAAAAAGATAAGCAATGACAGGTATTGGAAAGATGTAGAGAAAAGGGAGCCCTCCTGCAATGTTGATGGGAATGTAAATTGGTGCAGCCACTATGGAAAACAGTATGGAGGTCCCTCAAAAAACTAAAGCTAAAACTACCATATAATCTAGCAATTTCATTTCTAGGTATTTATCTAAAGAAAATGAAAGCAATAATTTGAAATGATATATTGCACTTCTCTGTTCATTACAGCATTATTTACATAGTCAAGTTATGCAAACAACCAGTGTTCTTTGATGGATCTGACCAAAATTTAACCAATAGTTTTAGCTTTCACTGGTGGTTTTTTTTCTCGAATCAGTTATTTAAAACTGCTTGTTTTTAAATGACAGTGAAATGCTCTTCAAAGTCGGTCATTTTTCAACATTTATCAGATGTCATTCAGCTGTAAGTTTGTTTTCCCTTATCTATTTATCAGTGTATCATCTATTCTTACTACTAGCACTTCTGACACAAACAAATTATCCAGTTCTGTGTGGACACCAATTGGGTGTCCTACAATTCAGTTCAATTCTGACACTACCTGGAATCAGCAAGACCCTACAGGTTAATGGCTCAGTCACACAAGACTGATCCCTACTTCAGAGCCATCACAAGTCCAGACTTCCCATAATTCTGGCCAACTGGCTATAAATCACTGGTTTCTAAGACCATTCTTTGGGTTCAGTTATTTGCTAGAATGGTTCACAGAATTCAGGAAGGTAGTTTGTGCTATTACTGATTTATTATAAATGGTACAACTCAGGAACAGCCAAATGAAAAATGTATAGGGTAAGGTGTGGGGGAAAAGGTATGGAACTTTCATGCCTTCTCTGGGCATGTCACCCTCCCAGCACCTTGATATGTTAAAAAAAAACCCAAACTAACTGGAAGTTCTCTCAACTCTGTAGTTACTATGGAGGTTTCATTATGTAGGCATGGTTGATAAAATCACTAACCATTATTGATTAACTCATTGTGTAGCCTTTCCCACCTCCTTGGATATCCTGAAGTGGAGCTGAAAGTTTTCAACCTTTAATGATGCCTTGGTCACCTCTGGTGACCAGCACCTCAGCCAAGAATCATCTCATTAGTATTACCAAAGGCACTCTTATCACTCAGGAAACTCCCAAGGGTTTTAGAAGCTCTTTTGCTAGGAAACCAGGAATGAAGACGAAATGTTTATTAAATCACAGTATCACTCTATTTATCTAGTTAGTACAGACTTGTGGGTTTTTATTTAGTGAATTACATTATATCTTAAGGGTTTCTGTCTCTCTCTCTTTTTTTAAAAAATATTTATTTACTTGAGAGAGAGCACATGAACTGGGGTAAGGGTGAGGGAGGAGCAGGGGGGTGAGGGAGAAGCAGGCTTTCCACTGAGCAGGGAGACTGATGCAGGGCTTTATGACTGGACCCTGAGATCATGACCTGAGCTGAAGCACTTAACAGACTGAGCCACCCAGGTGCCCCAAGGGGTTATTTTTAAGTACATGATAATGACTTTTTTCCCCCCTAATTTGGCATGACCTAATAAGAGGAAATGAGCTAAAATCAAAGCCAAAGTTCTTATTTAGTATTCTTGGTTTTTAAGGAACAGAGCTTACCTCAGATGTTTTGTAATTTTGAAGCTGCACTGTAAGGATACACATAATAAGAAAAGGACAAGTCTCAGCAACTTGGCAAGACCTCTCAGAACCTAGAGAAAGTTAAACTGTCAGATTTTAGTCCCACTCTCCCTTTCCCCAGACAGGAAAAAATGGGACAATTATGTGAGCCTCATGGAGAATAGAAGTAATAGGTCATTCTAGAATCTCAGAAGGATTCTGGTTATCTTGGATTCTTGGTTATCTTGTCCATCTAGCTTTAGGAGTTCACAGATCTACCAATAACCTGACTTCTTTTTAAGTCTTTTTGCTTTTCTTTCTACTCTTAACTGTCTGTATATCCATAATTGCTGAGAAAAAGAGGGAGAGAGACATGGGAGGTACTCACTGTTGTTGCTTGGGCAGAACTTCCCCTACCAGAACCTTCATAATTTGCCTACTAATCCTCAAACTATAGCAGGTATCCATTCCCAGCCCACTTAGGTGGATGTAGGGAGTCATGATTTTCAGAACACATTTCTTTTCATGGAATATCCTATGGCTAGCTCCCCTTGTAGTAGGGTTGCTCGAGAGGGCATTTTCCCTAAGTGGCTATTATGGATACAGTTTGCAATATGTATCTGCATCCTGGTTCTTCATCCTTCCAGAACAGAGCCTATCTGTGTAGGCAATATAAGCTAAGTCATTGACTTTCTGAGTTATTTTCAGAATACTAATATGTGATATTTATTTTAACTTATTTTCAGTAATCCTAACACTGGAAATTGGTATAAAACTTAGACAAGGAATTTCAATAATCTAATACCTGTTATTATTCACTAAAAGTGTTACAAAAGCATGGTTGTTAAGTGTACCTCGTTAATTTAACTTGATAAAGAGATATAAAATAACTGTATATTTCCTTATACTTCTGTGTTACTACAGCATCACTATTTAATATTTTACTTTAAAGAGCTATTTAGCACTTTGTATGAAAATCTGTGTAGACAGACTATTTCCCCTTAACATTTTCCGGAAGCCCAAAATAGACTTCCCACATTGTATAATTTGCCTCTGAAAATTTCCTGCATTGAGTTTCCCTTGTTCATGTGTTCCTGTTATTTAATATGACTGAAATATTATTAACTAATTGTTTAAAGTGGAGTATTTCAGTTAATTCCATGTGTAATTAAAAAATTTAAATACATTAACATTTCACAACATAGTCTGTGATTGGGATTAGGACTGTTTGTGTTTGCTGTTCAAATACTCAGTATAATATTTGACATTTGGATAAAATGCTATTTTCATATGAAGTATATTTGTTTAAAATTTTAGAGGGGATATACTAGAGAGCTTGTAAAATTTGTATTTAATGTAAAATTATTTGATTATTTTCAGATATTAAAAGTACAAAACAGTTTTTGGGAATCTCACAGGCTTATATGACTATGGGATTTTGCAGGTTTGCAAAATCTACTAATGTTTATGTGCCTTTAATGTTATGTGCCTCTTTTTTGTCATACATAAAACATTTGATCTCTAGGTCTTGCTCAAAATGGAATAAAGGGTGAGAAAAGTGAGATGAGATACCCTTTCAATTCTTTTCTAGAGAACGTAAAACTATCTCATTTCTTTTAAGCAGACTCTCCCAAATGATTAACTATTTCACAAGAGGAAACAAACCTTTATTTTAAAGTACAATACTTTCCTTGTACATTGTGTGAATTGTTAAATGTGTTGACGTTTAAAAAAGCTGCCTGACGGAACCAATTATATACAACAAGTCCGGGCCAGCCAGAACTACTTGGGAAGGGCATATAGACTTACTGAAGTTAAAACTACTACGAGGCAAGATTATTCTAGAGACATGAAGTCTAGGTTTTGGCTTCAGGAAATACCACTTTGAAATTAGTCTCTAGGTAGGATTAAATAAAAATTTGAAATATGTATCTAAAATGAAGTTACCATACTGAATAGAACTCATTGCCAATGGATTTTTAAAAGCATTTTGGTTACTGTTATTTTAAATGCTTTAAGAATGTTTGAAACTGTATTGTGGAATTACTTTATAATGAAGGGTTTAAAAGAATGTGGTCTTTCCTGGCTGTGAAAATGGGATCTTTGTTATAAGTTGATTATGAGAAAGCTATTAACTAGTGATATATAACCCATGTCTGACTGAAAAAGCAAAATTACTTAACTGTGTGCCTAAAAAGAAAATAACCTCTCAATGCCAGATTATGAATCATGCTTCTCATTGTAATAAACAACCGAATGAAAAGTTAAAATACAGATATCTAGGATTCAGTTATTATCTGAATTCTTATTTTAAGTGGTGGAAATGATCTTTTTGTATTTGTGTATCTGTAGGATTTGTGTATACACATATACACACAATATACACATATACACACAAACTATATGCTGTAGGCTATTAGGCTGTAGGCTATTACACACTCTACACTGTATAAGATTCTTGTATTTATGCTTATACAGTATATATATTATAATCGTATAAGGTATATATGTATATATATATAGTATATGTATGTGTAGTGTGTCCGTGTATATATAGAGAAACAAGCTGACATATACAGTATATATTATATAATATATTATGTGTGTGTGTGTGTGTGTGTGTGTGTGTGTGTGTGTATAGTAGAGAACAGTGCATTTCTAGGCTATTTCTATTACATCATATGGAGAAATAATTATATCAGTAATCCTAAGTCTTTTTAATTAGAGCAATTATCTTATAAGCAGGACTTCCTTTGCCATATATTTTAAGGTTGTACTATATAGAATTACTGGTGGCAGTTGTGTACATTTATTTTTGTTTTATTCCTCTACTAAGCAGACTGTTGCCAGAGGACTTTTTTTTAAAAAAATATTTTATTTATTTATTTGACAGACAGAGATCACAAGTAGACAGAGAGGCAGGCAGAGAGAGGGGAAGGGAAGCAGGCTCCCCACTGAGCAGAGAGCCTGATTCAGGGCTCGATCCCAGGACCCTGGGATCATGACCTGAGCCGAAGGCAGAGGCTTTAACCCACTAAGCCACCCAGGCACCCCTCCAAAAGATACCTTTTAAAAGAGAATGTGATTGTGACTTTTATACAAATAAAAAATGAATACATTTTAAAGATTATGTTTAACTCATTAATTAGTGGTATTATGAGTTTGTCCAAAGTACCGCATGTTTATGGTCAAATAAGGGATGTTGACATCAATGTACAAGTGAATGCAGAACAGATAAAACTGATCAATATCCACTGGACAATAATCAGGACCAGTTTACATTTCTAGGACCTGTTTGTATTATTATCCATTTCCACAAGTTGACTTCCGTTTCTATGGAGTTATACAAAAGTCTAGTCAATGACAAATGCCTGAACTAGTCAAGACTCACATTAAATTTCAGTCTTGAACAGTTTTTCCTTGCTATTCATAACCATTTTCATTTCTGGTATTTTATATTAACTTGATTTGAGTAGTTGTCAGGGAGAAATTGTTTCATGTCCATCTACTTATTTCAACTTAATCATATAAATTTTGTGAGTGCAGGTACTCAAAAATGCATGAATCTATACATCAATAAAATAATGTTCTGGATGTAATTGCAAAAGTTGAATGGTTAAAACCTGTGTCCTGCTTCAGAAAGTAGAAGAAAATAAGGTTTTTATAAATAGAATATTTTAAAAATTGTAATGGAGGAGTCAGTTATTTGAAGGAATCTATCAATGAATACTTTTGAAAAGCAAGAATTCTCTTTGGATAGAATTAATTCTTTCTTGCCTTTTTATTTTATAAATGAGAGCTTTGTATATCACATTTTAAGTTGGGTATAACTTCAAAATAATTAGAAGCACTGCACCATGAATGAAGCAAGTATGGCATGTAACATTCATGAAAAACTCATATTGTGTGATTTGCTCTGATGTTTGCTGTCTTGCTGATCATTGTATTTCCCATTTTATAACTAATAATAATATATTAGAACTAACTTAGAGTTACATATCCTTCTCATTTTGAGGAATACCAGTATGGTGACGTAAACTTTACCTATAACCCTGGCAGTTGGACCGTGAGTCAGTCAGATAGTCTTGCTCAAGATATTGACTCATAAGGGAGTGATGGATGTTAAATTAGTCAGATGAGATGATGCACCTGTGAAGTAGTTTCAGCAGTATGGGTGTGAAGAGTGGGGATGTGTATTCACTGGGTTCTCAGGGCTGAGTTTATAGCTTAGGATTTTCATCATACCTTATCTTCTTTGATTTCCTTTGGAATGTGATTCTCTGGGCTTCCATTAATTCTATGATCTACGTAGGGTTTTTTGGCAATCAGTTTCTTTTCTGCTAAAGTTAACTGGATTTTGTTTCTGTTATTTATTAAGCAAACAAAAACCAAAACAAAACTCTAATAGAAGAAATAATCAAGTACATGAATATGTTTCTAGTTATATGATCATATCAAATTTATATAATGCAAAGTGAACTATATATTACTGTATGTGAGAAAAATAGAAACAATGTTGAAATCATTAGATTGCTGAACTGTAACCTAACAGACACATGAATCAATTTATGGAATAATAGTACAACCATGAATATATCATTTTGAAGTATTATAATCTATCTTTTACCTTAGAGTCCCATGCCCAAGAATATCCTTTGAATATTTAAAACTTCTCTGGCATCTTAAAATATTAGCTGCTTCTAGTAATACTGGAGTAGCTCGTATTGAACTAATCCTCCTGCAGAAAACCATTATAAATTCTGGACAAAATACAAAAACCCCACAACTCTGAAGGCACTGGAGAGTGACCAGAAGCAGGCAGAAATGGAAGGGAAGTCAACACTTGGAGAGAATAACACTACATAAACAAGAATGAGAGTTTATTGCCAGCAGACCTGCATTACAAGACATGCTGAAGGGGAGTTCTTCAGGCTGAAGGGAAGTGATACCCAATGAAAACTCAGATTTTCCATAGGAATAAACAGCACCAGAAATGGGAAGTATTTGGGTAAATGTATTTATTACTCCCTAATTCCTTTAAAACACATGTGACTGTTTAAGGTTAAAATTGTAGTGTTGTATTGTGAGGTTTCAATATGACATATGTAAATGTAATACCTACAAAGATTATAGCATAATGTTGAAGAAGGGAAATTGCAAGGTTCCTGCATTTTCATGAAGTGGTACAATATTAACTCTTAGTAGGTTGTGGAAAGTTGAGGATATATGTTGTTATGCTTTGAGCAATTACTAAAAATAATGTAAAGAGTGATTGCTAAAATATGAGGTTAACAGTTTTTAATATGCTGGCATGCAGCTGAATCCAGATTTCAAATTTATTTAAATGATTAATTTCTAGTATAATATAATTTTTTTAAAGATTTTATTTATTTATTTGACAGAGATCACAAGTAGGCAGAGAGGCAGGCAGAGAGAGAGGGAGAAGCAGGCTCCCCGCTGAGCAGAGAGCCCGATGCGGGGCTCCATCCCAGGACCCTGGGATCATGACCTGAGCCGAAGGCAGAGGCTTAACCCACTGAGCCACCCAGGCGCCCCTAAGATAATTTTTAAATGGTAATGTAGAAAATACTAGCAGCATGTAAAAGTGCTGAAATAATACAGAAACTCCTGGTTAAGTAATAATAGTTATTGTTAAAATTTATTTAGTGCTATTAACAGCATTGTGTTAAGCTCCGTACATATATTATCACATTTATTCATTACAACATCCTTAATAAGGTATTTACTATAATTAGTTCCATTTTACCATAAGTGAGGTATTAAATAATGTGGTTTTAAATAATTTACCCAAGGTATCATAGCTAGTAAGTGGCAGAGGCAAAATATGAACCCAGAATATCCGATTTTAGAGCTTTTACTCCTAACTACTATATTGTATTCCTCAGAAAATGAAACTTGAATAAAGCTTATGACCAGCATATATTGCAAATAAAGTATAGTATATGAATAAACTAAAGGTGAAGGATTTGTTAGAATATGAAATATGAGAATCAATTCCTATTTCTAATATTCTTAGCATTCTCTTTTCCTCTTGTGTGATATATACATGTCAGTTTCTCCTTTATAAACTTGATAATGACCATCTAAGTGTATCTCCGTGGTTAATCCTTGGAATAGGTAATTTCTATCCCAAATTCTCTACCCTTTGGCTTTGTCACATAGCACTTCCTTTACTTTGGTGGCCCCCTCTTTCAATATATCTGGCTGGAAAACAATAGCGTCCTATAGCCTAGAGTAGGAAAAATGAGGGAAAAGTTTGTGATTCATAGGCTGTGGAGATGAGGAAAATCCGGCTACTGTTGGTGGGGAAGGTTATATATATATATATAAAATACATATATATATATAGAATGTTCTGCATTCTGTCTTCTGCATTTCTGTTTCACAATGCGTAGTATAGCTATATTTTCAAACTTTTTTTCTTAAATAGCAAAGAACCCTTCTTCCAAATTAAAAACTTCATTATTGCATTGTTTAAAGTAGCATTTTATTTACACAGATGTTTTAGTAAGTTCGCATTTGTAATGTTTGCCTCAAGTCCGTGAGATTAATCACATTTTGCTAAAAGCAGAATTTAAAAATAACATAGATAATTATGAACTTAGTCTCAGTTTTATCTGTGGTTTAGTTGCTGAGTATTAAAGTGGTAAAAAATGGCCCTATAACAGAGGGGCAGGGGTTCACTGTATCCCGTCGCCCCCCTTTTCTTGGACTCTCTTGAGTGATTAGAACTATGTATAGACAAAGGAGGCTTAAGGCATATAAAAGTCTGAAGGTCTTTTGAACTGCTTCTTAGGGTACTTTCTGTGGTTCAAGTCAGGTAGCCTACTCTGAGGGACCACTCACTAAACTGAAAATATGCTTGCTAGGCATATCAACCTGGATACAGCAAATAACATGGAAGGTGGAGAGTTTGGGAGGTGTAATAGTCATCACATATACTATGAGTTTTTTTGTTTTTTTTTTTTAAACTGCCTTTTTGCTTTTGTATGTCAGTGATAGCTCCAGTGCACTTATGCCTTACCCATGTGACTTACCAAATGTTTATAATCAGGAAATTGGGTGTAGGCCCCAACACTAAAGATAAAGAAGTAAGAAAGCCAGGTAGTGTTCATTTTCAGGTAGGATAACACTTCAAATCTTTGGGCCCTTCCATCTGTGTTTTGACATTGCTTCCTTGGACTTCTCTCTATCCAGTTGGCTCTTTGTGTAGATGACATTGTATAGCTCTATCTAGATATATGTCAAATAATTCATAACATATATGAGGCATAATGGAAAGAAGTCACGTAAGTGTACTCCCTACCCCTTGCCCCCATTTAAGAAACAGAACATTACTAGCGCTTCTGCAGCACCTATAGGTCCCTTAATGGTCATTCCCTTCCTTCCCTATCAGAGATAACCATCCTGAGTTTTAAGTTATTCTCTAGCTTTTCTTCATAAATCTCTCATTTATATCCTAAGTTGTGTCATATCTAGTTTTGAGCATTTTAAAATTTTATATAACTGAAATCATAGGTATTTTTCTTCAGCTTGCTCCTTTGCTCAGTATATTTGAGAGTCAGTCATGTTGTTGTCTGCTGTATACTTTATTCGTTCTCTATATCAGTGACCTTTGAGTCATTATTGATTTTTAACTATTTCAAACATTGCTATCATATATATTTTTGTACTTGTCTCTCAGTATATATGAGAAGCTCTCATGGAGATTTTAAGTTCTTCAGAGGACTGTCTTTGGGAATCTCCTTAGTAGTTTCCACAGTCAGAGTCTTCTTCCTGTTTTCTTATTTAAAGTAGTTATAGTTTAACACATTTCCTTATGTTCTAGAAAGCATAATGGTTGAACTGGCTTCAAAACTCCTAACTCTCTCATGTCTGTGTAATTTTGGGCAATTTATTTAACCTCTCTGGCCTCACGTCCTCACCCGCAAACTAACTTATATGGTTTTTGTAAGGGTCAATGAATTAATCTATCTAAAGTGTCTGAAACATGGTAAATGTTTAATAAATGTTAATTTCATTATTCAATTGTACCCATAATGGAAGTGGAAAAAACTTGTTAGTATCTTTTATGAAAGACCCATTTATAGATTTAAATTTATTAGTTCCCAGTCCTCTTCCTTTGAAAGCTTACTTTTCAGTAAAAATTTACCTATTTATTCCAAAAACTTAAACATTTACTAGGTGCATGGCATTATATAAGTAACCGGGCATACAATCAGCAACTAAACTGATGTTTCTGCCTTTAGGAAACTTAAGAGTTTAGTAGGGATTAGAGACATAAAATAAATACATAAGTATTGAATTTCAAATTGTTATTAGTGCTTTGAAAGGAAAGAATATGGACTATGAGGGGGATAAGAACAAGGGACTGTCTCCTTGAGATGGAGGGGGTAGAGGAAGCCCCTTTTAGCAACTTGTATTTAGGCTGCAGTAAAAGTAAAGTAGAAAGAGGTGTGTTCTCAATAAGAGGTCATAATGTGCCAGGACTTTAGGTGGAGAAGAGTCTGGTGTGTAGGGGGCATAAGGGAAGCCAGAGAGGCTAAAGCTTAGCAAGGTGGGAGCAGTGACGTTGAAGAAATTGGAAGAGATACATGCAAAGACTTGCAGGCCAAGTAAAGGACACAAAGGGGAATTGCAGTGGATTCGAAGTTGGAGAGGGACAGGGTCCATTTACATCACAAAGGTGCCGCCTGCAGCGTAGAGAAGGTATTAAATATAGATTAGTTGGGGAGACTAATCAGTTTTAGAGGTGGCAGATGATGATGGTTGTGGAGATGGAGATGGAGAGAACTAGACATTGAGAAATATTTGAGATATTTGAGATATCACCCAGACAAGACTGGGTGATGGTTGTATTTTTAATCATGGGTGGTGAGAGAGAGGAAAGTGTCAAAGATAGCTCTGGTTTTTGATTTATCAGCCTTCTTTGCTAACTTTTGAATTGTATTTGTTATTTTTTATTCAACACGCTCAGATTCATAACTTTTCAGTTGAATAAACCGTAATAGAATTTAGTACTTTTTAAAATAGATGCTTGGGGCACCTGACCAGCTCAGTCAGAGGAGCATGCACTTTTGAACTCGGGGTTGTAGTTTGAATCCCATATTGGGTGTAGATTGCTTACATGAATAAATAAATAAAAACTTTAAAAAACCCCTATAATCTTAATAAAAATAGATGCTTAACTAATGTGGGATTCTTGATTTTATATACTGATTTCCTGTTTGCTTTTTAGATTATGTAGGAATATGATAATTTAAAAAAATTTTGAGACTTTACAATGAGCAAGGCACTGGTTAGAGAAAATAAACAATTAAGAGGTAAATTAAATGTAAGTACATTTCCACTGACCTCCTGTTTTCTTCAGTGGCTCTTAGATGTCTTAAGTATAATTCATCTTACAGGGTTTGAATATTTCTTGCATTTTCTGAATATTTCTTCAGTTGTCTTCTAGTGTGTTTTTTATTGGCTGTGACCACTACTCACTCATACATTTATTCAGACCCATATTGAACTTAATTGTCTGTCTGTCTGTCTTTCTTTCTTTTTAATAAAGATTTTGTTTATTTGACAGACAGATCACAAGTAGGCAGAGAGGCAGGCAGAGAGAGAGGGGGAAGCAGGCTCCCTGCTGAGCAGAGCGCCTGATGCGGGGCTCGATCCTAGGATCCTGGGATCATGACCTGAGCCGAAGGCAGAGGCTTTAACCCACTGAGCCACCCAGGTGCCCCCGAACGTAATTGTATTTCTAATCATGTATTCATAACAAATTAATAGGTTTCTCCTCATTTAAAAAATAGTCCTTTTTTGGAAGATCTTAAAACAGTCTTCTATAAGCTTTGAGGGTTGCAGTTTTCTTTTTTTTAAATTGTAGTATAGGTGATATACAATGTAACATTAGTTTTAGGTGTACAGCATAGGGATTGGGCAACTCTGTGTTATGTTATGCTCCCACATGTGTAGCTGCCATCTTTCACCATACAAAGCTATTACGGTACCTTTGGCTATATTCCCTGTTCTCTCCTCCTTTTATCCTGAGAGTTACAGTTGTCAATCCTAATATGGTAGAATTTGATAATCACTCCATGCTCAGTGTATTCGTGGCCTTCAAGCCCTAGGGTAGATCCTATTTCATTTTACTTATGTCATTCTAAACAGAAGTAGTCTTATCCTTAGTCTTTTTTACGTGAATATATATACTTGGTTGTTTTAGCTGTTCTTTAAGGGACCACTACCAGGTCCATTATTTCCCTTTTGGTTTATTGGGTATTTGATAGTTGCTTCAGCCAGTCATCTGTCATGACTGAAAATATTTAGCTGATACTGGGCCTATAACCACTTTTAAAAAACATTACTTCCCTAAGACAAATTTCCCTAAAAACAAATGAAATTATAACCAATTCATAACCACCTAATAGGCCTGTGTTATATGAAATCTAAACGACTTTCTAAACTTTCTCTTTGGTTCTTTGATCAGACTATTATAAAAAAAAAAAGTTGACAGGGTACCTGTCTGGCTCAGTGACTAGAGCACGAGACTTTTGATCTTGGGGCTATGATTCCGAGCCCCATGTTGGGCATAGAGATTACTTAAAAATACATTGCCTAGTAATCCTATTTTTAAAAATTAAAATTTCCCCTATTATGTAGAGATAAAAGATTCATGGGCATACAGTTTTCAGCATCACTGAATCTAGTGTCTTGCTACTTTCAACATTCTATGTCCCAATGGAATTTTTCTGTCTTTAGGTACTTTCTTCAAGTTACTTTTTCTAATGGATTTTTCTCAAAGATAAGTATTAACTCAGTTCTTTTAGCTTTGAAGGATGCCTTTTCAACTTTTAGATTTAAAAAAGATCAGCTAAGTCCTCTTTAATTAGACTCTTGTTTGGAAATTAGAAACTTGGTTTTCTACCCAAACAATTACTATATTTCTTATATATTTTCCAAGTTCTTTTTTTAGAAAAGACAATCACTCATATCTTTAGGGAGTACATATTGTTATGTTGGCTATGGTCTTCTGAATTTTATTCCTTTTTAAATGACTACAGCTAAATTTATGATTTTATGTAACTTAAGAGTGCCTCAGAAGTCTTAGCACAGTTTTTTTGTTTTGTTTTGTTTTGTTTTGTTTTAAAGATTTTATTTATTTATTTGACAGACAGAGATCACAAGCAGGCGGAGAAGCAGGCAGAGAGAGAGGAGGAAGCAGGCTCCTCACTGAGCAGAGAGCCCGATATGGGGCTCGATCCCAGGACCCTGGGATCATGTCCTGAGCCGAAGGCAGAGGCTTTAACCCACTGAGCCACCCAGGCGCCCTCACAGTTTTAAGTTTTAATAACTTCAAAAATATAAATGCTACTTAAAAAGAAATCATTTGAAAGCTTATTGGAACTTCTCTTATTCATCTTTTTATGAATTTCAAATAGCAAAATTTTAATTTAAATTTTTTGTCTCAATCCTTTTGATTGAAGATGGCAGACACTGAAGAAAAAGTTACCTGTGCTCTTGATTAGCTGAAATCAAGTTCACATTAACAGTAAGAAGAAAATTCACTTCCTATTATAAGAAAGAGGCTCCCAACAAAGACATAATTAGCAACTAGATGGAAAACTCAAGGACATTGGACTTAGTTTATGTTAAACCTAGATCTGGAGATGCCAGCAAGCCAGAGACTATGGCTAAAATTGAGACAGTGTTGGCACAGAGTCATAAAAACATGCATTGTACATCTGCTGAATCAAATATTCTAAAAACCTCAAGCTACAGAACTCTTAACAGTGAAATTCCAAAGTGTGCCTACTTGTTCAAATACTGCAAAAGATAACCATGCTAAGTTAGACTGTTGACAACTAATAAAGTGAAAAGTCGAAAATTCCAATTTTATTTTTGACAAGTTGACCTTTTCTGATGAAGCACATTTCTATCTAAATGGCAAGATTGTCTGTCACATGTTAATTGAGGTGTTTGGTGTACAGAAGAGCCTCAGAAAATTTGGCAACATGAAAATCCTCGAAGTTAACATTTGGTGTGCTGTTAAGAAGTCTTGCATTATTGGCCCCCCCTTTTAAAATTAAGATAAAATTCATAGACCATACAATTCACCCGTTTAAAATGTACAGTTCAGTGATTTTTAGTGTACACATAAAGTTGGTAACCATCATCACTCTCTAGTTCAGAACATTTTCATCAGACCTAAGAGAAATCCATATGCATTAGCTGTCACTCCCCATCTTCCCCTCTGTCCAGCCCCTGGCAACCGACCTTCTTTCTGTCTCTATGGATTTGCCCAGTCTGTATGTTTCATAGAAATGGAATTATATAATATGTGACCTTTTGTGTCTTTTGACTCTTTCTTTTTGAAGAATCCGTAATCAGTGATGAAACTGACTTGCAGTATGTTAGATTTTTTAAGTTTCCACATTGTGGTGGTTATTTTATTTTCCAACAAGACAAAATACTTGTTACTGTGTTTTTAACATATGTGACAGTTTCTGCATGACACTTCCTTGAACTAGTGGATGTCTTCTTCCTTGCTCTCTTCTGTCACCTCTCCTAGAAATAGCCCTTTTTGTGACATCATTTCAAAACTATTGTATAATCATCAAAACCTTTTTTTTTTCTAAATATTTTATTTATTTGAGAGAGAGGGACAGCACAGAGGGAGAGTGAGAAGGAAAAGCAGACTCCCCCACTGACCAGAGAGCCAGATATAGAGCTTGATCAAAGATCCCAGGATCCGAGGATCATGACCTGAGCTGAAGGCAGATGCTTAACCAGTTGAGCCACCCAGGTGCACCTAATCATCAAAACCTTATTCTTTGGATGATCTTAAGACTAGAATTACAAACAAAATTCTTTTCAGTCATGGAACCAGCAGTGGGCCATATGTGTGTATATGTATGTGTGTATTTATCTGTAGTACTTACAAATCTTTCTTAGCTCTGTCCAATGAGAGGATCTAGAAGCACTAACAGTCTAGTAGCAGTGAGCACACTTTTGCCCACATCCTGGTTTCTAGAAGTCATTCTCTGCTAAAAGGAATCAGGGCTTCTTAGGGAAATGGTTTGTTGAGCTAGAAAGCAATGAAGTGTTGAATGAACAATAAAACCATGTCAAGAGCACACAGGAACCAGCTCAAAGTAGTTGTGCTGGTTGAATTAGTGACTTTTTGAATATAAAAATAAATAATGATTGGTTGAATTCACTGAATAAATGGAAATCCATGAATATATATTGATATAAATAAATGAATGAATAACTAAATGGGTTTGAATGGAAGACACTACCTTACAGCAGAACACCAACTAATCTAGATGAAATGTTAGAATTAGAAAATGACCTTTGGTTTGGGAAATTAAGAGTAGTAGGGGAACCCTGAGCTTGCCTCATACCTCAAACACAGCCAGATGAATGTCAAGTCATTTTGAACAACTAGGAAATCTGAGGATTAAGAAAATGATCTGCATAATTAGAGGGAGAGAATGTGGCAGATGGAAGGTTTGGAGACATGAATTGGGGGAGAGAAAAGCTGCGGTGCTACAGAGGGAAGGGAGCTCTTTTCACAGAGGAAGGCAGGGAGAGAGGGAGCGAGGGTGAAGAGATCAATGCATATTGTTCAAATGAGATATGGTGGTGTGGGGATCCCCGAGAGGTTTGGGGTCCATTCGGAGAAAATATTTTCCTTTCTGGAGTACCTCTGGAAGAGGGTATATTGCCTCCAAGGACAAAAGGTGTGTCAAGTGTTACTGAATAGCCATTCAACAGTAGAGGGCAGAGCCATTCAACAGCAGAGGAAAGATAACCCAATTGTAGCTTTTTGCTGTACTTCACCATAGTAGCTGTTTGACTGCTTTCTGGGACAGAATGGTGCTGGGAGCAGTGCTGTGAGGCTCTCCTCCAGTGGAGGGGAGCAGGTCTGAACCTTGCCATGCCCTTTAAGATTCAGTTTTGAATCCCAGTTGCATTGTTGGCTTTTTAGTGAGGACCTCCTGAACAGTGGTGGTTGCTGGGAGTGGCCCTCAGGGGGAGGAGAGTGTGGGATGACGTTGTCTTCCAGCCCACCAGCACAGTAGGACTTCAGAGAGATAGCGCCCCCAGTGGAGTATGGAGTCACTTACACCAAACTCTGTCCCCCTGCACACAGCAGGGCCATATTTACTAGGGCAGGTATAACTGTGAGCCAGCACATCAGATCTGTCCCTTACAGGACTAGCACAGGACGCAGTATGTACCGAGTCTACTGATCATAGAGTGCCCCAAAGTGTCAGCTTCAGTCCTGGTGGAAATAGGACCAGGCCTTTTTACTAATTTTATTTTGACTTTTATTTTTAATCAGGTTTATAGTTTTTTGTTTATTTCTTTTCTTTTCTTTCTTTTTTTTGTGGGGGGGGGGAATCAGGTTTCTTTATTCCTTTTTTATTTTTTGAATCAGGTGTATAATTTTTTGTTTGCTTTTTTGTTCCTTTTCTGTTTTTTTGGATCAGGCTTTATTTATTTATTTATTTTCAAAATCAGGCTTATTATAAATCAAAGCACATCTCTTTGAAGGTCCAAACACTCTCCAGTAGAAGCAAGGAGGAGCTCTGCAGGGGACTGACCTGTGAGAAGGAGCAGCCAAAACACAACTGCAGAGTGCACACAGCATACATCCCAACACTTCCTGAGGCACCAGGTCCTGGACAATGTATGACCCCTTCTTAATATGGCATTTGTCTCAGTAGCACAAAGCATAACAAGCTTTATAGACGTAGTGACAAGATAGAGGCATTTTCCCCAAAAGAAAGATCAAAAAGAAATTACAGTCAGAGATTTCTGAACAAGAATTTAGAACAGTCATAAGAATACTAGCTGTGCTTAAAAATATAGAAGACACCAGAGAAATCCTTGATGTAGCGTTAAAAGACCTAAAAACTAATTAGGCTGAAAAAAAAATGCTCTAACTGAGATGCAAAACTGATTGGATATAATCACAATAAGGATAGAAGAAGCAGAGAATTGAATAGGTGATATAGAAGATAAAATTATGGAAAATAATGAAGTTGAAGAGGGAAAGAAAACTGTTACACCACAAATATAGACTAAGGGAACTCAGCAATTCCACAAAGAGCACTAAGATCCATATCATAGGAGCCCCAGAAGAAGAGTGGGGAAATAGGGGGCAGAAGGTTTATTTGAACAAATTACAGCTGAAAACTTCCCTAATCTGGGGAAGAAGATAGGCATTCAAGTCCAAGAGGCCCAGAGAACGCCCCTCAAAAGCCACAAAAACAGGTCAACACCATGTCATAATGAAACTTGTAAAATACAAAGATAGAGAATTTGGAAAGCAGGTAGGGACAAAAGGTCCTTAATAAGGGTAGACACTTAAGGTTAGCAGCATACTTGTCCACAGAAACTTGGCAGGCTAGAAGAGAGTGACATGAAATATTCATTGTGCTAAACGGGAGAAGTATGCAGCCAAGAATACTATATCCAGCAAGGGTGTCATTCAGAATAGAAGGGGAGATGAAGAGTTTCCAAAACAAACACTAAAGGGAGACCATGAACCTTAAACCAGCTCTGCAAGAGACATCAAAGGGGATCCTTTGAGTGGGAAAGAGAGACCAAAAGCAATGAAGACTAGAAAGGAACAGAGACAGTCTACAGGAACAGTGACTTTACAGGTGTAAATGGCACTGAATGCATATCTATCAGTAATTACTCTGAATGTAAATGGACTCAATGCTCCAATCAAAAGACCTAGGACATCGGAATGGACAAAAACCCCCCAAAACAAAAACCAAACCGAAACAAAACAAAAGCAAGACCCATTGGTGTGCTTATAAGAAAGTCATTTTAAACCCAGACACCTCCAGATTGAAAGGGGATGGAGGACCATTTATCCTACTAATGGATATCAAAAGAAAGCTGTAGTCATTATACATATATCAGACAAAGTAGATTTTAAACCAAAGCTTGTAAGAGATGAAGAAGGGCACTATATCATATTAAAGGTGTCTATCCAACAAGAAGACCGAACAATTATAAATACTTATGCCCCCGATGTGAGAGCACCCGAATCTATATATATCAGTAACAAGCTTAAGGAAAATCATTGATAATAGTACAATAATAGTAGGGGACTTTAACAACCCACTCAGCAATGGACAGATCATCTAAGCTGCAGATTACCAAGGGAGCAATGGCTTTGAATGACACACTGGACCAGAGGGGCTTAACAAATATATTCAGAGCATTTCATCCTAAAGTAACAGAATACACATTGTTTTTGAATGCACATGGAACATTCGCCAGAGTAGATCACATACTCGGTCACAAATCAGGCCTCAATTGGTATAAAAAGATTGAGATTATACTATACCACAACGCTATTAAACTTGAAGTCTACCACAAGAAAAAATTTTGAAAGACCACAAATACAATAAGGGTAAAGGACATCCTTCTAAAAAATGAATGGGTTAACCAGGAAATTAAAGAAGAAATAAAGAAAATATATGGAAGAAAATGAAAACATGGCAGTCCAAAACCTTTGAGATACAGAAAGGTGGTCATAAGAGGGAAGTATATAGCAATACATTCTCTCCTCATGAAGCAAGAAAAATCTCAAATACACAACCTGATTTTACTCATAAGGGAACTGGGGAAAGAACAGCAAATAAAGCCTAAAACCTGCAGAAGAAGAGAAATTGTAAAGATTAGAGCAGAAATCAATAAATAGAAATTAAGAAAAAAAAAGAACAGATCAACAAAACTAGGAGCTGATTTTTTGAAAGAATTAACAAAATTGATAACCCCCTAGCCAGACTTATCAAAAAGAAAATAGTAAGGCCCCATATAAATAAAATCACAAAGGAAGGATGAGTGATCACAACCAACACTGCATAAATACGATTATAACAGGAGATTATGAGCAATCATATGCCAATAAATTGGTCAATCTGGAAGAAATGGATAAATTCCTAGAAACAGCCAAAAACTGTTAACAGGAAGAAATAGAAAATTTGAACAAACCTTTAACCAGCAAAGAAATTGAATCAGTAATCAAGAATCTCCCCAACAAACAAGAGTCTAGGCTGGATGGCTTACAGGTGAATTCTAGCAAACCTTTAAGGAAGAATTAATATGTATTCTTCTGAAACTATTCTTAAAAAAGAAATAGAAAACTTTGAAACTCATCCTATGAGGGCAGAATTACCTTGATTCCAAAACCAGGCAGAGAGCTATTGAAAAGGAGAATTACAGACCAATACTCCTGATGAACATGAATGCAAAAATTCTCAGTAAGATACAAATTAATCAAATTCAACAGTATATTTAAAAGGATTATTCACCACAAGTATGATTTATTCCTGGCCTGCAGGGGTAGTTCAGTATCCACAAATCAATCACCATGATATACCACATTAATAGAAGAAAGGATAAGAATCATATGATCCTCTCAAAAATGCTGAAAAAGCAAAATATAAAATACAGCATCCCTTCTTGATAAAAACTCTCAAGAAAGTAGGAACACCTCAACATCATAAAGGTCACATATGAAAGACCCACAGCTAATATCATCTTCAGTGGCAAAAGTGACCACTTTTCTCTTTTTTTTTTTTTTTAAAGATTTTATTTATTTTTCAGAGACAGAGGGAGAGAGCGCGAGCGAGCACAGGCAGACAGAGAGGCAGGCAGAGGCAGAGGGAGAAGCAGGCTCCCTGCCGAGCAAGGAGCCCGATGTGGGACTCGATCCCTGGACCCTGGGATCATGACCTGAGCCGAAGGCAGCTGCTTAACCAACTGAGCCACCCAGGCGTCCCAGTGACCACTTTTCTCTTAAGGTCAAGAACACAGCAAGGATGTCCACTCTCACCACTGTTGTTTAATATAGTACTAGAGGTCTTAGCCTCAGCAATCAGACAAAGAGAAATAAAAGACCTCCATATCGGCAAGGAAGAAGTCAAACTTTCACTATTTGCAGAACAACATGATACTCTGTATAGAAAACATGAAAGACTCCAACCAAAAAACTGCTAGAACCAATACATAAATTCAGCAAAGGCACAGGATATAAAATCAATGTGCAGTAATCTGTTTCATTTCTATACATCAAAATGAAGCAGCGGAAAGAGAAGTCAGGGTATCAGTCCCATTTTTAATTGCACCAAAACTGATAAGATACTGAGGAATAGACCTAACTAAAGTGGTAAAAGACCTGTACCCGGAAAGTTGTAAAACACATGAACGAAATTGAAGAAGACACCAAAAAATAGGAAAACACTCCATGCTCCTGGATTGGAAGAACAAATACTGTTCAAATGTCTGTACTACCCAAAGCAGTCAACATTCAGTGTAATCCCTATCAAAATAATGCCAATATTTTTCACAGAACTAGAACAAACAATTCTAGCATTTGTATGAAATCAGAAAAGATCCCAAATAGTCAATGTAATGTTAAAAAAGAAAACCAAAGCTGGAGGCATCACAATTCCCTATTTCAAACTGTATTACGGAGCTGTAATCATTAAGGCAGTATGGTTCTGGCACAAAAACAGATCAGGGGAACAGAATAGAGAATCTGAAAATGGATCCACAACTGTATGGTCAACTAATCTTCGACAAAGCAGGAAAGAATATCCAGTGGAGAAAAGACAGTCTCTGAAACAAATGGTGTTGGGAAAAGTAGACAGTGACATGCAGAAGAATGAAACCATAGCATTTTTTTACACCGTACACAAAGATAATTTCAAAATGGGTGAAAGACCTAAATATTCGATAGACAACCATCAAAATCCTGAGGAGAACACAGACAGCCACTTCTTTGACCTTCGCCATAGGAACTTTTTACTGCCCACATCTCCGGAGGTAAGGGAAACAGAAACAAAAATGAACCCTTGAGACTTCATCAAGGTAAGAAGCTTCTGCACAGTGAAGGAAACAAACAATAAAACAAAAAGAGAAACTTCAGAATGGGAGAAGGTATTTTCAAATGACATATTAAATTAAGGGCTGGTATCCGAAATCTGTAAAGAACTTAAAAAATTCAACACCCAGAAAATAGATAATCTGGTTAAGAAATGGGCAGAAGACATGATTAAACGTTTCTCCAGAGAAGATAATGCAGATCGTTAACAGACACATGAAAAAATGCTGACCACCACTCATCATCAGAGAAATACAAATCAAAACCACAATGAGATACTACCTCACACCTGTCAGAATGGCTAAAATTAACAACCCAGGAAACAATAGATTTGGGCAAGGATGTGAAGAAAGGGGAACTCTCTGGCACTGGTGGTAGGAATGCAAACTGGTGCAGCCACTCTGGAAAACAGTATGGAGATTCCTCAAAAAGTTAAAAATAGAACTATCCTCTGACCTTGCAATTGCACTACTACGTATTTACCCAAAGCATACAAAAATAGATTCACAGTGGGCACATGCACCCCAATGTTTGTAGCAGCAGTTTCCACAATACCTGAAATATGGAAAGATCCCAGGTGCTCATCTACTGATGAATGGATGAAGATGATGTGTGTGTATATAGGTATATACACATATATATAATGGGATACACACACACACACACACATATGAACATTAATGTATGGAATACTCAGTAGTCAAAAGAGTGAAATCTTTCCATTTGCAATGATGTGATGGAACTAGAATATATTATGGTAAGTGAAGTAAGTCAGTCAGAGAAAGATAAATACCATATGATTTCACTCATATGTGGAATCTAAGAAACAGATGAACATAGGGGAAGAGAAAGAAAAATAAAATAAGATAAAAACAGAGAAGTAGACAAACCATAAGAGACTCAACTGTAGAGAACAACTGAGGTCTGCTGGAGGGGGAGGTAGGTGGGGGAATGGTCTAATTGAGTGACAAGTCTATTTGGATTGTATGTGTTGTGATGAGCGTTAGCCGTTATATGTAAGTGATCACTAAATTCTATTCCTGAAACCAATTCCATGCCATGTGTTAACAAAGTTGAATTTAAGTAAAATATTGGAAGAAAAAAAAAAGAAAATTACCTTTGGCAGTCCTCATAGCAATAATTTATTTAGGCAGAATATCAGTGGATACTATAGTGAGTGAAAGTTTGATGAAAAGTAGGATATTTGCATAGTCAAAATATCTCCCCATAAAATGCTTAGTAATTATTTTTAAATAAGAACAGAATTCTTATTAACTTTACTGAGGAAAAGTATCATTTAACAAGTGACAAAATTTACCAACCCTAGTAATGGGACAAGTCAACATTGTATGCCTCCTGATAATGAACCTGAAGAGTATAGCCTCAGTTCTTTGATATTCTTGCCAAAAATATGTAAGTGGCATCTGTTCATGATAAAGGAAATGTTAGAAAAATCCCCATTGAGGAAAATTCTATGAAGTAGCAGCATTTATGTTTCAGAAATGTCAAGGTCATCAAAGACAAGGAAAAACTGAAGGAACATTCCAGATTGAAGTTGTCCACAGAGACATGGCAATGAAATGCAAAACATGATCTGAATTAGATTTTGGACATTATTGGAACAAATGGTGAAATTTGAATTGGGTCTCTGGTTTAAATGGTAAAACCATGTTAAAATTAATTTATTCATTTTAGTGATTGTGTTATGGTTATGTAGGATAGTGTCCTTGATTGGAAGGAATATACATAGTGGTATTAAGGGGTAATGGACATCATGTTGCAACTTAAATTCCAAATGGATCAGAAAAATGTTTGTGTACATATGAGTGAATGTAAGTTTAAAGAGGTAAGATGTTAACAATTGAGGGAGCTAGGTCAAGAGTGTATACAAGTTGTTTGTACTATATTGCCACTTTTCTAAGTTATTTCACATACATTTTTAAAGAAGTACTATCTTCAAAAGTTGAATATCTCTATGACTGAATTTACATTGAATGCCCTACTGACCAAAAAAAGTTTTTATATTTAATTTTTTTTAAAGATTTTATTTATTTATTTATTTGACGGAGAGAAATCACAAGTAGATGGAGAGGCAGGCAGAGAGAGACAGAGGGAAGCAGGCTCCCCGCTGAGCAGAGAGCCCGATGCGGGACTCGATCCCAGCACCCTGAGATCATGACCTGAGCCGAAGGCAGCGGCTTAACCCACTGAGCCACCCAGGCGCCCCTTATATTTAATTTTTATAAAAAATTTTATTTATTTGAGATGGAGAGAGAGTGCGTGGATGTGCGCGCATGCGCTCACACACACCCACACACCCATATATGCATGAGTGGGGGAAAGAGCAGAGGGAGGGGGAGAACCAGACTCCCTGCTACGCAGGAAGCCCAACGTGGGGCTTAATTCCAGGATCCTGGAATCATAACCTGAGCCAAAGGCAGATGCTTAGGCAACTGAGCCACTCAGGTGCTCCAACTTTTTGTTTTTGTTTTTGTTTAATTTTAAAATGCTGAGATTGATGCAAAGGTGAGTTTGAGTATTTATACAAAATAGATGAATGGATGGTTGTGCCTTGGATGTAACAAGGTTGACATGGGACTTGATTTTTTTTATCTTAAAAAATATACCTGTCCTCCAAAGTACATAAATCATTTCTAAACAGAGATGCATTAAGGAAAAATTAGCATCCTAGAGGACAAAAACACCTCAGGCATTTATCTCTTGACCTTACCAGATGACAGACCTTGAAGGAACTTCAAAGTTTCGAAAAAACTGGCTCTGACATGTACCAAGATGGGGGAAATACTTTCTGCAACTTTGAAATAAATGCTTAGTCTTTTAAAAAGAACAAAAGAAAACGTATCATATTTCATAAGTAGAATTTAACAGTTGAATAGTTCACATTATTCATTTGTGATTTTGTTGTTACTTGGGAAAAGCTAATGAAGTTAAGTCAAGCTTATCTTTTATATTCATTCTTTCCTTCCCCACTTCCTGCCCCCTTTCTGGTAGTGTACGGTGAAACTGAAAGGTTTAAAAATTTCATCGCTTACCCCATGTGTCAGTGAAAGTATGTTGGATGCTTTCCTTTTACTGCCATTAGGCCTACACAGGTCAAATTTCATTTTACACGTCTTAGTTGGCATTTTTGTTCTTCTGTAGTTTAGTTTAGTTTAGTTGTAGTTTAGTTTAGTTTCTTACTTAACTTTACTACCCTGTAGAAATCATGTTGACACATTTGTATTTATTTTACTATGTAAGAAATTTTTTGCTTCTAATTACTTGTGATTCTCTCACCTTTGTTCTCTCAATGTTCGCTACTCATCTGTCAAAATACATTGTGGGTTTCTGTTTCTTCTGGGAAGCTGTTTCTAGTCCTTTTGGTTCATGGTGATTTCTCTGTATTAAGGCTTTTTACAGCTTGTTTGTTAAAGCCTTTTCTTTGGCATTTAATCTTTAAGTCTTGTGCATTTTGGTTTCTCAACTAATTTATAAACTCCAAAAGAGCAGATAAACTATATTTGTACCTCCCAGTCTTTCTGATAGTGCCTAGCTGTCTTTTTAGTTGAATTACTTTTTAAAGTACAGAGTTATATTTTAAGCACTTATTACCTAAAATGGATATAAATCCTTTAAAATTAGCATATTATTATTACTTTTTGAAATCTGTTTAAAATTAAAAAAATTTTTTTTTCAAAATGAATGGAGTAGGTATACTTTTTTCTCTTGGAATAACTGGGAAAAACAACATAAAAGAGAATGGATAGGGAAAATTTATCTTTTATAAAGGAAGTTATCTTTCAACATTCCGTTCAGTTTAAAAATGCCCAAATACTCACATTTTAAATATGACACCAGTGAAAGAAATTTTTACAGTTTTCTTTGCAGGAATATAAATAGTACTTACCTTTTTAGTAAAATATAGGATATAAATTTTTAAAAAAGATTTTATTTATTTGAGAGAAAGGGAGAGAGTACAAATGGTGAGGAGGAGCATAGGGAGACAAAGAAGCAAACTCGCTGCTGAGCAGGAAGCACAAAATGGGGCTCGATCCCAGGACTCTGAGATTATGACCAACGGAGGCAAATGCTTAACCAACTGAGCCACCTGGGCACCCCTAAAATTTTGTTTTAAAGAAAGCTTTAAAGAAGGTTTCTTGTATTGTTGATTTTAGCCATTCTGACAGCTGTGGGGTGATATTGTGGTTTTGATTTGCATTTCCCTTAAGATGAGTGATGTGAGCATCTTTTCATGTGTTTGTTGGCCATCTGTTTATCTTTGGAGAAATATGTGTTCATGTCTTCTGCCCATTTTTATTTTTATTTTTTTTAATTATTATTTTTAATAACGTATAATGTATTATTTGCCCTAGGGGTACAGGTCTTTGAATCATAGGGTTTATATACTTCATAGGACTCACCAATGTCCATAACCCAACCACCCTCTCCATTGCGCATTTTTAAATTGGATTATTTGTGGTGTTGCGTTTTATTAGTTCTTTATATATTTTGGATACTAATCTTTTACTGTCACTTGCATATGTTTTCTCCCATTCATTAGGTTGTCTTTTAATTTTATTGATTGTTTCCTATGCTGTGCCCAAGCTTTTTATTTTTATATAGTCCTAGTAGTTTATTTTTGCTTTTGTTTTCCTTATTTTAGGAGACATAGCTAGAAAAAAATTGCTACATCTGATGCCAGAGAAATTACTCCCCTGTCCTCTCTTCTAGCATTTTTATAGTTTCAAGTCTCACATTTAGGTCCTTAATCCATTTTTCAGTTTATGTATACGTATGGTGTAAGAAAGTGATCCAGTTTCATTCTTTTGCATGTAGCTGTTCAGTTCTCTCAATACCCTTTGTGGAAGAGACTTTTTCCCATTGTATATTCTTTCCTTCTTTGTCGAAGATTAATTGAGAAGATAAACATGGGTTTATTTCTGGGCTCTCTATTCAATTTTATTGATCTGTGTACCTATTTGTGTGCCAGTACCGTACTAGTTTGATTACGACAACTTTGTAGTATAACTTGAAATCTGGGATTGTGATACCTTCAGTTTTTGTTTTTCCTTTTCAAGGTTGCTTTGGCTATTTGGGATCTTCTGTGGTTTCATACAAATTCTAGATCTGTGAAAAATGTTGGTATTTTAATAGTGATTTCATTTAATTGGTAGATTGCTTTGTGTAGTCTGGATATTTTAGTCTGTTCTTCCAATCCATGAGCATGGGATATCTTTCCATTTACTTGTGTCATCTTTAGTATCTTTTATCAGTGTTTATAGTTTTCATAGTTTAGGTCATTCACCTTCTGGTTAACTTTATTCCTATATAGGAATAAAGTTATTTTTGCATCTATGTTTTATTACCTTTGGTATAATTATAAATGGGATTGCGTTCTTAATTTCTCTTTCGTTTGCTTCATTATTAGTATACAAAAATGCCACAGGTTTCTATATGTTGATTTTTGTATCCTGCAACTTTTCTGAATTCATTTATCAGTTGAAGTAGTTTTTTGGTGGCATATTTAGGGTTTCCTATATATAGTATTATATCACTTGCAAATAGTGAAAATTTTACTTCTTCCTTACCAATTTGGATGCCTTTTATTCCTTCCTCTTGTCTGACTGCTGTGGCTAGGATTTCTAGTACTATGTTAAATAATAGTGGTGAGGGTGGATAGCCCTGTCTTGTTGACCTTAGGGGGAAACGCTCTGTTTTCCCCCATTGAGTGTGATGTTTGCT
Organism: Mustela erminea; assembly: GCF_009829155.1. NCBI lineage: Eukaryota > Metazoa > Chordata > Mammalia > Carnivora > Mustelidae > Mustela > Mustela erminea. The sequence goes on along the minus strand of NC_045620.1, from coordinate 82,692,941 downwards.
ATGGGTTTTTCATGTATGGGCTTTATTACGTTGATATAGGTTCCCTTTAATCCAACTTTTTTGAGAGTTTTTATCATGAATGGATGTTTTACTTTGTCAGATGCTTTTTCTGTATCTATGAAATAATCATATGATTTTCATTCCTTTTTCCATTGATGTGATATATTGATTGGCAAATATTGAACCACCCTTGTATCCCAGGATATATCCCACTTGAAGGATTTTTTTAAAATGCATTGTTGGATTTGATTTGCTAATATTTTGTTGAGAATTTTTGCATCTATGTTCACCAGAGATACTGGTCTTTAATTTTCTTTTTTTGTAGTGTCTTTATCTGGCTTTAATATCAGGGTGATACTGGTTTTGGGATAAATTAGGTTTTCCTTTCTCTACTGCTTTTTGTGATAGTTTGAAAAATATAGGTGTTAACTCTTCTTAAAATGTTTGGTAGAACTTACCTGTGAGGCTGTCTGGCTACAGACTTTTTGTTTACTGGGAGTTTTTTGATTACCTATTCAACTATATCACTGGGAATCAGTCTGTTCAGATTTTCTTTCTTCCTTATTCAGTTTTGGGAAGTTATATGTTTTTAGGAATTTATCCTTTTCTTCTAGACTGTCCAATTTGTTGGCTTATAAACTTTCATAATATTCTGTTATGATCTTTTGTATCTTTTTGGTGTCAGTTGTCACTTCTCCCCTCATATTTCTGATTTTATTTATTTGAGTTCTCTCTCTTTCGGGTTTGGTGAGTATGGCTAAAGGTTTATAGATTTTGTTGTTCTTTTCAAAGAACCAGATCCTGATTTCACCGATTTGTTCTATTGCTTTTTTTGGTTTCCATTTTGTTCCCACAGCTCCCCTCCTCCTGCAGGCAGCTCCTGACCACTATTTCTGTTCTTCCTAACTGCTCAGCTGCACCTTCTTCTCTGCCTTTAGTTATGGAGTTTGTTTTGCCAGCCTTCAGTTCACTCTCTGGTTTACTTACATGGATGTGAATGATCTCTAGTTGTAAATGTGGGATGGGATGAGCTTAGGGACCACCTACTTCACCAACTTCCCATACTCCTCTTTTTTGTTTGAACTTTATTTTGTATTTGGTTTTGGGGAATGGCTTTAACCCCTTCATTTTTATTTAATTACATTTTGTAGTTTTGTAAACCATCACATGATTCCCAAATCAAATGTTTAAAGCAGGGTACATGTAGAGAAATCTAACTTCTTTCTTTTCTACTTCAGCTTGGTATCATTCTTCCTTTCTCTTACTCTCTAGGTAACTTTTTTTTTTTTTTAACTTTTTGGTTTATCCTTCCATTTAAAAAAAATAAGCATTTGTGTATCTCTTTAGTAGATAAAAAGCAGGATACTGTTCATTTTCTGCTTTTTTTCTCACACTAATCAGTATATCCTGGATATCAAATTATAGGATTATATAGAGATACCTTACATTCCTTTTTAAAGGCGTATAGAACTCCACTATGTGGATGTACCATGGTTTATTCATCCACTTCCCTTTTGATGGATATTTGAATTGTTTCTGTTACTTTGCTACTATAAATGATGTTGCAGTGAATTGCATATGACATTTTGGGCATATGACATTTTTTATTTTTGACATTCTTAGAAGGATTGTTGGGTTTGAAAATAAATGCATATTTCTTTCTTTCTTTGTTTTTTTTAAAGATTTTATGTATTTGAGAGAGAGAGCATGAGAGAGTGATTGAACACAGGGCAGGAGCAGAGGGAGAAAAAGAGAGAAACTCAAGAAGACTCTACACTGAGTGTAGAGCATGGTATGCGGCTCAATCTCACTACCCTGAGATCACGAGCGGAGCCAAAACCAAGAGTTGATGGTTAATTAACTGCATCACACAGGTACTCCAGTACGTATTTCATATCTTAACTTTTAGGGTATAGTTTGACAAAGTCGCTTGGGTGAATCTGAATCCCTGCCTACCTCCTTACTTGAAAAATCATCCTAGTGATGAGAACTATTTGAGGAAGGGATGGTGGCACAATTGTACCCTAGGCATGGCACCCAGCTGCTATTCCTATATCTACCTCACTTCACTGTTTGGGTTGACTGGCTGAGGTGTAGTTGGGTTTTAATTTGAACAGGGCCCTTCTGAAATGGAAGACAATTGGAATATGAACTCATAACATTTAGAGCCAGGTATTTCTTTTCTTTCTTTTTCTTTTTCTTTTCTTTCTTTCTTTCTTTCTTTCTTTCTTTCTTTCTTTCTTTCTTTTAAAGATGTTACTCATTTATTTTTGAGAAAGAGGAGGATGAGCATGGGTGGGGGAGGGGCAGAGGGAGAGAGAAGCAGACTCCCTGATGAGCAGGGAGCTGGATGTGGGGATCTGGATGTGGGGCTTGATTCCAGGACCCTGGGATCTGGACCTGAGCCAAAGGCAGACATTTAACTGACTAAGCCACCTGGGTGCCCCAGAACCAGGTATTTCTGAAGTCTAAGCACCTCTCAGTGGAAAATATGAAATGTCTGGCAGACCAGGATTTGAGGGGGTGGCAATCCTGATAAGGCTGGCAGTGAAGATCCTCCAAGGAATGTGATTTCATGTGTTATCCTGAAAAGTTTAGTTCTATGGTTTAAGCCTTTGCATTCCCACAGGACTAGGGTTCAAGTAATGGGGCAGTGTGAATTCTACTTAGCTATCTTCTTTCTTACCTATGAATAATTTTATTGTATGATCACATGTTGCACTTTCACCTGCAGTATATTAAGGACACCCTTGGTCTGGTATCCCAGAGCCCTCTCTTTAGAAGAATAAGATCTATTGGATTTGTTTTTCCTATGCAATATTTTTAAATAAGGGGTTTATATAGCAGTCTGGATTATTGTTTAGCACAGAGAGTCTGTTTTTCATTTCTTAGCACAGTGGCTAGAATATATCAAGTGTTCAAGAAATTTTGGGTGAATGAATTAATTAAAATAATTAATTCAGTTGGGAGTATAAGGAAATAGGAGTAGAAGGGTTTTTGTTTTGTTCTTTTTTAAATATGGGAGACACTAAACATAGTTAAAATGATCATATGGTTTTTATCCTTCCTCTCATTAACGTGATGTATCACATGATTGACTTGTGAATATTGAACCACCTTTGCATCTCTGGAATAAACCCCATCTGGTCATGGTGAATGGTTTTTTTTAATGTGTCATTGGATTTGGTTTGCTAAGTTTTTTGAAGATTTTTACATCTATGTTCTTCAGAGATATTGGCCTGTAGATTTCCTTTTTTGTAGTATTTTTATGTGGTTTTGGTACCAGAGTAATGCTCTGATTACTTTGGAATTTGGAAGCTTTCCTTCCTCTTCTGTTTTTTGGAATAATTTGAGAAGAATAGGTATTAACTCTTCTGTCAAAGTTTGGTTAAATTCACCTGTGAATTCAGTTGATCCTGGACTTTTGTTTGTTGGGAGTTTTTTGGTCACTGATTCAGTTTCATTGTTACTAATTGGTCTGTTCACATTGTCTTCTTCATTGATCCAGTTTTGGGAGGTTATGTGTTTTTAGGAATTTATCCAGTTCTAGGTTGTCCAGTTTGTTGGCAAATAATTTTTCATAATATTCTTTTATAGTCCTTTGTATATCTGGGATGTTAGGTTATTTCTCCTCTTCATTTAAACATAGTTCAGTTTGGATGGATAAATAAATGAAAGCTAGTGTAGTTTTTTTATGAAAGTTAGGAAAAGTTTGTATTGTTTATAAGAAATCATGAATTTTAGAGTATTGATTTTTGAAATCTTAAATTATGCTATTTTAGAAAAGAGATATCAATTTGAAAGACATTTATAGAGTTTACTAGATATTGATTGATTGGATGTGAACAGCAAGAGAGAAAGAGTAAACAATCTAAGTTTTTTCTGTAAGCAATTCAGTGAATGGTAGTACTGTTCACTAAAATTGGAACCACAAAAAGAGGGACAAGTTTCCTCAGTGAAGATGAGGGCTTCCATTTTGGTCCTTGATAAGTACTATTATATTCAAGAGTTCTCATTTCAGGAGTTAGAGTAGGTGGAGGAGAGACAGCATGCCTTCCAGTGCATTTGAGGATGTTTGGGACAGATTCAGAGGCTATTCATAGGGTACTGCAGAAAGGTCTGGCATGGACAGAAGCAGTGGGATACTGTGCAGTAAAGGAAGAACTGGGAGAGAACATCTTTCCTTCTTAATTCACTGCCATATTTCAGATCTTCCTTCTTTACTATTTGGAACTACAAATCAGAATCTTGGGTAGACTAGCATTTTCTTGGGAGTGTTCTTATGTCTCTCTAATGCTTAATTGTTTATGGAAAGAGTTTTAAAATATCCTTTTTGATAATGATCTAGTAATCTTTTCCAGTTTCTACTAAAGTGTTTTGTTGGTTCTGTTTCTGAATTTATTAATTTCTGCTATTTTTGCTGTCTCCTTCTAATTACTTTGAATTTACTTTATAGCCCTTTTAAAAGTTTATTACTAATTTATTTTGAAAGACAAAACCCATATATATTTGAGATATACAATATGATGTTTTGATATATGTATACATTGTAAAATTATTAATATAATTAAATTAGTTGATATGTCCATCACATCCCATAGTTACTATTTTTTAAAATTTTATTTTAATTTTTTTTTTCAGTGTTCCAAGATTCATTGTTTATGTACCACCCAAGTGCTCCATGCAAAATGTGCCCTCCTTAATAACCACCACCAGGCTCACCCAACCCCCCACCCCACCTCCGCTCCAAAACCCTCAGTTTGTTTCTCAGGGTCCACAGTCTCTCATGGTTTGTCTGTCCCTCCAATTTCCCCCAACTCACTTCTCTTCTCCATCTCCCAAAGTCCTCTGTGTTATTCCTTATGCTCTACCATAGTTGCTATTTTATGTGTGTGTGTGGGGTGAAGACACTTGAGATCTACTCTTTTAGTAAATTTCAAACATACAATACCTTATTATTAACTATAGTCAGCATGCAGTACATTAGGTCTCCAGGACTTAACATTTTATAGCTCAAAGTTTGTCTCCTTTGATAATATCTCTACTTTCCCTCTACCTCCAAGTCTTTGTTAACCACCATTCAACTTTCTGAGTTTGATTTTTTTTTTTTTTTTTTTTTTTAGATTCCACATAAAAAATAAGGTCATGTAATACTTGTCTTTCTGTGTCTGGCTTATTTCACTTTGCATAATGTCCTCCAGGATAATAAACTTAGCATCTTTGTTTCAAAGTATCTTTATTTCTGTTGATTTTTTTATCCTTAATTAATTATACAAAAGTATGTTTCTTGATATCTTTTTTTTTAATTAAATTTCAAAATTTATTTTATAAACATATATTTTTATCCCCAGGGGTACAGGTCTGTGAATCGCCAGATTTACACACTTCACAACACTTATCATAGCACATACCCTCCCCAATGTCCATAACCCCACCCCACTCTTCCACCCCCCTCCCCCTCAGCAACCCTCAGTTTGTTTTGTGAGATTAGGAGTCACTTATTGTTTGTCTCCCTCCCAATCCCATCTTGTTTCATTTATTCTAATCCTACCCCCTTAACCCCCCATGTTGCATCTCCACTTCCTCAATCAGGGAGATCATATGACAGTTGTCTTTCTCTGATTGACTTATTTTTGCTAAGCATAATACCCTCTCTATCCACGTCATCGCAAATGGCAAGATTTCATTTCTTTTGATGGCTGCATAGTATTCCATTGTATGTATGTGTATATATATATATATCACATCTTCTTTATCCATTCATCTGTTGATGGACATCTAGGTTCTTTCCATAGTTTGGCTATTGTGGACATTGCTGCTATAAACATTCGGGTGCACATGCCCCTTCGGATCACCACGTTTGTATCTTTAGGGTAAATACCCAGTAGTGCAATTGCTGGGTCATAGGGTAGTTCTATTTTCAACATTTTGAGGAACCTCCATGCTGTATTTCAGAATGGTTGCACCAGCTTGCATTCCCACCAACAGTGCAGGAGGGTTTCCCTTTCTCTGCATCCTTGCCAGCATCTGTCATTTCCTGACTTGTTAATTTTAGCCATTCTGACTGGTGTGAGTTGATAATCTCATTGTGGTTTTGATTTGTATTTCTCTGATGCTGAGTGATGTGGAGCACTTTTTCATGTGTCTGTTGGCCATCTGGATGTCTTTTTGGCAGAAATGTCTGTTCACGTCGTATGCCCATTTCTTGATTGGATTCTTTGTTCTTTGGGTGTTGAGTTTGCTAAGTTCTTTATAGATTTTGGACACTAGCCCTTTATCTAATATGTTCTTTGCAAATATCTTCTCCCTTTTTGTCAGTTGTCTTATGGTTTTGTTAATTGTTTCCTTTGCTGTGCAAAAGCTTTTGATCTTGATGAAATCCCAATGGTTCATTTTTGCCCTTGCTTCCCTTGCCTTTGCTGATGTTCCTAGGAAGATGTTGCTGCGGCTGAGGTTGAAGAGGTTGCTGCCTGTGTTCTCCTCAAGGATTTTGATGGATTCCTTTCTTACATTGAGGTCCTTCATCCATTTTGAGTCTATTCTTGTGTGTGGTATAATGAAGTGGTCCAATTTCATTTTTCTGCATGTGGCTGTCCAATTTTCCAGCACCATTTATTGAAGAGGCTGTCTTTTTTCCATTGGACATTCTTTTCTGCTTTGTCGAAGAATAGTTTACCATAGAGTTGAGGGTCTATTTCTGGGCTCTCTATTCTGTTCCATTGATCTATGTGTCTGTTTTTGTGTCAGTACCATGCTGTCTTGATGATGACAGCTTTGTAATAGAGCTTGAAGTCCTGAATTGTGATGCCACCAGCTTTGGCTTTCTTTTTCAATATTCCTTTGGTTATTTGAGGTCTTTTCTGTTTTCATATAAATTTCAGGATTATTTGTTCCATTTCTTTGAAAAACTTGGATGGTAATTTGATAGGAATTGCATTAAATGTGTAGATTGCTTTAGGTGGCATAGACATTTTCACAAAATTTGTTCTTCCAATCCAGGAGCATGGAACATTTTTCCATTTCTTTGTGTCTTCCTCAATTTCTTTCATGAGTACTTTATAGTTTTCTGAGTATAGATTCTTAGCCTCTTAGGTTAGGTTTATCCCTGGTATCTTATTGTTTTGGGTGCAATTGTAAATGGGATTGACTCTTGGATTTCTCTTTCTTCTGTCTTGTTGGTGTAGAGAAATGCAACTGATTTCTGTGCATTGATTTTATATCCTGACACTTGGCTGAATTCCTGTATGAGTTCTAGCAGTTTTGGAGTGGAGTCTTTTGGGTTTTCCACATATAGTATCATATAATCTGCGAAGAGTGATAGTTTGACTTCTTCTTTGCTAATTTGGATGCCTTTACTTTCTTTTTGTTGTCTGATTGCTGAGGCTAGGACTTCTAGTACTATGTTGAATAGCAGTGGTGATAATGGACATCCCTGCCGTGTTCCTGACCTTAGCGGTAAAGCTTTCAGTTTTTCTCCATTGAGAGTGATATTTGCGGTGGGTTTTTCATAGATGGCTTTGATAATATTGAGGTATGTGCCCTCTATCCCTACACTTTGAAGAGTTTTGATCAGGAAGGGATGCTGTACTTTGTCAAATGCTTTTTCAGCATCTTGAGAGTATCATATAGTTCTTTTTCTTTCTTTTATTAATGTGTTGTATCACATTGATTGATTTGCGGATGTTGAACCAACCTTGCAGCCCTGGAATAAATCCCACTTTGTCGTGGTGAATAATTCTTTTAATGTACTGTTGGGTCCTATTGGCTAGTATTTTGGTGAGAATTTTTGCATCTGTGTTCATCAAGGATATTGGTCTGTAGTTCTCTTCTTTGATGGGATCCTTGTCTGGTTTTGGGATCAAGGTGATGCTGGCCTCATAAAATGAGTTTTGAAGTTTTCCTTCCATTTCTGTTTTTTGGAACAGTTTCAGGAGAATAGGAATTAGTTCTTCTTTAAATGTTTGGTAGAATTCCCCTGGGAAGCCATCTGGCCCTGGGCTTTTGTTTGTTTGGAGATTTTTGATGTCTGTTTCAATCTCCTTACTGGTTATGGGTCTGTTCAGGTTTTCTATTTCTTCCTGGTTCAGTTATGGTAGTTTATATGTCTCTAGGAATGCATCCATTTCTTCCAGATTGTGAAATTTGTTTGCATAGAGTTGCTGATAGTATGTTCTTATAATTGCTTATATTTCTTTGGTGTTAGTTGTGATCTCTCCTCTCATTCATGATTTTATTTATTTGGGTCTTTTTTCTTTTTGATAAGTCTGGCCAGGGTTTTATCAATCATATTAATTCTTTCAAAGAACCAGCTCCTAGTTTTGTTGATTTGTTCTGTTGTTTTTTTGGTTTCTATTTCATTGAATTCTGCTCTGATCTTTATGATTTCTCTTCTCCTGCTGGGTTCAGGGTTTCTTTCTTGTTCTTTCTCCAGCTCCTTTAGGTGTAGGGTTAGGTTGTATACTTGAGACCTTTCTTGTTTCTTGAGAAAGGCTTGTACCACTATATATTTTCCTCTCAGGACTGCCTTTGTTGTGTCCCACAGATTTTGAACCGTTGTGTTTTCATTATCATTTGTTTCCATGATTTTTTTCAATTCTTCTTTAATTTTCTAGTTGACCCATTCATTCTTTAAAAGGATGATGTTTAGTCTCCATGTATTTGGGTTCTTTCCAGATTTCCTCTTGTGATTGAGTTCTAGCTTCAGAGCATTGTAGTCTGAAAATATGCAGGGAATGATCCCAATCTTTTGATACCAGTTGTGACCTGATTTAGGACCCAGGATGTGATCTATTCTGGGGAATGTTCCATGTGCACTGGAGAAGAATGTGTATTCTGTTGCTTTGGGATGAAATGTTCTGAATATATCTGTGATGTCCATCTGGTCCAGTGTATCATTTAAGGCCTTTATTTCCTTGTTGATCTTTTGCTTGGATGACCTGTCCATTTCTGTGAGGGGATTGTTAAAATCCCCTACTATTATTGTATTATTATTGAGGTGTTTCTTTGATTTTGTTATTAATTGGTTTATATAGTTGGCTGCTCCCATGTTGGGGGCATCTAAAATTGTTAGATCATCTTGTTGGACAGACCCTTTGAGTATGATATAGTGTCCTTCCTCATCTCTTATTATAGTCTTTGGCTTAAAATCTAATTGATCTGATATAAGGATTGTCATCCCTGCTTTCTTCTGATGTCCATTAGGATGGTACATTGTTTTCCACCCCCTCACTTTATTTCTGGATGTGTCTTTGGGTCTAAAATGAGTTTCTTGTAGGCAACATATAGATGGGTTTTATTTTTTTTGTCCATTCTGATATCCAGTGTCTTTTGATTGGGGCATTTAGCCCATTAAGATTCAGGGTAACTATTGAGAGATATGAATTTAGTGCCATTGTATTGCCTGTAAGGTGACTGTTACTGTATATTGTCTCTGTTCCTTTGTGATCCACTACTTTTAGGCTCTCTCTTTGCTTAGAGGACCCCTTTCAATATTTCCTGTAGAGCTGGTTTGGTATTTGCAAATTCTTTCAGTGTTTGTTAGTCCTGGAAGCTTTTTATCTCTCCTTTTATTTTCAATGATAGCCTAGCTGGGTATAGTATTCTTGGCTGCATGTTTTTCCTCGCTTAGTGCTCTGAATAAATCATGCCAGCTTTTTCTGGCCTGCCAGGTCTCTGTGGATAAGTCTGCTATCAATCTAATTTTTACCATTGTATGTTACAGACTTCTTTTTCCGGGCTGCTTTCAGGATTTTCTCTTTGTCACTAAGACTTGTAAATATTACTATTAGGTGATGGGGTGTGGACCTATTCTTGTTGATTTTGAGGGGGTTCTCTGCACCTCCTGGATTTTGATGCCTGTTCCCTTTGCCATATTAGGGAAATTATCTCCAATAATTCTCTCCAGTATACCTTCTGCTCCCCTCTCTCTTCCTTCTTCTTCTGGAATCCCAATTATTCTAATGTTGTTTCGTCTTATGATGTCACTTATCTCTCGAATTCTCCCCTCGTGGTCCAGTAGCTGTTTGTCCCTCTTTTGCTCAGCTTCTTTATTCTCTGTCATTTGGTCTTCTACATCGCTAATTCTTTTTTCTGCCTCATTTATCCTAGCAGTGAGAGCCTCCATTTTTGATTGCACCTCATTAATAGCTTTTTTGATTTCAACTTGGTTATATTTTAGTTCTTTTCTTTCTCCAGAAGGGGCTTTTATATCTCCTGAGAGGTTTCTCTAATATCTTTCATGCCTTTTTCGAGTTCGGCTAGAGCTTTGAGAATCGTCATTCTGAACTCTAGATCTGACATATTACCAATGTCTGTATGGATTAGGTCCCTAGCCTTCGGTACTGCCTCTTGTTCTTTTTTTTGTGGTGAATTTTTCCTCCTTGTCATTTTGTCCAGATAAGAGTAATTGAAGGAGCAAGTAAAATACTAAAAGGGTGGCAAAGACCCCAGGAAAATATGTTTTAACCAAATCAGAAGAGATCCCAAATTGTGGGGTGGGATAAAGGGGATAAAAAGAGGTTCAGACAAAAAAAAAAAAAAGAAACAATTAAAAAAAGAAAACGAATAAAGAAAAAGTATAAAAAGAAAAATATATATATATTTGATAAACTAGTTAAAAAACATTAAAAGAAGAAAAGGGTGAAAGTTAAAAAAAATTTAGCAGAAGAAGTAGAAAAAATTGAAAAAAAAATTAAATTAACTGCAAGATTAAAGAATCATGGGTTGAAAGCCATGAGTTCCGTGATTTGCTTTCTCCTCCTCTGGAATCCTGCTGTTCTCCTTGGAATTGAACCTGCACTCCTTGGTAGGTGAACTTAGTCCTGGCTGGATTTCTTGTTGTTCTTCTGGTGGAGGGGCCTGTTGTAGTGATTCTCACGTGTCTTTGCCCCAGGCAGAGTTGTACCGCTCTTACCAGGGGCTGGGCTAAGTAATCTGCTTGGGTTTGCTTTCAGGAGCTTTTGTTCCCTGAATGCTTTCTGTAGAGTTCCGGAGGACGGGAATGAAAATGGTGGCCTCCCCGTCTCCAGCCCGGAGGAGCCGATCGCTTGGGGCCCTACTCCTCAGTGTGCCCTCAGAGAATAGCGCCCAGTCACTCCCGTCTCCCTGGTCTCCGCCGCGCTCCGAGCTCACCAAGCCTGTGACTGGTTCAAGGTAACCCTGAGCTGATAGCTCATCCTCTGCTCTGTCTCTGTAGCCGACTTCCCCGTTCTAATACCTGCAAGCTCTACGACACTCAGACACCCCCGTTCCTTCTGTGACCCTGCGGGACCTGAGTCCACTCTGACCCCGTGTGGTCTTCACCCCGATTTAGCCTCTGGAGCGATGTCCCTCAGTGGAACAGACTTTTAAAAGTTCTGATTTTGTGCTCCATTGTTCTGCCGCTTGCCGGGAGCCGGCCCCTCCCCCCGCAGTTTATTTTCCTGTCGCTTTGGATTCACATCTCCGCCAGTCCTGCCTTTCAGAAAGTGGTTGATTTTCTGTTTCTAGAATTGCACTTCTTCTCTTCCATCTCCCATTGGATTTCTAGGTGTTTGCAATCTTTAGATAAGATATCTAGCTGATCTCCTGCTACCTGATGTAGTCTCAGCCTGCTACTTCTCCACCATCTTGACTCCTCTCCCTGTTTCTTGATTTCGAACACATGATGATTTCTTTTAATTCCATTTTTGTTGTTGATTTCTAACTTAATCAGATAATGTGTCCTATAGGATCGAAATCCTATATTTGTGAAGACTTGCTTTGTTCCATTTGGTTTTTTATTTCCAAATTGAATTGTAAAGAATGTATATTCCTTAGCCTTTGAATGTAGTGGTCTCTATATATGCATTGAGGTAAGTTTGTTTATGATATTTTTTTAATCCTCTATCCACATTTTTTCCTGATTATTCAGTCAGAAAACATTTATTTGTCCTTTTAATTTTTGTTTTATATATTTTGGAATTCTGTTATCAGATGCATATTCTAAATTTTTCATGGTGAACTGAACCTCTAGTATTAGGAATTGACCCTTTTCATTTCTAGTACTGTCTTTTATCTTAGGCTTTACTTTTTGTGTGTGCTTAATGTTACTCTACTTGCCTTTGTTTGGTTAGTACTTTCATGGTAAATCTTTTTTCCTTCTTAGGTGGAATTTTTATGTATCCTTATATTTAGATATATCTCTTTTAAATGTCACTTTAAAAAAAAATCCAGTCTGTAGCTAGAGCCATTAATTCATTTACATCTGATGTAATTGCTTATATTTTTAGGTTCACAGTCACTTTTTTTGACTTATTTTTAGTTCACAGTCTTTTTTTGTGGTTCTTGTTTGTCTCTCCTATTTTATGTTTCTTTTTCTCTCCTCTTTTGCCTTCTTTTGCATTGATTTTTTAAAAAACAGTTTTTAGTACAGTTTTAGGTTTGTAGCAAAAGTGAACAGAAAGTACAAAAAGTTCTCATATACTCACTGCTCCTCACTACCCACACAGAGGCACATTGCTTCTCAGACCAGAATGGTACATTGGTTGCAGTTGATGAACGTACATTGACACATCATTACCCAGAGTCCATAGTTTACATTAAGATTCACTTGTGGTGGTGTATGTTCTTTGAGTTTTGACAAATATATAATGAACTTATCCACTATTATAGTATGGTGTAGAATTGTTTCACTACCCTAAAAATCTTCTTTGCTCTGCCTATTCTTCCCTCCCTTCCCCCAACCCCTAGCAACCACTGATCTTTTTTATTATCTCTGTATTTTCATCTTTTCAGGAATGCCATATAGTTGGAATCATGCAGTATTTAATCTTTTCAGATTGGCTTCTTTCACTTAGTAATATGCATGTAAGTTTTCTTTATGTCTTCTCATGACTTGATAGCTCATTTCCTTATAGTTCTGAATAATATTCCATTATCTGGATGTACCACAGTTTATCCATTCATTTACTGTAGGACACCCTGGTTAGTTCTAAGTTTTGGCAATATTGAATAAAGCTGCTATAGACATCTATGTACAGGTTTTTGTGTGGGATAGGGTTTTTATTTCATTTTGGTAAAATACCAAGGAGTGTGATTGTTGGATTGTATTGTAGGAGTATATTTTGTTTTGTAAAAAACTGCCAAACTGTCTTCCAGTGTGGTTTCATTCCAGCCAACAATGATTTAGAGTTCTTTTTTTTTTCCCCAAAAAACCAAACAAACAAGTAAAAAAATGGGCAGAAGGCATGAGCAGACACTTCTCCAAAGAAGACATACAAATGGCTAACAGACACATGAAAAAGTGTTCATCATCATTAGCCGTCGGGAAATTCAAATCAAAACCACACTGAGATACCACTTTACACCAGTTAGAATGGAAAAAATTTGCATGGCAAGAAACAACAAATGTTGGAGAAGTTGTGGAGGAAGGGGAACCCTCTTATATTGTTGGTGGGAATGCAAGTTGGTGCAACCACTTTGGAAGACAGTGTGGAGGTTCCTCAAAAAATTAAAAACAGAACTACCCTATGACCAGGAATTGCACTACTGGATATTTACTGAAAGGTACAGATGTAGTGAAAACCTCAATGTTCATAGCAACAATGTCCATGATAGCCAAACTGTGGAAAGAGCTGAGATGCCCTTCAGCAGACCAATGGATAAAAAGATGTTGTCCATATACACAATGATTGAGAGTTCTTTTGCTTTGCATTCTTATATTTTATGTGTCGGTGTTTTGGATTTTCACTATTCTAATAGGTATGTATTATCGTTGTTGGGTTGATTTTCTTTTTGTTTAAAGATTTCTTTCATTTATTTATTTATTTATTTATTTATTTATTTATTTATTTATTTATGAAAGAGAAGGATTGAGAGTGCAAGCAGAGAAAGCAGCAAACAGAGAGAGAAGCAGGCTCCCCGCTGAGCAAGGAGCCAGAGTGGGACTTGATTCCAATATCCTGGGATCTTGAGCTGAGCTGAAGGGAGATGATTAACTGACTGAGCCACCCAGGTGTCCCTGTTTGCTTGATTTTTTAAAAATCATTTCATATTCCCCTTCTACTAGTTTGGAAGTTATATACTCATTTCTCTTCTTTTAGTGGGTATCCCAAAATTACGCTTACTGTACTTTTCAAGATCGAAGGCCAATTAATACCTCTGTTTTCTTCTCAAATAATAGAATAATCTTAGAACTTTTTTTAAGTAGGCTCCATGCCCAGTGTGGAGCCCAGTGCAGAGCCTGAACTCACAACCCTGATATCAAGACCTGAGTTGAGATTAAGAGTTGGGTGCTCAACCAGCTGAGCTACCCAGGAACCCCCAACTTTGGATCTTTTTAGTTACTTTTGCCTGCCTGCTGACTTACTTGTTATTGCTGATTTATATTTCACTTCTTTTTTTTAATATCAAAAGGAATTATTATTATAGGTTTAATACAGAATTTCATACATGTGTTTCTCACTTTTCTTTTTTTCCTTTTTACATCTCAGTTCTCCATCTAGTAAGATTATTTTCCTTCTGCCTGAAGTATATTTATAGAGTTGTCTTTCTCAAAGTTTACTGGTACCAGACTTTTAGCTTTTGTCTGTCTGAAAATGCCTTTATTTTGCCCCCATTCTTGAAAGATAATAATACTGAGTTTAAATTTCTAGATTCACATTTTAGTTTCTTTCAGCACATGGTTTCTCTTGTGGCTGTTGAAGTCAGTTGCCAGTCTACCTGTTGCTTATTTTAAGACAGTCTAACTGCTTTTAAGATGTTGGTTTTGTCTTTGGCCTACTGCAGTTTCACTGTGATGTATCTGTGCATGAATTTTTATTTCTTTTAAAATCCATCTTTGGATATGTTGAGCTTTTTTAATCTATACATTGTTATATTTGACCAGTGTGAGAAATTTCTTTGTATTTCTTAAAATTTTGCCTCTGCCCTGATCTCTCCTGTTGTTTTTGAGCAGTGATCAGGTATACTAAATAATTTCTCACTTTGTACTCTGGGTTTTTTTTTTTTTCTTTTTTTAAGATTTTATTTACTTATTTGAGGGAGAGAGCATGTGTGGGAAGAGGAACAGAGGGAGAGGGACAGGCAGACTCTGTGCTAAGCATGGAGCCCGACATGGGGCTTGATTCCAGGGCCCCGAGATAATGACCTAAATTGAAATCAAGAGTCGGTCACTTAACCAGCTGAGCCACCCAAGCACCCCTCCAGCTCTTTATTCTGCTGTTAATTTTTTCCACTGAGTTTTAAATTTCTATTACTATATTTCTTTTATTTCTTGAAGTTTTTTCTCTAAAATCTGCTCTTTTTTAAAAAAATTAGTTTACTGTTCTCTCCAGTATTTTCAACTTGAGTTTTTATTTCTTTAAATATAGTAAGGATAGTTATTTTATAATCTGTGCCTAATAATTCCAACATATTATATCTTTGAGTTTGTTTCCGCTTTTTGTTGCCTTTGCTGATTTTTGTTCATGATGTATTATCTCATTCTTTATTTGAAAAATTTATTTTGGGAAGTCTTTGAGGTTTGGAATGAAAGTGTGTATTCGTTCCTTCAAGAGGCATTATGTTTGCTTCTGCTATAGAAATCACGAATGGCCTGGGACCACTTTGGGCTAAATTCAAAACTTAAAATGCTTTGGATACCCAGGTCAAGAGAATTTGGACTGTATTTCTATGTGATGGGTGACTTCAGGCTGCAATTTCTCAGGAGTAGGATCCTTTGGCTCCCCTTTTAGTCCCAAGGCAACTTTCTTTGAAGTCCTTTAGGGTAAGAGGGCTTACGTAGGTTTACTTCTGTTCTGTTTTTACATTGAGCATGTAGTACCTCATGGGTTAAGCTTTACAGTGGGAATGGAGGTCTATTAGATTCCCTACCTGGGACAGGTCTACATTCTGCCTTCTTTTCTTTTGAATTTAAAAGCTACCTTACTCTTTTTCTCTGAGTTCATGTTTAAGGTTCTAAATTATCTATAACCACATAGCTTATGCATAAAATACACACACATACACACACACATACGCTTTAGTTTTCACCACTTTCATTTATTGTGCAGGAGGAAAGGGAATAAATATCACCCTTATCTCTTCTTTTTGCTAGCCTTATTGTCAGCTAAACCTCTCACAAGCATCCTTTCTCATCTTTCTAGTTTGCTGAACATGTATCCTACAAATTTTAGTGGTTATGGTGCTGTGGGATTCTAGGTTAGGCTAAGATCTTGAAAGCCATGGCTTTCAGAATCTTATGGGACTTTATTATGAGTTGGCCTCTAGGATCATGGGATCTCTGGACCAGTATAGCAAAGGGAAAGTTTTTGGTAAGTTTTATGTAAGTTAGAAAAAGTTCTTGAACCATAGCCACATTTCACAGTACGTTTGCATTTGAGCCCCTCATATTACCATAGCGCCCAGTTCTCATGACAAGTAACGGTAATCTAATGAATATGTCAGAAGCGATTAGAGAAGCTTGAAGAACAAAACTTTGCATACCAATGTCCCATTTTTTTTTTTGCCATAGAGGTGTCAAATTTTTGTGTACTTTGAGTTTTTAGGGATTATGAAGTTTTCCATAAACACTTAAATGTTTTCAGGTAGGTCTGAGTTCTGCTTGATAGTGGCCAAGAATATTACTTGGATCATTTCTATGTTTAGCTTTAGATAGATAAACTATATAGGTCATACCCTTGAGCTAGGGAAGATGAAAAATGAAATGTCCAAAGACAAAAGAAAGGGTAGATTATCACATGGTGGATTTAAGAGATGAGAAAATGAATAGTGATAGAGACCTCGTGCTGGAGAACAAAGGGAAATAGACGCTGTCCAAAGTTTTCATTGGATACTTCTGCTGTTTAAGTGGGGAGCCTAAATTAGTTTTCAGTTTGGATTGAAATCCTCCATTTTCATGTGTCTGTCTCCTTCTCCCTTCCCAGCCCCCCTCCAACACCTCCACCTCCTATCTCCCTCCTTCCCTGTTTCTCTCTCTCTCTTACACACACACACACATGCACGCACACATGCACACACATTTTAACACACTTTAACATTAGCTACTATTCTAAGCCAAAGTGTATTTGGCTGTCTTCTGGCTTTCAACACTGGAGGTTGGCAAGTTGGAGGACTGGTAGACTTACCAGCCAGGGAATTCTATAATCTACAACCATGCCACCCTGCTGCTAGAAAAGGAATGGGTTTGTTTCTCCAAGTATAAATAATAGATCTAATGTCTTTGGTAGGGCCTTGGAGTACCTTACTGTACCACTGGGGTTTCCCATTCTCTCCCTCCAATTTACCATAGAAATACTATGTAGAAGCAATGTTGATAATAGTAATTCATGTGAACAGTTTATTATTTATGTTTGATTACCACATAGAGCTGTAAATATGACTTCTAATCATCGTGTATATTATTAAGTAAGTGTGAGGCTAATATTGCAAATTTAATATAACTATGATATTTTTTCATTCATAGATGCATGTTTAAAGAAGTTTTTGTTCAACAATATAATAGGAACATTAATTCCAAAAAATTTAATATTTACTGAGGAAATAATTATAATAGTATAACTAGGATAGGATATCTTTTTTTTTAATTTTTTTTTAAGGATTTAGTTGTTTATTTGAGACAGAGGGTGAGAAACTGGATGCAGGGAGGGCAGAGGGAAAGGGAGAGAGAGTCTAAAGCAGACTCCATATTGAACATGGAGCCCAACATGGGGCTTAACCTCAAGACCCTGAGATCAGGGCCTGATCTGAAACCAAGAGTCAGATGCTTAACCAATGGCACCACCCAGGTTCCCCAGTAGTATGTCTTTTTTTATATGCAGTTAAAATAGTCTTTAAAATGTGATTCTGGGTGGATAACAGGAAGAAGAGCCTACCTTGTTACCCTCTGGAAGCCAAAGTAGTAGAAGAGAAGGTATGTCATTGCCTTTGATTATGAAGAGGCCATCCACCATTCTCATTTGTCTCTGTTAATTTTGGCTTTGAAATGTATTCTAGATTTTAAAATGTGATTCTTTTTGAGGTCATACGTAATCAGTTTGCGCACACATAAAATAACATTTTCAGAATTGGGATCCTACCTCAGAGTACATTTAGATTATTTAAATCACAATTAAAATATAACATTTTAATGTATCTCACTCTGTTAAACTTTTATAAGTCAAATAAAGATAACAAATTAAAGTTTGGATGGTTGTTGTAGTACTAGGGTGTCTTGATGGTGATGGTAGTGGTTTTTGTTTTAAAAACAGAGAAAGCTTTACTAATTTGTTAGGTTTATTGCCTAGTGAACACTAGGTGGTGCAATTGTGCAAGGACCATATAATGAGGTATTTGGAAGTTTTTTTTTTGTTTGATTTTTAGAAGGCAGGAAGATGAAATTAAAATTCTGGTTTGAGGAAACTCTTTGGAAATACTAAATACTAAAATGCATGGATGAATCTTGTTCTTCTATTAATTGTTCTGGGATTCAAATGGAGCCTATCTTGTGATTTAGATCACAAAGACCTCAAAGTATTTGTGTATTATTTACATTGCATTTTAAAACCAACTTCTATACAAAGAAAAACAACACACACAAAAAAGAAAACTGATACAATTTGGTTTTCTATGAATATTTCAGTCTTGAATTGCTCTATGACTACAATTAAACCAGCTTACGCTCTACTATTTTAAATAGTTCTAAAATGCCATAGGATTTTAGAAATTATATGTAATATAGTTCATTTTATCAAGTGATTGTTGATCAGTTAAAACTTGAAAGGTAGCTTTCCTCTGGCATGTTTTGTTTTCTTTTATCCATTAAAAAACAACAAAACAGCAACAGCCTTGCCTTCCTATGTAGGTTCAAGTCATTAAATTAGTAAACTTAAGATTGAGTTTCTCAAATGAAAAATAATTGTTGGTTTACATGTATATTACATGTATATTTACATGTAATTAAAAACATTTCTATAAAGATACATATTTAAAGCTTTAAGTCTTAATTCTGAAAAGTTTTTTTTTTTCCCCTTTTAAGTTCTTTTTCCAATTTGAGATATAGTTCTTCTTGGAATTAAAAAATGTCATTTATGTCTTTTACCAATTTAATGAATAATGTTTAGGTTACATTTATATTTAAATGTCTTTCAATATTTTAGAAGCAAAATATAAAACTCTCTTACCATTTTGAAACATACACTGGTAGTCACAGAAAAATCAGAATCAGTTTGAGTACTTCAGTAGACTTCCTTAACTGACAGAATTACACAAACTATATGTGTAATTTTACGTTATTTTTCTAATTGAATCATATATCCTCTATCAGATACAGTTATACAAAACTGATTTTAAGTTCTATGTAATATACTGAAGCTTTATTTTAAAACTTATTTTCCATGTACTATACAAAGATTATAACATTTTTAGAAATTTAGATTTAAAGTTTTATGAAAATTTTCCTCCCTAATACCACCTTTAGTATTTCTTTTTTACATCTTTGATATTTCTGTTTTGAGATAACATTATTTCATTACTTATGTGGGGCACCTGGGTGGCTCAGTGGGTTAAAGCCTCTGCCTTCGGCTCAGGTCATGATCCTGGGGTCCTGGGATCAAGCCCCGCATCAGGCTCTCTGCTCAGCAGGGAACCTGCTTCCCCCTCTCTCTCTGTCTACTTCTCTGCTTACTTGTGATCTCTCTCTCTCTCTCCTTCTGTGTCAAATAAATAAATAAAATAAAATATTATTTCATTACTTATGAATAAAGTCATTTTCCTTCTTTTTGTGAAATGGATGTATGTGTTCACAGACAGACACGCATACATCAGAGTCTGACTAGTTGGGTCATTGCTAATGGCTCATTTGATCCTAAATATTTTTATTTTAAATTTATTTTCACAGTTGACTCCCTTTGAAACTTTTGGAATATAACATGTAATTAATATTTTGTTTAAAAATACATATTAATGTTTGAGTCATGTAAGGCAGTTTTAGGTAAAATGTTGTAGAAACAATTTGTGAAATTGAAAAATCACTATTTTTGTAGTAGTTGGCAGCCTTTATGAAATGACTTGTTCTTGCAGATATATCCATTATCACAGTTGTCACTATTTAATGTACCCGTGTTAGCTATATTAGGCAGAGGGCTGAATAACCATGAAAATGTGAGTAACCTCTGACTTCAGAAATCATTCTTTTAAAAAGAGGACTGAAACATTGGTGATAGGAAATTTGAATTGCTCTTGCAGCTGCAGTGTTTGTTCTGTGAATACTTAATTTAGTTTAAAGCTTTACTTTTTCTTCCAAATCTGTCTGTCTTTCAGAAGCATCAAATTCACTTCAGGAAGGAAAAAAAAAATGCTTCCTTCCCAGGCCTATATTATTGAATGTGGTATTTAGGCTTTAAACAGTTTCATTTAAGTAATACATACAGTCTTAAGAATGGGAATCTTCACATTTGACACGCTCTGTTAAATATATAGTTCATTCAGACCCCCTTCAAGATATTGCTATCCAGGGCACTTATTTTGGATAATCCTTTTAATGTCTGTATCTCAACTTCTTAGCTATGTAGGAGGATTTATAGAGTGTAGAGATATAAATGTGTGTGTGTGTGTGTGTGTGTGTGTGTGTGTGGTGTATATATATTACTGGTGTGTAAATATGCATATCTCTGTATATTATATAAGATTATTCAAGTTTTATAAAGAATTTAGGTTTTGTGTTATGTATGTACATACTTGTTTCGATACTTGAAAGAAACTGTGCAAGACCTATGTTTGATGTGTGGGGAGTTACACATAGAATACTCATTAGGGTAATGGGATTGCTATGGTAATTCTCACATGCTGACCAAAAATTTAGCTCAAAGACATTTGACAGTGGTGTTTAAAAAAAAAAAAATTGGATCATGGTCTAGTTACTTTGAAATTATTAACTCATCTGGCCTATATAAGACTCTCCTACCCTTAGTTTTAAACAACTTAGTAATGTATTTGTCAATCAGAGAAGGTGGAGAGAAAAGGGCAGAATCTTAGCATTTGCTGCTTTAATACCAACTAGGCAAAATCAAAATATTTGCTATATATTTTAATATTTGCTCTGTATATTCCATAATGTTAAATGATTTTGAAAAAGCAGGAAAGAATATTATGATAAAAAGAATATGAAAGTAATCTGAAATAAGTTTTTTCAACATTATATAATAAAGAATTATGTGAAATAAAAGACCATGTATGATTATTATTTACTTTATTACATGCTGTATTGAATTATCAATCCTGACAGTAAGAACTCTTTTGTGCAGTTTGGAAAATGATAAAGCATTCCTGAAATCCATTTGAGTTTCAATGCTTATTAAATCAAAATGGGACCAATTAAGAATTGAAATACAGAATTTAATTGTGTTTTAATTAGGAAAATTTGTTGCTTTTCTTCATTTTGTATTTAACATAAATGGTCACATACAGAGACATAATAATTAGCATATTTAATATAAAACAGACTCTTACATGCTTTCTGGCCTACCATTAACACTCCTTTACTTCTGAAGGGTTTGAGGTGCCTCTGGCAAGTACCATGTCTGTTCCTTACCCAACCATAAGAAGAAGCTTTGATACCAACAAGCTGCTTTCATTACTTCTGTTTTATTTGAACAGAGTGTGCATAATTATCTGCTCCAAGAGTGAACATTATATGTAATGAACTTTCTGAATTCTATACCTTCTTTTAATTCATTAATTTGTTTACACTAGCTGATAGAAACCCAACTTTATAGGAGTTTAACCTAGTTATAAAAGAAAAACAAGTATTTTGTTATTTTAGAAGAATGTTAACAGAGGTCAAATGAATATTTATATCTTATTTATAAAAAGAATTTGTAAATCAAATACTACTTCTTAATATAGGAAACTTGTTTTCATATTGAATAGAATTGTGCACATCATCTTTAAGCCACCTTGAATAGTGTTACAGAAAATAATTTCTATATAGATTTTTAAAGTCTAGTTTTTAAAAATTTAATTGCTTTTCAAAATAGCACTTAAACAAAGCTACTGGAACACAGCCTTTTACTAGAAAGCCTTGCTTCTATTTAGAATAACAGTAAAGATGAAGTTATTAGAATACTTAAGAACTAGGGAATGCAAAGCATGTCCTGAGTGACTCAAGAAGTGATGTATTAGCTATTATCTACCAATCTGTTAATCTATCAATAAATGACATTATTGGTTCAAATTCTCTGATTGCCTGTAGATAATAGTTCAACTGATAGAAAAAAATACACAACTGAAAATTAGTTTGTTAAAACTTGGAGTAATCAAAGTATTACCAGAGTAAATTTTTAACCATCATTTGTGGAGCAGACCTTATTCAGCATCCTCAGTTTATTCTATGTGTTACAGAAGTTTTGGCAATGTGAGAGAATTTTATCTGCTTTTACCTTGCAATATATGTATACTTTTTACTTCAGGTGAAAAGAAACACTTTAGGTGTCAGAAATATTAGCAAGACTGCAATGAGATAACAGTTTTCTATGTAAGTGTAAATTGTGGGTTTACTGTCTTAGAAGAAAAGACAAATTTTTAAAAACAAATTAATAATGGCATAATTTTGGGAAGAGTTTCACTTCTCATCAAATGCTATGTTTGCTAAAAATATGTTTTCTTTAAATATTTCACCAATGGATACTAAAACAATATTCTTTAACTGTTTATTAAAGTTCTGTCTGGGAAACTTGTTTTCAGGAGTTGCAAAGAGGAAATTTGAGAAAAGTCTGAGAAATAGACACCAGCTCATGATTTTTCCCCCCCACTAAGGTTTATTTGAGAGAGAGAGAGAAAGTGTGTGGGTAGGGGCAGAGGGAGAGTGACAGAGAGAATCCTTAAGCTGACTTCCTGCTGAGCACAGAGCTAGATGTGGGGCTCCATCCCAGGACCCTGGGATCATGACCTGAGATGAAATTAAGAGTTGGCTGCTTAACCAACTGAGCCACCCAGACACCCCCAGCCCATGAATTCTAATGACTAAGGCTATATTATTTTGAAAATATATACACTAATCATAGAGTTCTTCTGCATCTCACCTCATATGTTCTGAGAACAAAATAAAAGTGACCGATTTCCATGAATACATAATTTACGTTTCTTAAATGTTACTTCATTAGGAGTATTATGATTCTGACTCTCAAACCATTGGATAGTGAAATTCTATCCGGCTAGTTTCATCTTTTCTGCTAACTTTACTACTTTAAAAGCTGTAAACCCTTAATAAATTGCTGAAATCTTGTTTGAAAATACATGTCAAAATAATACATGCTTTAAAAATATGTTCCTTGAATGAGACATGAATGAATGCTTTCAAAGGAGGTGTTGACACTAGTGATTTTGATGATTGATATTAAGCTATAAAGAAAATACACAGGATGATGTAGTATATTTAAAGCTGACTTATGACAGTAATATATGCTAAAATTGTTGGGGTATAGAAATCATCTTCATAGCTGGATTACAATGCTTGTATGAATTTCTCTCCCTTTGAGTACCCCAAGCAATTTGTCAGAAGTGAATTTTTAATTTTTAGGTGATGGTTTAAAGTATTTTAAGATGAAAAGCTCTAAACTCAAGTAGGTAACTGAACTAATTCTGCAGAATAGTCATATTTCTCAATGTTTCTTATTTTTCTACACTAGCATATTAGTGAATCAGTTCTTACGTAGTGAGTCAATTTTTGTTTTTAATTATTTATTTATTTTATTTGAATATCACTGACAAACAATATTGCATTAGTTTCAGGTACAACATAGTGATTCCACAAGTTTATGCTGTCTATATTCACCACAGTGTAGCTACCATTTGTCACCATACAACACTATGACAGTGCACTGACTATATTCCTTATCCTGATTGTTTTATGCCCGTGACTTATTCATTCTATAACTAGAAACCTATATTTCCCACTCTCCTTCACCCATTACCCTCCTGCCCTGCTCAGTTCTCTTGATTCTGGTTTTTGTTTGTTTGTTGTTTTAGATTCCACATATGAGTGAAATCATAATGTATTTGTCTTTTTCATCTGACTTATTTCACTTAGGATAATAACCTTGGGGTCTGTCTGTGTTGTTGCAGATGGCACAATCTCATATTTTCTATGGCTATGAAATACACACACACACACACGCATACACACTCACACACACACACACACCATCTTCCTTATCCATATTCTCTGATGGACGCTTGGATTGCTTCCATATCTTGGCTACTATAAATAATGCTGCAGTAAACATAGGGGTACATGCATCCTTACAAGTTAGTATTTTTGTTTGTTTGTTTGTTTGTTTTTATTTAAGGGTAAATACCCAGTAGTGGAATTATTGGATCATATGGTATTTCTATTTTTAATTTTTTGAGGAACCTCCATACTGTTTTTCACAGTTGCTGCACCAGTTTACATTCCCACTGACAATGTGCCAGGGTTCCCTTTTACCACATCTCATCAACATTTGTTATTTTTTTGTCTTTTTGGTAGATGACATGACAGGAGTTAGGTGATATATCATTGTGGTTTTTAATTTGCATCTTCCTAATGATTAGTGATGTTGAGCACCTTTTCATTTATTGATTAGCCATCTGTGTGTCTTCTTTGGACAAATTCAGATCCTCTGCCCATTTTTAATCAGATTATTTGGAGTTTCTTTGGTGTTGAGTTGTGTAAATTATTTATATATTTTGAATATAAACCCCTTATTAGATATGTCATTTGCAAATATTTTCCCCCATTCAGTAGGTTCCCTTTTTGTTTTGTTGTTGGTTTCATTTGCTGTGTAAAAAAGCTTTTATTTTTATGCAGTCTCAATGGTTTATTTTTTACTTTTGTTTCCTTTGCCTTAGGAGACATGCCTAGAAATATGTTGATGTCAGAGACATTACTGCCTGTGTTCTCTTCGAGGATTTTTATGGTTTCTTGTCTCATATTTAGGTCTTTAATCCACTTGAGTTTATTTTTGTATATGGTATAAGAAAGTGGTCTAGTTTCTTTCTTTTGCATATACCTGTCCAGTTTTCCCCACAGCATTTAAGAGACTGTCTTTTCCCTGTTGTATATTGTCTTCTTAGTCATAGATTAATTTGCCATAAAGTGTGAGTTTATTTCTGGACTGTCTGTCCTGTTCCATGGATCTGTGTGTTTGTATTTGTGCCAGTACCATACTGTTTTGATTACTACAGCTTTGTAGTGTAGCTTGAAATCTGGGATTAATACTTTCAGCTTTGTTCTTCTCAAAATTGCTGTGGCTATTCAAGGTCTCTTGTGGTTCCATACAAATTTTAGGATTATTGGTTCTAGTTCTGTGAAAAATGCTGTTGGTCTTTGATGGAAATTATGTTGAATCCATAGATTGCTTTGGGTGGTATGGACATTTTAACAATATTGATTCTTCCAGTTCATAAGCATGGAATATCTTTCCATTTGTTTTGGTCATCTTCAGTTTCTTCACTAATGTTTGTAGTTTTCAGAGTGCAAATCTTTCACCTCTTTGGTTAAGTTCTGAGATATTTTTTTCCTTTTTGGTGCAGCTGTAAATGGGATTGTTTTCTTAATTTCACTTACTGCTACTTCGTTATTAGTGTATAGAAAAGCTACCAATTTCTGTTTATTAATTTTGTATCCTGCAACTTTACTGAATTTGTGTGTTACCTCTGGTAGTTTTTTGGTGACGTCTTCAGTATTTTCTATGTGTAGTATCATGTTATCTGCAAATAGTGACAGTTTAATTTCTTTCCCAGTATGGTTGCCTCTTAGAATCAATTTTTATTTTTACATCTTATTTGGGATTCTATATATCTAATTTTGTAATCTCATGTGTTACTTTAAATAATATTGTTAACAACAATTTATAAATACTTGGTCATATAAAATTGAGGAATTGATTATATTTTACTTGATTAAAGGCAAAATTTTGGACTGTGTGGCTTTTGGGGTTCCTTTCTTAGCATTTTAAGCCATCCTTTTGAATGCAGATCATGCTTTTTGAAATTTAAACCTTATTTAAAGGTTTGTGAAATTTAAAAAAAATTCTTGTTTTTTTGAGCATAGTATATGGTGATTGCAGATTTTTCATACTCAGATTTTGCAATTCAGGGACATACCTTCATATTTAGCAGAGATAAGACATATTCATGCATTCATTCATTCATTCAACAACAAATACTTATAAAACATCTGCTGTGTTCTATAGGAGTAGTTAAGTTACCTATCAGGGCTCAAGTCAATTTCAGTCTTGTGGGGGACACAGACAAGGAATTAAAATTTAGGTATGTAAGTTGATGAGTACTATGTTTGGGAAATGTAGAGGGTATCTGAAAGTACATGTGGTAGAATTATGTTTGGCCATCTAACCAAATTTTGGGGGAGCCTGGTATTGGGGGAGGTGTCCTGGAAAAAGTTTTTGCTAACCTGGTGCATTACATTTATAAGGATTACCCGGGGGACATGTTAGAAGGGAAAGAGATGTGGGGATAGCTAAGTGCATTTCACATGGAGTATGCACAAAGGCAAAGAGGAACATGGCATGACTCATGGGACTCTAAGACTTCAGTGTTCAGAAATGAAGCCAGAGGTGTGAGGAAGGAGTGTTTTATGCATAGTCTTATGTATTATTGGAATTTTATCCTTGGTGCAATGGAAAGTCATTAAGGCTTTTCGAGAAATTACATGATTCTTGTTGCTGTTTGGAAAAATTTTGGTGGCAGCAGTATGCAGAAGGGGTTGGAAGACGTTAGCTTAGAGATAAGGATACAAATAAGGACTTTCTGAGTAATTAATTAAGATGTATTTGAGTCATAAACTATTTTGGTAGCAGTAAAGATGGAAAAAACTAGATGAATTTATGAAATTTTGACTAATAAAAGCAAGAGTTGATGATTGTAGGATATGGAGTTTGTGGAAGAAATAAATAGTAGTAAAAGTGACACTCAAGTGTCTAACTTAGGTGATTAGGTGGATAGTGCTTCCATTCAGTGTGATTGGAATCATGGAAGGAGTCAGAAAAGGAAGGATATGAATTCGGGTTTAAAGATGGTGAACTTCATGTTAATGTGGAATAAGGTGGCCAGTAGAAGGTAGACACATAAACTAGCTGCTCAGGAGAGAAGTGAGGGCTAGTGACTAAGAGTCATCAGCATGTAGGTAGTAATTGGAGTAGATGAAGTGTTTTCCAGGGAGGACCTAAAGAATAGAGATCTTGGAGGACTCTGAGTAGGACCCTGAGGAATCCAGTATTTACGAGATGGGCAGAGGAAGAACCAGTGAAAAATACTCAGAAGGAGTAGCTAGAGAAAGGTAGGTTGAAAATGAGGAGAGTGCGGTGTCACTGAAACCAATATGTATAAGTGAAAAAAGGTATCAGGCAGTTAGAGTAGAAATATAATGGTAGAAAATGCACACTGTATGAGAAATTCAGATGATATGCTATATGATTTCAGATGAAAGAAAGATTCTGTCTTTCTGGGGAACAGAAATGCTCATGGAGGAGGTTGCATCTGAAAAGCACATTTTTAAAAAATTTTTAATTTTTTTTTTGAGTCTAATCTTATTTACTTGTTACTCTTAGAAAATCTCTCTCTCTCTCTCTCTCTCTCTCTCTCTCTCTCTCTCTCTTTTTTTAACTGATCTCAGACTTAGAGGTAGAAGCTGTCAGAGAGGACAGCCTCCATCTCTTGGCAATCTGTTCCCAGCCTTTCTTTTTCTTTGGCTTCCTTCACTCTCTTGGCCAAAAGTTTAGCATATTCTGGGTCCTCTTCTTTATTTTTCTTAGTGTGCTCTTTCTTCAAAGCAATACACCAACGTTTGTTTTGGAACAATATGGAATAACAAGACACTGAATCTTGGGAGTTTGGTTCTAGATTTCTTACCTTCTTTGTTTAAGTGCTTTCCCAGAACATACTGGCGGACATCATCTTCTTTAGAGAGACTGAAGAATTTGTGGATTCTGCTGGCTCTTTTGGGCCCCAGACAATGAGGCACAGTAGTATCAGTGAGTCCAGGAATATCTTTCTCGCCCATTTTTTACAGTGACCAAGTTGAGAACACTGAGATTGGCATCCACAATGCAACCCCAAACAGATTTGTGCCTTCTCTAGGCAGTCCTCCTTGGTTTGTAGCAGGAATGCCCCTTTCTCAGCAGCAGGTGGATGCAGCCATGGGTCAAGACACCCTGCTTCATGGGGAGCACTCTGCCTTGTTTGTCATTG
Organism: Mustela erminea; assembly: GCF_009829155.1. Taxonomy (NCBI): domain Eukaryota; kingdom Metazoa; phylum Chordata; class Mammalia; order Carnivora; family Mustelidae; genus Mustela; species Mustela erminea. Next base: position 82,664,759 of record NC_045620.1, on the reverse strand, counting down.
CTACCACTGATTCGGACCACATAACCCTTCCATTCTTCACCCAGAGCATCAGCAGCAACTTCTGTGGCCATATGCTTCTCATAAAAGGTATGAAGTTTGTGTTCATCATTCACTTCAATGAGTTTCTGGCAGCCAGTAGCTGAGAAAGAGATGTTCGTCTTCATCCTGAAGCAGCCTGCTGCCTCTGAGCTGAAAGGCACATTTAAAGAAGCTACTGAATGGTGGGGAATACACTCCAGGTTAAGGGGCAACATAGTAGAAGGTAGGAAAGTATAAGGCTGTAGAAATAACAAGTTGTATAATAGCCAGGGACAGTTCTAGGGTTGTTTTTAGAGGTAAGACTAACAATAGGGGGAAATGATCATGAAGGCCATGATTGACATGCTAAGAGCTCTATGCTCTTGGCAATAGGAAGTCATAGGAGGATTTTAACTAGAGAGATTTCATTACTTTTAAGGATGAAGAATATTCCATTGTATAGATATATCACATCTTGTTTATCCATTCATCAGCAGTATATTCTTTAGGGATATATATATATAGGTAGGAATCTATTTTGAAAAAGGGAAGTAACCCAAAATTCAGGGTGCATGTCACCTCTGGAGGAGGGAATGGAGGGATGTGATTTGGGATGGGACACGAGCATTTAACATACTGGTAGTGTTCTATTTCTTAAACTGAACGGTGAGTACAGGCTATTCATTTTATCCATTAAATAGTACTTATATATTTTATTTTTTAGGATGTATATTTCATTTTTTTATTTTTTTAAGATTTTTATTTATTTATTTGACAGAGATCACAAGTAGGCAGAGAGGCAGGCAGAGAGAGAGGAAAGGAAGCAGGCTTCCTGCTGAGCAGAGAGCCCGATGTGGGGCTCGATCCCAGGACCCTGGGATCATGAACTGAGCTGAAGGCAGAGGCTTTAATCCACTGAGCCACCCAGGCGCCCCGATATTTCATATTTTTTAAGAAAAAGTGATCATGCCATTAGTGTAATTTTCAGTGTCTTGTAAATAGAAGAATGATATGATGAGATTTGTTACTTGATAAGATTAATTTATCAGTAGGGACAAAAAGAGGTTCTTTGGAGAGATTTTTGAAATTGTCTAGTAGAGGAGTACAGGGCCAGAACCAAATCAAATTATAGCATTGGAGAAGATAGGAAATTAATATAAATCGGGCAAAAAAAAAATCAACAGTATTTGTGAACTGGTGGAGTTCACCCTTTGTGGACAGGGTGAAGTGGAGGTGTTCATTTCCAGTTTGCTTTCTTTCCTTTTTCTCACAGTGACTTTATCTAAAATCACTCATATTGAGTCTCCCTCTGTTCACCTTGCCTTACTCAACAGAAGACCTCTCTTCATTCCTCATTAGGAAAAAATAAGTTATCCAGCTTTAATGTTTCGCTTTTTGTCCCTATTTCACATCAAGAAATATGAATAGTGAGATTTTACCTTACTTGCTGACTAGTAGGTTAGTGAGTTTCATGGATGCTGGTAGAAAACAGAGGTTAAGTTTTTATTCATAGCAATAGAAGACTTAAGTATTAGCATTTTTGCATTGGTTCCCTGAACCCCAGTTTCTCTGGTGTGACAGGAAGAGTGCCAGATGACACCAGTACACTCAGCGGGTTCCATTACGCTGAGCTTGGGGAACCTAATTTTTTATAATGGGAAGTAAGCATGCCTGCCCTTTGCTCCATAAGAAACATTATCTCTATTTTCTAGGGCTATTATCCTTCAAAAGATAGTCTAGAATAAAGGGCACTCCATGTCTCTTTTACAGAAACCTGAAAGATTACAAAGAATTGTTTCCTAACCTGAGAACATCTTAATGTTTATCCTTCTTTCACTCCTGCCTGTCTCAGAAATAAGTCATTTCTTTTCATGGCTAACACTTCAACTTTGATTTTTATCCTCTTTTCTTGACTTCTGAGATCTTGTATAATGGCTAGAAGACTCTCAAATCTTCATTTATCAAATATTTATTGCATATATGCTACCATGTGTGATGTTACAAAGCAGCTTTATGTAGCACTTCTGCTAGTGGAGGTACTCAGACAAGTAAACAAAGAAATAAGATCATCTTAGTATAGGATAAGCTCAATAAAATAAAAAAGAATGACGTGACAGAAACTAGGATGGTGCTATTTTATATGGTGATCATTGGAGAAGACTTTTGGGAAGAAGTGGCATATGCACAGAGATCTGAATTATGAGAAGAATCAGATTTCCTTATAAAAGAAGAGCACAAAAACTCATAGGAATAAGAGTGATATTTTTTGAGAAACAAAAAGAAATCCCATGTTTCTGGATTATAGTGAACTAAGGAAGATAGTGGTAAATGATAAATTTGAAGAGGTAATTCATGACAAAAGGTTTGGATTTTATTCTGTCTGTAACCTTTGTTACTCCACTATATCTTTCTTTTATTATAGATACTCTAGGAGCCTTTCTCTGTCCTAAATCACTTTTTATGTAGATGCCACTACTTCCCTTTCTTTTCCAAATTCTTTAAAACCAGAAGAATTAAAAGGCAAATTCTCAACACTGTTAGAAGACAGGAAATGGTGCCATCAGAAATTGTGAGGAATTCTTGAGAGGCCAAAAACAGAAGCCTGGAAAATGACAGCCCAGAATGCAAAGAAAACAACTGTGTTTGAGAGGAAACCCTCAAAACTTTGAAGTTCTTGCTGGGGGGGTAATTATTTAAAGGTATGTGCCTTAGAAAGGAAAACAGTATTTCCCCTTGCCCAGTTCTTTCTCCTCAAATCTGGCACATACACATGTATACTCCATTCTTTCAGCTCTCCCTTTCTCTCTCTTTCTGACACATGCACACACACACAGTAGTGATAGCAGACAGCAGTGGCATTTGTCTGTTTCTGAAATTCAAAAGCCATATGTAAGGTAAAATACCTATTTGGGAAAGACTTCCAATGTGGCTGTAGGGACATGAGAAAGGAGTACAATATGAAGTAACTTGGGAGGACTTATCTGTGTTACAGATGTGGACTGGAGGAAAATGAAAGATAGTCCTGTCCAGGTGGGAAATATGTTTGAGTACTCTATAACCAGATTAAAACTCTTCTGTTTTTGTCACTTGGAATCTCCTCACCTTGCCTTTGTAGGCTAACCTACACATCTTAATGAGACTATGGCCACTTATATACCAGTAGTCTTCCCGTACAGGAAAGAGACTGGATGGGCAAAATATCTACATGGCTGTAGAGAAAACCTGAGCCAACTGTGTATAATCATCAACTTAGATTTTTGTTTATAAATATGAATGGATAGCCAGGGATCATCAGACAGGTAAGAAAACCACTAGCAGGAAAAAGAAGAGCCAAGATGAACAAACCACTAATTTGGGTAAACATTAATTCAAAGAACAGAAGATCATGTAAAATATATTCTAATCAATAATTTTTGAGAGATTCCAGAAGATAATGGAACAAGAATAGACCATGATTCAAAAGAAGCAATGAGAAAAAAGATATTTGAAATTAAACATATGATTTAAAATTTTAAAAAAATATAGGGGTGTCCAGCTGATTCAGTTGGTAGAGTATGCAACTCTTGATCTCAGGATTGTGAGTTCGAGTCCCACAAAGTGGTGTAGGGCTTACTTTAAAAAAAAAAAAAAAACTATTAATATATACTTTTGACCCTTGAAGAGCAAGAGGGTTAGGGGTGCTGACTTCCTACACAGTTGAAAATCTGAGTATACTTTTGACTCTCCAAAACTTAATTACTAATAGCCTGTTGTTGACTGGAAGCCTTACTGATAACATAAACAGTCAATTAACACATATTTTGTATGTTATATTTATTATATGCCATATTCTTTCAATAAAATAAGCTAGAGAAAAGAAAATGTATAAAGAAAATCGTAAGGAAGAGAAAATATTTTCACAGTACTGTACTGTGTTTATTGAAAGATGTCTTGGTGTAAGTGGTCTTGTGCAGTTTAACCTGTATTGTTTAAGAGTACATCTTTCTGTATATAAGAAGAGCAAAGCAATGTAACAGGTCTAAGCACAGACTGAAATAGTAATCTGGAAGATAAAATCAAAGAAATACTCTCAGAGTTAAAAGACAAAATGTGGGAGGCACACCTGGGTGGCTCAGTGGGTTAAAGTCTCTGCCGTTGGCTCAAGTCATGATCCCCGGTCCTGGGATCGAGCCCCGCATCTGGCTCTCTGCTCAGCAGGGAGTCTGCTCCCCCAACTTTCACCCTGCCTTCCCCCGCCCCCCGCCTGCCTCTCTGCCTACTTGTGATTTCTGTCTGTCAAATAAATAAATAAAATCTTTTAAAAAGAAAAAGAAAAAGACAAAATGTGGGATAGAAGTTAAGCCATGGAAGGTCAATCCAGGTAATGCAATATAGTTAGAAATTGAGAAGGCCCCCCCACATGTAACCATTTGGCTTTAGAGGACTGTTGGTATTAGCAGTTGGGATGGGCCTCTGGACCTTGCTTCAACCAGAGCATCTCTACTTTTACAATTTTTATATGTTGGAATTAGTGTAATAGTTTATTGAAGGAAAAGGTGATCTACCAGGAAAAAAAAGTTTGAAAATTAATGACATATGGGGTAAAGCTCAGATTTGCTGCATTTTATACATAGGTCTTTACAGTCTTACCCCAACTTGTCTTTCTAGGGGGAGTGAAAGAAGATTACATAGAAGAGGTAGGGGCCAACTCACATAGGGGTATATGTAAACCAATATAAGGACTTTAAGACCTATGCAGTGAGACGTTTTTGAAGAGCTTCAGACAAACAGATAAAATGATCTAATTTGTATATTTAAAATATTTTATATTAACTATTACATATTGTACATTATATATTAAAAATCTGAAAATATCTTTATATTTCTATTGAAATGGATTATGATGGCTTAAAAGTTGAAATAGGAGGCCAGTCAGAGGCATGAAATATTCTAGGCAAGATAAGATACTGTTCTAAACTGAAGAGCTAAGTGGGATAGAAAGAACTAGCAAGATTAAAATATATTTTAGAAGAAGCTGATTCAAGGGGTGCCTCGGTGGCACAGTCGGTTAAGCCTCCAATTCTTGGTTTCTGCTCAGGTCATGATTTTCAGGTGGTAAGACTGAGCCCTGCATCACGCTTCGCACTCAGTGCAGTGTCTGCTTGAGATTCTCTCCCTTTGCCCTGCCCCTCCTGCTCATGCTCTTTCTCTCTCAAATAAATAATAAGATACATCTTAAAAACAAAAAAGAAGAAGAACCTGAGCCAATAAGGGAAAAGAGAACATGACAGTGCTGACTGATATTGAGAAAGACTTGAAGGGTATGGTTTTGTTTTTCTTTTTTTTCCTTTCTTCCTTTTACTCTCCTCTGTCTCCTCCTCCCTTGCCCCCCTTTCAGTAAAACAGTGAGTATTTCTTTATAGTCATAATGTATACTCCATTTTGTTGGGAAAGGGAAAGGAGTTGGTGTTAAGACTGGAAAGGTTGCCCACATTCAAAATGAATTGCTCGTATATTTAATAAAAGAATATCAGAACTTTAAAAAATAAACATTTGTTATCCTCATAGTTTGTGTGTATCAGATATTTGAGAGTGGCCTAGATGAGCAGTTCTAGCTCAGGCTCTCTCAAGAGATATTACAGTGATCTAATGGCTGGCCTGGAGCTGGTGGGTCTAAGTCCCAGGAGGCTCATGCATGTGGTTGGCAAGGGTGTACTGGTTGTTGCCAGGGGGCCAGCTCTTCCTCTCCCAAAGTGGTCTTCTTCATGAGCTGTTTGAATATCTTCACAACATAGTTCTGGCTGTATCCTCTCCCTCTGGCCTTGGGGTGAGATGCATCTGCAGAGGCAGGTTCTGAGCCTCATGGACAGCTGCAGCAGCTGAAACATGGGGCAGAGTAGTCAGAACTTTTTAAAAAAATGGTTTTAAATACTGTACAATGAAGAAGCATGTACTGACAGAACGTTGGATTTGGGGATTAGACAAATTCATGTTAAAAATACAGCTCATCCCAGGACTCCTGGGTAGCTCAGTCCGTTAAGCATCTGCCTTAGGCTCAGGTCATGATCGCAGGGTTTGGGATCAAGTCCCTTGTTGCGCTCCCTGCTCAGCTGGGAGACTGCTTCTCCCTCTGCCTGTTCTGTCTGTTCTGCCTGCAGCTCTCTCTGCTTCTGCTCTCTCTCTCTGACAAATAAATAAAATCTTAAAAAAAAAAACACCCCCAAAATAATAAAATATATCTCATCTCCTTTCTACTTTTTAAAATAGGAAAATACTATCTCATATGCTTGCTGTTAAGATCTAAATGAGAAAATGCATATAAAGCACTCACCATACAGTAGGCACTATCTAATTTGCTGAGAAGAAAACTTTCTTTTTGATCAAATATAAAATGAATAACTTTAAAACCTTAGAGACGTTTCAAACTTGTTGAGGTTTAAAAACAAGTAAATATTTCTAAAGCAAATCACACATATTTCCTTATTAAGATAATCAGTGATTTATATATAGGAAGTTAATAACACCCAGCACAAATTTAGTTCCCAATAATTGACCATTGCTTTATGAGAGTATTTAACCTTTTTTTGAGTATCTTTAAAGCACTTTCTGAGTATACCAATTATTGAATAATTTGTAATAGAGTCATACCATAAATAATAAAGTTATGTCAAACATCAGTTTAATAAGTTAGGTATTTATGTAAGTGGACACTGGAATGTTTATGGAAGGGAATGAAGAGTTAAAGCAGTGTTCATGCCAAATCCACCATGCATTCATGTGTATTGAGCTATACATTTAAAGAAATATTTTGTAATTAAAATATGTATATCACCAATTTTTCTTTGTTAGAAAATAAATGACATATAATATTTACTAACCACTGAAAAAATAGCAAACTCTGCTTTGAGTACCTAGACACCTTCTCATTGGCTGGCACCATCTGTGACAATTCTGAACTGTACTGTTTACAGACACACAGCTGTAGCCTGAGTTGGCACCAAAACTAAGTATTGACGCTGTGCTCTTTGCAGCCCCGGCCCTGTCTAATTCCTCTGGAAAGGAGGGAGAAGAGGTTGCAAATGCAGGAGTGATGAGAATAATTGATAGTTTGTCTCATCTCTCTTAAAAAATAAACTCTCCTTCTGTCTCGAAACTCCTTTAGCTACCACCCTGTCTCACCATCCACATTCATGGCTTCAACCACATAATTGGCTCCTAAACCCATATTTTTATTCTAGATCTCACTCCCGAGCTCCATATCAGTAGTTTTATCTGGGTGTTTATATCTGGGTGCTTGTATCTGTTTATATCTGGGTGTTTAATGTCTACCTAATGCTTCAAGTTAGCTTGTCACTCTCCAGAATAGTCATCTCCTAAGTAATAAATGTTAACTGTGGGCAGCTCAGCAGTTTTGCACCTATTTTTAAATGCCAGATGACATCATGGAATGTTGCAAAGTCAAAGTGGTGAATTATCCCAGAAAAATCCTAGTTGTATTTCTAATAGAAAATACTCTTTCTTGGAGAGTGCCTGTTGAAGTAGTAGGATTAGCTGCTATTCCAGTGGTTAACAGACCATCAGTTGAAGCAGAATGAAAGATGCCCACCAAGACATTAAAGGCATTAGCACAGGAGTGAGTGAAACACCAGGGATGAAGCATTTACTCATTGTTCACTGCTCTTTCCATCTGCATATGTGTTCTGAATAAACTTGGGAGAAGGTGGAAAACTTTCTTTAAATCAAATGGCACACATGCATAGTATAGAAAATCAGAGTTCTTCAAGGCTTATCACTAACAATGAACGGCATTTGCATATCTCAGTGCTTTCCATGGGCAACCACTTCCAATTCTTTAGTTATTTCTTCTGGTTTTACCTCTTTGTTTGTAAATAATATGTATTACTTATTTCTTCATTTTGATCTTAATCCTTCATCTTAGCTCTTACCCTTCCCATACATACTTCTTTCCTTTCCAGCACAGATAAAACACAGTTTTTTGGTTAATCCACATTGTATGTCTACAGTATTCTAATTCTATATAATCAAAATTTAGCAATGTAACATATTAAGATTACATTGTTCTTCTTGTATAATTTTTTTTTGTTTTCTCTGCAGTTAATAATTGCCTTCCTTTTCAAAGTTGCTTATTTTTTATAGACCTATTATTTCCTTAACCCCAGCTTCCCCAGCAGAAGTGTAGAATCTTCTTTTGGTGAATCTGTGTGCATCAGGTAATCTGTTACTTTCAATTTTTTCTTGGAAATATTCTTTTTTTTTTTTAAAGATTTATTTATTTATTTATTTGACAGAGAGAAATCACAAGTAGATGGAGAGGCAGGCAGAGAGAGACAGAGGGAAGCAGGCTCCCCGCTGAGCAGAGAGCCCGATGGTGGGACTCGATCCCAGCACCCTGAGATCATGACCTGAGCCGAAGGCAGCAGCTTAACCCACTGAGCCACCCAGGCGCCCGGAAATATTCTTCTTGAAGTTTGCTGTCATCCTTTACTCTGCCTGAGATACAGCTATCCTTGTATGATTTCTCTTTATTGCTATTCCGGAAATCCTTTTTCCTTGTTTTTGTGTTGGATCCTTTATTTCCTGGATCCATATTTTCCTCTTTTTTGGTTTATTGTATCCTTTGGTGGAACACATCTTCCAGTAATTTCCTGTAAAAAGGGCACAATAATTAAATCTTGAGACTTTACCTCTTTGAACATCTTTATTCTACTCTCACACTGAAGTGTGAGTTTGGCTACATGTAAAATTATAGGTAGGAAATATTATAGGTAGGAATTATAGGTAGGAAAATTATAGGTAGGAAACTGCTTTCAGAAGTTGAAAGCAGCACTCACTTTGTCTTCTAGCTTCCAGGGTTGCTTGTTGAGAAGTCTGATGCCTTGATCCTTTTTAAGTAATTTTTTTTCTTCTCTGGAAACTTAAGATTTTTGTTTATCTATAGTGTTTTATGATTTCATAATGATGTGCTTAGGGGGTGAGTCTTTTGCAAATCACTGCATTGGGTACTTAGCAATTTCTTTCTACATAGAAACTCATGTACTTCAGTTCTGGGAAATTTTCTTGTATTATTTCTTTGGTAGTTTCTTCCTTTCCTTCTCTTGCCTCTGTTTTCTTCCTTGGTCATATTTGTAATTTAGGATTAATCTGACTCATTTTCCAAATTCCTTTTCTCTCTCTGTCTCTGCGTGTGTGTGTGTGTGTGTGTGTGTGTGTGTGTGTGTGTATGTGTCTGTACACATGTACATGTAGTGTGTAAGTATGCATTTCTTTTTTCCTTATTGGAGATGACCTCAACATTATTTTCCAAGTCTTCTTTTGAATTATTTATTTTGGCTTTCATGTGTTTATTTCGTCCCTCTTTTCGGCATAGCTCTCCTACTTTCAGTAATGTTTTATTTCTTAAGTACTTTCTCTGATGAAACAACCTTTCAAGAGTCAGTTTACTGTTTTCTTCTATGGTAGGGAGGGATTGCCCACTGTGGTGGCAGAGAAAAGCACCTAGAAGTCTAAGTATTATTTACATAGAATTTCAGACAGATCTCTTGTTTTCAATCCTAAGCACAGGTATTCCTTCAAAAGTATTTGGTGCCTCCAGTTTCTGAGCCTTTCTAGAGTTCCAGTGCGTGAACCCTTTGGCTCTCAGCCATCTACCTTCCGTATGCACTTGGCTTTCCACTTTCTTGAATCTGTTGTCAGTTACCTTTGTCCATCTGCTTTTTACTCTCCAAAATTTTGTTGATAACTATTTTGTTGTCTTCTAATTCTCTTCGCCTTGAGAGTTTACTTTTTATTGTTTATTATCATTTTATTGTGGGCTTGGAGGGTAGTGAAGGTAACTATATGTGTTCAATCCCCTATCTTTATTGGGATGGTCCTCTATGCAGGATTTTTGTGTGTGTTGCCAGCTTGCTTGGAGCTGGTTGTGCTACCAAAAGAAACCAATCAAGCATTGGTGTGTGTATATATATGTGTATATATATATTTTTTCCCCTTGATTCTAATTTATCATTGGTTATAAAGTGCTGTTGATTTAGTATAGCATCAAATTCTGATAAAAAGCAACACTAGGTTAATATATACATTGATTATAAGATAAATAATTTTTAGAAACCATCAAATTTGAATCGTACAGTAGATTCATATGACCCATTCATATGCTAGGTATTCATTTTCTCTAAAAGGGGCCTAAGGTTCTGAAAATGGATTTATAATTTCAATTTTTGTAGCTTGGATTGTATTAGATTGTTAGAATTAATAACTTTCTTCTCTGTGCTTTCTTCCTTGGGTATGGTTTTATTTTATTTTCCATACTCTGATGTAATTGTATTCATCTATTTTCTCTTACCCCATCCCCCACTAAGTTATGACCTCCTCAAGTGCAAGTTCTTGGGTGGTTTCACAATGCCTGGTCCAATTTAGCACTTGGTAGTTGCTTTGCAAATGTAGTTTGAACCAAACTAAAATAATTTGAAAATGAAATGATACCCAGTGAAGCACTAAGATAATCAGAGTATATTTTCCTTTTCTGTTATTGCAGTCAGGCTCTATCTTATGGATATTGAATATTCAGGAAAAGGAAACTGACATTTATTGAACAATTGTCATTTGCCACATAGTTTCAAATACATTATCCTATTTACTCGGTAAAATAGGGTCCAGTCTGAAAAGCATGGGAAATATTTTTTGTGAGTCCATGATTTGTTTGGGCTTTAGGGAAAAATTTTGCTGGCAGCAGTATGGAGAAGGGGTTGGAAGACTTTAGCTTAGAGACAAGGATACAAATAAGGACTTTCTGAGTAATTAATTTACATTTCACTAAGAACTAGTCATAGAGATTGAGGAGTTGAGAACTTAATGAGAGCTACTACCAAGTAAGAGTGGTAAAAATAGAAATAAGCCTTCTCTGATATAATGCAGTAACTTAAAAAGAAGACCTTAACGTATTTAACATTCAGTTGTAAAATACTAATAATTCGTGTTGGAACTTATTTTTGTATTATCTGTAAAGTTTGTTAAGTAAATACTGTGAAGATTTTTTAGTGCCTAAGAAATATCAGTTTTATCAGATGTTTTAGATATATCAGTTTACTTAAAAACTATTGATATACTAATTAAAAATAATCCTTAACTAGTCATTCAAGTAACTTCCTCCAAGGGCTTTCTAAGCAAAATATATTAAATTTAGCCAGAAAATAGGTTTCACATGTATCTTTCGCCATGGATTAATTATACAAGTCTAAACTGACACCTGTCTCAGGTGCTTAAGCAGAGAAGCTTAACTAAAAGGCTCTATTTAACGTAGTATTTAGGCAGAGGGAGGTAGAATAGAAAGAGCACTGCACAGATAATCTGTGGACAGGAATTCTAACCCTAAGTGTTCCTGTAACAAGCTGACTGAATTTGTACAAATTACTTTACCTCCCTAGACCTCAGTTTTCATATCTGTAAATTAAGAGATTTAGAGTTTGTCTGAGTTGATTTCATTTGGGGGAGGGGAGGCAAATGGACTCCTTGCAAAAACTGCTATTCCCTGCCCAGAAAAATAGTTAGTGCACGTGTACACCATAGGTATGCAGGCAAATATGTGCACATTTTAGTACATAATTTCAGAGGGTTACTGTTAGGATTAAATGAAATAATGAATATAAAACACATTAAGTAGGCATTTAAAAATTGTTATACCCCCTTTACTTACCCACATTGGGAGAGTTCTTTAGCTTTTAAGTTTTGATAAAAGCCACAGAAAAAGGTTTTTCAAGTCTCTTTTGGAGGAAAAAAAAGATTTTAAAGTATACAACTATCAGATTGCATGAGATATTCCACTTTTTAAAAGAAGCCACTTCTTTCAACAGTTACTAGGGTTTGTTTTTTAGAGGAGGGGGTGGCAATCTGTCATCAAAGTGTTGACAAGTGAAATCTGACAAGGTTGAGGTGGTATAGCTGGAGGCCACTTCAAATTTTTTCACTGTCTTTTCTATTTGAAGAGAAAGGATCTCTATCTTTTTTCATTCTTGCTCACTTTGCAGCAGTCTTTGATTTATATGCTTTTTAAAACAGTAAATCTAAATTGACAAATTATTTCGGCAGTTAGCATTGGTTTAGATAAGAGCATTTCAGTGTTCTCTTGTCTTTAACTCAGCTCTTTAGGAATTATTCCTGAAATTCAGTTTATTCTCTCCTCAAAGTCCCTTTTTTTTTCTACCCAAGTATAGCATAAAACTATATTTATGGAATTATAATCTCAATTATCATGATTACATTGCCAACATTTCTATTTTTCTTGTCTTTTAATTGTTGTGATTGAAATACATCCTAAAGAGAAGAATTTTAAATCCATATTTTTCTAGATAAGAAAGGTGGGTACATATGGTAGACGTGGTGGTAGGCAAAGATTATTTTATTTTTGTTATTGTTATTTGCTTATGCAAGCAAATCTGCCCCCCCCCCCAAATGCCTGGTATAAGCCATTACAATTATTTTGCAAGGTCATGGAAAAAATGTACTTCAACTAGTCTCTTTGAAATAATGGAAATTGTGTGCAGCAAAATATTCAAAATGAGCATCAGCAAACAAGACGTTTGTATTAATGGGAACCTAGGAAATGGCTATGCAAAGGTCAACACTGATCTTTAAATATTAGTGAAATTTAATTTGCTGCATGTAATGAGTAGAAAGAAAAGGAAACAGGCCACAATAAAAAAGCCATTGATAAATTATCTAAATGTCAAAACTGCATACAATATGGAAAATGTTAAATTGACAAAATCTATTTAACTAAATGAATTAAACAATTTAAACAATGCCTTAGAGAAATATTTTCCAAATTTAAGGAGAACCGGAGATTTATAAAAATCTTTGCCACAGTTTACTTTGGGTAAGTGAAGGGGATCCTACTTTTCTTTCTAGGCATAGAATTTCCTCTAACCTCTTAGTAAGAATGATGCACAGTTTTTGTGGGAACATACGAATCTGTTGCCTTTTGCTTCATCTAGAAATAGCATCATCTGACCAATTGTGAGTTGCTGTGAAGAACCATCTCTGGCCAAGGCATTTTGCACAGCATGAGCTCAGTGGTATTCAAAAAGCTTTCTGTTAGGTTATGCCCAATTTTTAAAACAACGTGAATTCTATATTCTCTTATTTTCTTCATATATAAAGTCAATGAAGAATTTTAAAAAGGGCTAAATATATGCAATCTATAACAAAGTATTAATATTATTAATACACAAAGCAATAACTCAAAAGACAGACAAAGATAGGAGCAAGTAATTTATAGAAGAAACAAAATTGCTTAAAAATACATGAAAAGGTGTTTGAGCGCTTTAATAAATGGAAAAATGAAACTGAAAACTACAAGAATCCAATTTTCGCCTAGCAGATTGGGAAAAATGTAAAACTTTGACAATTCTCCATGTTATTGAGGATATAGGGAAAAAGATAGTCATAGTGTAAGTAAAACTGTAAGTTGGCATAGTCATCTTGGAGGCCAACTTGGCATTACCTATCAAAATGTAAGGTGTGCATCTATGTTTTCAAGGTATTATTTATAAGACAAAAAGTAAAAACAGAGTGTACATTAAGTGGTTAAGTAAATTATGATCACTATCCAGTGGAACATCTTGCAGCTATTAAAAAACAGTGAAGTAAATCTGTGTATGCTGACAGAGAATATCCATGCTGTGGTGTTTAGTGAAAAAAGCAAGTGGTATGTATAGTAAAACCTTGTCTTTACAAAAACACAAAGCAAGTAAGTATGGGTGTGACATACTGTATAAGTACATCAAGAAAATCTGGAAGGCCACATGCTGCGTTGTGCAGTGTCTCTCTTCAAAGTGGAGAGGGCAGCTGGGAGGAGAAAATAGTTATTTTAACATCAAATATTTCCATATTTGCATTTTTTAAACCAATAAGCATGCATTACTATTGTAATTACTATTGTAAATTGTCAAAACCCAAGAAGAAACAAAAGATCATACAATGTCTTAAATTTAAAAGTTACTCTCTTCATTTTTTGTACACTTTTAGGTTATATAGGTTGTTTTAGAAACAAGGATGTCGTAGACCATGCTTTTAACTCACTGCTTTGTGCTTTTGTTTTTTGCCTTTACCATATAATTGTTGAGTGTTATTTGTTAAATCTAAAATTTCATGATTGAAGTATTACCTTTGAGCATTTATTGAATACTTGCAGTCGGTGCTTATTGGGAAATAAATAAGTCCTGAATATTTATACTTAATATTTAGGTCGTAAAGGTGTTCTAGACTTCTGAACTGATCAAATTTTATATACTATGAAATAACATGTATGACATAATTTAGAAAAGATATAGATACATTAAAAATAATAATAATATTAGAAAGTAAATGTCACTAAGGGAGCTAAATACTTTGGTGATAACTGCTGTTTGAATAAAATTAAAGGATAAAATTTTCAGTATTATAGGCAATTACTTATGCAATACCAGCAATAATACTCAGTTCTTTTCATCTTCAAAGCATTGTACAGCATTAATTAATCCTTACAACATTGTTGCAAATGTAGGTCAATATCATTATCCCTATTTTTGTAAGTGGGGAAATTGAGGCAGAGAGATTAAATGGTTTGGGGTAAGTTTGTCATAGCTAGATTAGAATTGAGGCAGTTTTGGCCCACGGCCCAGCATTCAGAGCAGTAGAACCACACCTTCTTTAGAAGACTTAATCTGTGTGTCTTTGATAAAACATTACTTCTCATTAAACTATATTGAGGTCATCTCTACATTGAGACTCCGAAACAAGTTTGATCATCACTATATAACCATTAAATAAAACACATAGGCCGTTTTTTCTTCCCTGGTTTTCCTGACACTGTGTTGTCAGGTTTTTTTTACACTATACTGTCTTAATCTCTTTTTCATTGTTTTCCTGTTGGAGATTACCAAAATACCTATGCTGATTTTATTTTTCTTTTGGGATCTTATTCAGTGGTTTTTAACTTTCTATTCAGAAAATCCCAAAATAGTCTTGTGTACAGTTTAGTCCCCTTTTCTTTACTTCTAGCTACCAGCTAGACATTTCTACCCGTATCTACTTTTATACCTTAAATTTCCACTGTGTTAAAAATTCAGCTAACCTACATTGGCAAGACTTGCTCCTTTTCTAGACCAACCTGTTTCTATATATGTTTTATTCCAACTCCTGTTTTTGAAACTAGAATAAACCAGGTGGGAAGAAGTCTGTATAAGGGATTCTTGTAAACTGGGTGTGACTAAGAAAAATGATAGTTGTGAGTCCTTCACCAGAGTGAAGAAGCTGAATCACAGTATAAGGAAGAGGAAGAGCCAGAGTTAAAAACTGAGGGATAAGGGAAAGGTAAAATAAGAAACCAAGTAACAAGGTCAGTGGCTGGGAGGATTGAGGTGCGTGGATTGAGTGGTTAAGGCAGTTGTGAGCAGAATATACTCGTACCCTTTTAGAACCTGGCACATGTAATGGAGACATGCCTGCTGAGTGGAGCCATGTTCAAGGCAAGGGTCACTATCTGAGCGGTAACCTAGGTTCTCATTCCTTGGTGGTTACTCCAGATTCTTCCTTCTTTCTCACTTCTACAATTCATTAGTCCCCATATGCTGTTGATTCTTCAAAAGATGACTTAAATCTGTTTTTTTTTTTTTTTTTAATTTACTTTCCTAGTTGCTACCATCCTATTTCATGTTCTTGTTACTGAATATTAGTGTTACCTGTTACCGTGTTACTTTTTGAACAGGTCACTTGTATCCTATTCCTCCATTCCTCCAATATTCCCACCTACCAGTTAATTGTCCAACAACCATTCTGATCTGTTAGTTACTTTTTCTAAAATCCCTTACCAGATCAAAAACTTGCCATTCTTCCTCATTAGCTTTCCAGCAGATGTAAAGTCCTCACAACTGAGTATGGCATTCAGACTTCCTTAGTCTTACACTTTTGCATATTATTCCCTCATTTTTCTCTCACCCTCTCTCAATATCTAATAATCCTCAAATGCCCTTCTACTTTATAAGAACATTTCTTTATTATCGAACTAGAGTATCTACTGAGCACCCCTGGCCCTTTGTTGCTAAATTAGCACTGACCACAAACCTCTTACTGATTTTGTGGTTATTTTATCTGTTTCACTGGATTATAGCTGTCTGATAGTAGAGACCCTACTTTGTAAATCTTCATATCTAGGACTTGGAATAAAATATCGTACACCTAAGGTGCTCAAAATATTGGTAATATTTAATTAATATAATTTAATTGATAATATAATTAATGTCATAAGACTCTCTGAAGTGTTAATGACCCAGTGTTTTTAACACTCTGGTCTTTTTTTTCTTTTTCTTTTTTTTTTTTTTTGCTGTGGATTCAATCCAAGCTTGAGGTCTTTTTATTTTGAGACTCCTCTGTCCTTTTACACAAATTTTATCATTTCTTGTTTGGTTTAGTGTTGGATATTTCAAAATATTTTTTTTAAATCCTTAGTTTCTGATAATGTGACATTGATTATGTTCATGCCTGTGCTTAACAGATATTAATGTAATTCTGTGTCGATGGCATTGATGAGATTATGGGGGAATACACTGTATTTTATGTAATTTGAAAATTACCTATTGATGACTAAAACACTTAATATAAATTAAACCAAAAGTTTATCTTTAATTTATGCTATTTAGTTGTCTTTATTTTTGTACATTTTGAGTTGGTGAATAGATATTCCTCAGAAAATCTATTGGTAATAAGTAGCAAGTATACGCTCTAAGTTTATGCCCAAGGAAAATTCCCTTAGGCTCTCTGAGGTATTTTGCTGATACACATTTATTTTCAATGTCTTGTTGGTACCCGATATCATTTATCTTTGTTAAACCACAGTAGTGTCTTCTGTTTGTTAATTATTTCCTTTCCCATCATATTTTACTTCAAGGCCCTCAAGCCTCCTTCCCAAAGCAGTCAAAATAGCTGACTTAAAAAAGCATGAAAGAGGGGCACCTGGGTGGTTCAGTGGGTTGAGCCTCTGCCTTTGGTTCAGGTCATGGTCTCAGTGTCCTGGGATTGAGCCCCACATCAGGCTCTCTGCTCAGCGGGGAGCCTGCTTCCCCCTCACTCTCTGCCTGCCTCTCTGCCTACTTGTGATCTCTCTCTCTGTCAAGTAAATAAATAAAATCTTAAAAAAGAAAAAAAAAAGCATGGGAGACAAATACTCTGCAAATACTTTATTTAGTGGCAAGAAATCTGTACCTCTAAAATGTAAGTTTTTATTTTTTTATTTTATTATTTTTTTAAAGATTTTATTTATTTGAGAGAGAGAGAATGAGAGAGAGAGAGAGCATGAGAATTGGGAGGGTCAGAAGGAGAAGCAGACTCCCTGCTGAGGAGGGAGCCGGATGTGGGACTCAATCGCCGGACTCCAGGATCATGACCTGAGCCGAAGGCAGTCACCCAACCAACTGAGCCACCCAGATGCTCATATTTTTATATTTCAAAAGAAAATTATCAAAAGTTAAACAGGTTATAGCATCTTAGCACAACTGTTTTTATTTTGCATGTTACTTCCTTAAAATTTAGTCTATAGTAACAATTACTCTTAAGGCAAATAAACAGTAGTTTTTTTTTTATAATGTAACCTGTTTGCGGGGGAAGGCTTTAAACTTTTAAAAAATGTAGGTAAAAGAAGGTCCTGTAGGATCCTCTCATCTCTGGCCTCAAAATTTGGGCTATCATTGATTCTCCCCCTATAGAACAATCATCCATATTTAGGTAAAGATTAATTTAAATCATGCTTCTTATTCTCTCATGGAGACTGGAAGTTTAGATTCAGAATGGCCTTCTGAGACATCTGGGACTGTCACCAACTACCTTACAAAATTAAAGTAAACAGAAAATTGTGAAAGTTTAAGAGTTATTTTAAAATAATAAATATGGGCATTTTCTTGTTGCTTTGGTTTTTCCTTCTGTAGTTCTTTTTATTTGGATAATTCTTTGCTATATTTTTTATTCATTCGTTCATTCTTTCATATTTCCCCTTAAATAGCTACTTTTGTTCTAGTTCTAAATCATGCAATGGGTTTTATTCTCAAAGAAATGCACAAGGGCACTGAGTAGGGCAGCATTTCTCAGCTAATTTTTTTAGGCTTTCTGCTCATTCACAGCAGCCAGTTTACTGCTTACACCTTGATCCCACAATGTAGAATCCAGCATGCTTCTGAAATTCTTTTCTTCCCTCCTTCAAAACAACTATTTATATACTAATACAATATTTGAATAATACAAGCTCAGTCTTGACTACTTACTCCAGGCAAATTTTTCAAACAAGGAAATAACAAGCATTCTTTTTCACTGGTGGCATTCTTGAGTAAGAAGGAAAATTTAAAGGTTTGCATCTTTAAAAAAAATAAAAAAAAAAACAAAAAAAACCCCCTGCACAGTGTAAAGATGGCAAAATATCTTGAAGACTAGGAAGGATATTGACCTGTTTTCCTCTCACTGTGCCCATCTAGTTTTATTATAGGTTTTTATAAAGTTGTTTTATTTGCTCCATTAATTCTCTTCAGTATTATATGGTCTTACTGGTAGATATTTAAAGTTCAGGGGAAAAGGAGGATGAATAACCCTCACTTGACTATCTTTGGCCCTCCTGCTATAGAACGATTCCTGCAAAGCCTCCTCTTTAATTATATATATTTTGGGGGGACTCTACAGGAATTGTCACAAGTGCTTATAAACAAATACAGTCATCATTTACTAATGGACATGGGCTATTTTCTTTTTACTTGCCTCACCTACTACTTGCTAGGCTTGCTCCATCAACTGATCATTGCTGTTTTACTCCTTGGCCACCATGTCTACTTTTGCTGAGTATAGATCCATTTTGTCCGGATACCATCACTCCTGCTGAGCATGTCAATCTAAAGGGCTGCCAGTCCTGCTTGCTTTCTACTGGGTATCATCCCCTGCAGCCACTTCATTACCCTTATACCAAATGTCCCTAAGGGGACCACAGAGAGGTCCTTTATAAAGCAAAATGTCTCTCTCTCCCCTTTGTCCTGTATATATTTTTTTAAATTAAAGATTTTATTTACTTATTTGGTAGAGAGAAAGAGAGCACAAGCAGAGGGAGAGGGAGAAGCAGGCTTCCTGCTGAGCTGGGAGCCCAGTGCAACAATGCAGGGTGCCATCCCAGGGCCTGGGATCATGAACTGAGCTGAAGGCAGACGCTTAACTGATTGAGCCATCCAGGTGCCCCTGTCCTGTATTTTTTAGTGGGAAACTGGAGCAGTATTGTTTGTATATCAGAGGATTTTGAGAAATAGGGCATTTTTCGCTGTCTTTGTACCCCATTGAGACTAGACATGAACCCTTGGTGCTGAGCTGGAACACAAATCTAGATCATAGACTCAAACATGTACTGTTGTCAGGATTTCTCTTTATGTCCAAATATAAAGGGTCATGGCCTTTGCATTTGACATTTGAAGCTCTCCATGGACCTCATTTTGCTTGTTCTTCCCTAAACTCTGTTATTTCTGAGTACTTTAGGATTTTTAGACTTAGTAAAAATATGGGCTGTGGATCTCTTGGTTTTCAGGTTAAAAGCATTCCTCATTCTTAGAAATAGCCAATGTGGGGAATGTTAGGTGGCTCAGTCGGTTAAGCATCTGCTTTTGTCTCTGATCATTATCCCTAGGTCCTAGAATCGAGTCTTTTATAGGGCTCCTTGCTCAGCAGGAGCCTGTTCCTCCCCTTGCCTACCACGCCTGCCTCCTGCTTGTGATCTCTCCCTCTCTCTCTTTCTCTCTGACAAGTAAATAAATAAAATCTTTTTAAAAATAGCAAATGTAGGAAAATTATTCTTTATTCTCCACTTCTGTTATCAGGGGAAAGTTGACAAATTCTTTATTATTGAATTAACTTAAATGAAAAAACAGTTTCAAGTGCAGACTGCTTTTGATATATAAGTAAAGGCCCTTTTGGCTTTAGCTATAAATTTTTTTTCATATTTAATTTGCATAATAAGACTTTTTTATTTAGCTACTAACAGCTAAACTTCAACCTTGTCTTTGCCCACGTTGTCATAAATTCTAATTATTGGTGTCTGAGTAAACACTAAATTGAAGAATGTAAGTTTTTATTTTCTAGTGTAGCCTAAAAGTTGTGACTTCTGTTGCTTTGTATCAGAGAAAATGTGCTCCTGTTTCATCATAGTTTCTCTCTGCTCCCAGGGAAGTATTAATCCATTTGCATGTCCTGATTCAAATACTTTCTCTTGTGTAAAAACTCGTCCACAAATAGATGTTTTCCTTCATAAAACCCCTATTGTACTTATTCTTCTTTCATTTCACCTTGTGAAATTACTATACAACGTGGAAGATTGTAATACACTCCTTGTGTTTTTTTCCATATAAATATGCATAATGTTAGACATAGTGAGTAATAGCAGTAGTAGCAACAACAATGGTAACAATAAATTAATTGAATAAAAGTGTCCTCACAGGAGTCCTGAGGTAGGTACTTTATTATACCCATTTTATATATGGGGGAGCTTAGAGAAATTATGTCAGTTGTCCAAGTTGGCTAACAAACTGAGAAGTTAAAGTAAGAAATCAGGCAGTTTGAGTCTAGAATCTATACATTAAGCTTACTAAATTGCAAATAAATATTTATTTAATTTATTAAGTGTTTCTTTAAACAAACATTCAGGGCCTCACCCATCCAAATGAGAAGGGTGCTGTTTACATATTCTAATAAGGTATTTTGGTTTTTAAAAAAGTGTAACCCTAAAGTAATAATCCTGAAATAAGCCTTGTAAAACTAACTGAAAGTAATTCCAAAGACTATGGCTTTGGGAATATTTTGAGTATAGTAGCATCGCTAGAGTCACTCCAAAGGAGACAGCTCTGAGATAATGCCCAGTTGAATTGAAAAACTTGTAATGAGCTTAATATCACTTTTTCTCTACTGTCTGCTGATAAGGAACTTCATCCTCTTTCATAGTAATGAGGTCCACTAGCTCTTCTGCCCCCTAACTGTATACAGTGGCAGTCCCCTCTGGTGACATTTGGATAGATTTGGAGACTGAGGAGTCCTTTGTTTTATCTCCAGCCTTTAAAGGCACTTGAGTTCAAGGAAGAGAGTAACTCGGATCAATCCAAATATCTCTGTTTTTTTATAGCCTGTTTCCTTGTCACCCTTTTCAGCTTCATTTTTCCATTTTCTACCATGTATTTTAATCTACCACCATGCCTGGGATATGCCATCCTTTTACTCACACTACTACTTGTTCTCCCTCTCACACCTCTAGATAGCCCAATACCAGAGTGTGCTGTGGTTTTAAGCACAGATTCTGGAGCAGAGTCTGCTTATATTCAAAGCCTGCCTCAACTACCTGCTGGCCAGGTGGCTTCTTAGTGCCTCAGTTTCCTCATTATAGGAGTAGTGATGGTACTACTTCAGAGGGAGCTCTGAGGATTAAATAAGTTAATACATATAAAATGTTTAGAACAATGCTTGTAATGAGGTCAGTATTTAGCAAGTGTTGCCTGTTGTCATTATCATCATTTTCTTTATCATCGTTTAACTGGTGAAATCCTGTGTGTCTTTGAGGTTCTGCTAACATTTCACAACTCTGTAGCTTTCTCAGAGCCCCACATTTCTGGCCAGGCTTGGCCACCTTCTTCACTCTGCCATTTCAGTATTGGCACACTGCATCTTATTATTGAACATGCATCTCTTTTTTGATTATTGTAAATACACTGACTTCAGATGTAAAGGTGAAGGAAGGACGAAAGAAGTTTGTACTGTGTCTAAAATTATTTTGGTTTATCACCCATATGAATAGTGTGAGAAATATTTTTGTCACTCCTAATGTTGAAGAAGCTGGGGGCTTTTTCCTCTGTCTAAAGATGTAATAAAATGTTTTTCAAGCTTTCTTTGTTATTCAGAAGTTTATTGGAAAGAGCAATTCTTTTATGATCTCCATAAAGAAGATATCAATAGTTTATGTATTTCTGATAGTAGTGAACTATTCCTATAGTATAGTACTGTATGTATTTCTAAGCAAACATTTGGAAGCTATAGAAATTTCTTTCAAATACTTGTAAAATGTTGACATTTTTTTCTGATTCGTATTGGCCTTTCTCCAGTAGTCCAAATGAATGACATACTACTTCATGAAAAAGTATCAGTAATATCCATCCCTAGCCCCTGATATTAAAACTTGGAGGAAATATTCTATGTACTGTTATCTTGTTTATTTTTAATGTATTTAGAGTAGAATTTCTCCATCTATAATGACATGCAGATTAACAAACTAATCTGAATCCTAATGTGGTTTTACACTGTTTACCTTTAAGTAAATGTTTCTTGTAATAGTAACTATATACCATTTACCTTGCAAATTCCACTTTAATTAGCTTGTTTGTATGTGGGAGATCATAAATATGTGCTTTGTATATTAAAAATACACCACAAAATGTGTTTGTATGAATTAATTATTTAACAGATGTTTCCTTTTCTTAGAATGTTTTAAAAATGCTTAAATACTAAATAATTTTAAATATACTCAGAGCCTTAAAAATCAAACAACTAACTTAAAATTCGAATACATATATTCTTCTTACCATGTTTCTCAGTGAAATGGCATAGTACATTTAGGAAGAGTGTATTTTTCTTTTTTCTAGAGTTTATTTCTGGATAGTTAACCAAAGATATGTTAAAATATGTTTATTCTAATGGACCCCATATCTCAAATATGAGTAGTGTCAAATAATTCTGTTATTTCTCTAAGGGATCCTGGTTTTATTGACAATAGAAGATAATTGTCATCTCTTTTTAACTATTTTTTAAACAGGACAGAGATTTCTTCTACCATCAGATGTCTTTCTGCTTGACTGAACTGCACCTGTGGTCTTTGAAGAATACCTTACACATTGGAGGTAAATGAGCTCTGGGTTAATTTTAGTATTTTTCAAGTATAAGTTATAACGTTTTAAGTAAGTACTAGCAAAGTATAGAGCCTGCTAGAGTTGCATAATTTTCTTATACTTACTGAAAATATTGGCTAATGAAAAATAATTCTTTTTAGTTACTCTGAGTAAGTTATTTTTTTCAACTTGAGTTAGATTTTATGTTGTGAAAATTAATTTTATTGGCCTAATGTTTGTTTCTTTTTAAGATGAAATACATGTTCAGTTTTTTCCTGAGAGTGCTCATAACAACTCATTTATATTAATAAATATTTGCAGGCTAGCTAGCTAATGGTAATCGTATTTCTACTTGATATTAAGATAATATATCAAACATACAGCTAAGATGTACAATTATGTTCATGTTTTTTCATTTCACATTTTTGGGGACAGGAGTAGTATAATTATATTTTAATGATGCTTATTAGTTTTATAGCATAAAGTATGTATTGCTAAGAAAAAGGTTTTAAAAAATCTTCTCCTCTTGGATTATCCAAAACAACTCTAGTAATTAGGAGGAGAGTTTTATTTATATGCCTTTAGCATCATTACTAAGAAGATGGTTTGCCTTGCAAATGTAATTATAATTTCACTATAAAATCTACCTTGCTTAACTGGAAATTCTATCCTTAGCACATTTTGAGTCACTTTGTGTCTCGAAATTCTAGAAAGATAAGTTTGAGAAGCCAGATACTGCAGAAGGATGGGATTCAGCATGAGGGTGACAACAAAGGGACTTGAAAGTTTGCTTAAGAAGTAGTGAGATACCTCTCATACATGGGGAAGTATTTAATTAGAGAGGTTCTAGACTTGGAGACATCAGCCCCAGGAAAAGAAGACAGGGGAAAGATTCAGAAGTGAAAACAGTAATGAAGTGAAAACCTACATACTGATGGGTGAATTCTCTTAATCCCACTTGATTTTGAAATGTATCGCAGCCTGTTGTATACTTTCCAAGAAAGAGGGAGTTTGAGGGCCTGGATCAACTGCATGACCCCAGAGAGAAGCCCTGTAGACATTGATATTTGAGGAGTCCTCCAGTGAAGCACCCTAGTTCCTGGCTGATGAGTTGAAGCCCACTGGTTGGCAAACCCTGTTCATGTACACAGAGCTTCTAATCAGCTTTCTAGTACCTCATTTTTAAATATGAAGAGCAAGAAACAAAATACAGAAGTTTCAGAAAACTGGAGAGTTATTCTGACCTCATGGAAATTGAAAATAGCACAAAAAATTTTTAAACTAAAAAAAAAAAATTTCTCCAAAAATAGAAGAGAAAAAAAACACACAGGGAGAAATTCAGCTTATTTCACTACTAGTTAAAGTATAACCAGTTTAGGAAACCAGTTTAGGAAACCATTTGGCATTATCTAGTGTAGTTGAAGCTGTATGTCATGTATTGACCAGTAATTCCACTCCTGGATATATATACTCTAACAAAAGCCCCCACACTTGTATACCAGGAGACATGTACCAAAATGTTCATAATAGTTCTGTTATGACGCAGGAAACTAGAAACAACCCAGCAACAGAATGGTTAAATACATTTACGCAACAGAGAAAGTAAACAACAATGGAATGATGTCTTCAAAATTCAGAGAGAAATTATTTCCAACTTAGTATTCTTTTTCTAGCCAGATAGTCAGTCAGTTGTGAGAAGACATTTTCAGCTACGTAAATACTCACCAAATTTACCTTCCTTTTCTCATTAAACTACCAGAGCATATGTGTCTTGCCAAAGAAGGGAATTAAATCAGGACAGAAGACACACCTGTCTAGTCAAGAAAATAAACATTGTCTGTGCATCAAACCTAGAAGTTAGGTGGTCCAGAATAGTATAGGATCATGAGGCTCTAGGGGAGATGTTACCAATGAAAAAAATTATACTGATTGTCAGAGTATATTGGAGATTAGTAAGCATTAACATTCTTAAAAAATATTTTATTTACTTATTTGAGAGAGAGTGTGACCACAAGCTGGGGGGAGAGGGGAGAGGGAGAATCAGACTTCCCACTGAGCAGGGAGCCCGATGTGGGACTCAATCCCTCGATCCTGGGATCATGACCTGAGCCAAAGGCAGATGCTTAACTGACTGAGCCACCCAGGCACCGTGTTAACATTTTTTTTTTCTTTAAAGCAAATGAAAAGTCAATTTTTAACGTCAGGGAAGTTATTTAAAAAAAGGAAATGCAATTATAGTGTACCTTCTCCATGGTTTGGTTGTGAGTATTTATGTATTCATTAATATTGTAAGCACTGACTTAACCAAAAATTGTGCTCTAATTATATTGGAAAGATTTGGAGAAGTGAAGTTAAGCGTCTGTAGGTAGAGAGGGGTACACAGTGGTAAAAGATAACTGAATTCTCAATTTCTATAGTGGATAGGCAATAGATAATATCTCAACTGAAGAATCAAGAAATAATAAAGTGAGAAAACTATTTATAAATATGGAGGAATATACAGAAGAAACAACTCATAATTGCAAATAGTTATCTCTAAGGAGAAGGTATTAATGGCTAGTAGATACAGTGTGGCAGTGTTGCTTATGTTGAAAGACTTGAGTAGTATATCTGAATTTTTTAAAACGCTGCACATTTTTTAATTAGATAATTTTAAAAAGATCAAAAGCCAAAAATAGCCATCTTTTTATATCCGCAAAGACACTGGTAATATCATAATTAGTGATATTTTTCTAGAAAGCTCAAAAAGGTATCAATGCAAACATTTTTTAAAAAGAAGTATGAGGTGGGCACTTGGGTGGCTCAGTAGATTAAGCCTCTGCCTTCAGCTCAGGTCATGATCTCAAGGTCCTGGGATTGAGCCCCGCATCTGGCTCTCTGCTCAGCAGGGAGACTGCTCCCCCTCACCCCCGCCTGCCTCTCTGCCTACTTGTGATCTCTCTCTCTGTCAAATAAGTAAATAAAATCTTAAAAAAGAAGAAGAAGAAGAAGAAGAAGTATGAGGGGTGCCTGAATGGCTCAGTCAGTAGAGCTTGTGACTCTTAATCTTGGAGTGGTAGGTTTGAACCCTACACTGGATATAAAGATTACTTAAATAAATTTAAAAACTTAAAAAAAAAAAAAAAGAACTCAGGTCCTTTTATGGTCTTCATAGTTCTGTTCTAGAGTTGTAAATATTTGGCTGCATTTAATGATGAAGAATTACACTAAAATTACTTGTGTTTATAATACTTACGGTTCTTAGATTTAAAAAAAAAAACCTGTTTATTGAAGTAAACATATGTATTGCAAAGTATAAAGATCGTAAGGGCATGTTTTAAACTATCAGAGAATAACACAACATAAAATCATCATGTAATAAAGTATTATCAGTATCTTAGGAGTCCTACTTATGGCCTTTCCCTTTCCCTTATTAGATATTTTCAATCTATCTAATAGAAATAAACTGTATTCTTAAAAGTTATATGTCCTGGGGTGCCTGGCTGGCTCAGTTGGTAGAACATGTGATTCTTGATCTCAGGATTGTAAATTTGAGTCCCAAATTGGATGTAGAAATTCCTTAAAAATAAAATCTAAAAAAAAAAGTTATATGTCCCAATTAGTGTCATGATGAATAGAATGGAGCTTTAATAAGTACACAGGATTGACTGTTTAGAAAAACTCTATTTAAAAAGTTAATTATGTGGGGTGCCTGGCTGTCTCAGTTGGTAGAGTATGTGACATTTGATTTTGGGGTGGTGAGTTTGAGCCCCATGGTGGATATAGAGATTACTTAAATAAATTTTTAAAAAATAAAAATAAAAATCGTAGCTGTAATACATTTTTGGGGGAAGTTTCATGTTTCAGTTTGAGAAAGTTTGGAACAGTTAGTCACTAGGGGGCAGCCTGTACTGCTTCCACTTCTTTAGAAACAGTTGGATTCTTTTGTTAGTAACTAGAATTATTTTGCATGGAGGGAAACAACTCTTACTTAAAAGAAAAAAAATATTTCACTATTCACAGATAGGAGTAAAATGGACAAAATTATTTGGTTTTCCTGTAATTCAGTTGAAGGACAGAGTCCTTGGTTAAATCACTGTCAACATCTAGGAAGCCTTGCTTTGCTTTTGTATCCCTGAGAGAGCACCTGAATTAGAACGGGTTTGGAAGATTTTTGTGTCTAAGCAAACTTCAGATAACTTAACCATACTTTCCTCGACTTTTCTCTTTCTCTCCTGGATATTTCCCCCAAGCACCATACTAGATTCAAACTATGCTGGAGTAAAGAAAGCAATAGCTCAGAATCCAACAGTTAGGGCAGTTTTTTTCCATCCTCTAATTTCATTTGGCATTGCATAGAAGCAGTTCTTTTTGATAGCACCCTCTGAAAAATAGAAGAAGTGTGAAAGAGAAAAGTTGGTCCTCCTTGATTTCAGTTAATTTTACTACTCTTTTCCTCATGCCCTTCTGGTTTTTTGTAAATCTTTTAAAATTAGATTGACATACAGTCCAGTTCCTGCATATCCCTAAAATCTGGACATGAACTCATGTCCAGATACTTTTGAACTTATTTATTTCTAGTAACATAAAAAAATTGTTTCTCTCTTTTCCTACCCACCCCGTAACCCCAGTTCTGCTGTATAATATGGTTTGGCTTCTTATTCTCCAGAACTTTTTACCATAACCTAATTTTATTTCTTCTTTTCCATAGACAGAGACATAGGGATCTATCAGTATTATGATAAGAAAGACCCACCAGGTAAAGCATCTGTTCTACTCAAATAATTTTTATAAATGCAATATTCTGAACTATATAGTACTGACCATTAAAAACTTTTTTGAGCTTAGGTAAATTCTGAAATTAAAAAAAAAAAAAAACTCATTTCCATTCTTTAGAAAAATACTGAGGTTGATATCTGTTCTATATAAAATAAGTAAAATTGAGAAAATGCCATGGAAGGACATGAAAATTGTCATTTTACTTCTGATCCAACTGATAACTGGACAGTCTATTCACGTTTATCTATCAGTGTCCCAGTAGAGGGCATTGTTAATGCGTGGGTCCCACTGTTGCTGGCCTCCCGGATCCTCACCTGATATCTGAAATAGGCATTTCTGAGTGAATGATCAATTTTCTTTATCTGATTAATCCTGTTAATCCCAGAAGTTTCATGACGGGCCAAAAGGTCTTTCTAGCTAGTTACTTCCTGGTTTGGTCTCCGTTGAAGTGGGGCTTGTGTGGGCATCCTGTGTGCTTAGCTTGGTGGTTAATAGGCTAACTTCATGGTTCTGATGACAGACTTAAGCAGCTTCTGTTCTGGACTCGGGTGCAGTTCTCTTCCCTATGTGATGAGACTGTGAGCTCAGGATATTGGCCCACCTGTTGTGCTATGTAAGCCTTTTTACTACAAATTTAGGCAATACCTATATGAAATGGACCCACATTATGGCATATTTTTTCCAATTGCCTTTAAAAAATTTAGCATAATTTATTAGTCTCAACAGTGTGCCTAATGTACATTATATATGTGCATTTAAAAATACAAAATATTTTAATTAAAATAATTTCCACTTTTTTTTCTTCTTTCCTTGTTTCTCCTGCCACAGTATCAGTGACAGAGCATGGTAACTTAACAGAAAAGCAGAAACTGGCAGAATGTAAGCTTACTTTATACTTTTTTATAATTATTATAAAACTAGAACTTTAATATTCCTGAAGATTCAGTCTTAAAATATATTTTAAGCTTTCTGCACAAATAGAAAATGTTACTCCTTCCAAATTTCTTAAAATTATAAATTCCCATTGTTTAGGTATATAAACATATGAGTGACAATTATATTTGGTAAGCATTTCTAATGTAGACCATTGAAATCTCTATCCAGTATTGATAGATGCCTGTGTAAACATAAACTTTCTTAACGAACCATATTTATTTATATCATTTAATATATTTTAAAATAAGTGTATCAGCATGCCTGGGTGGCTCAGTGGGTTAAAGCCTCTGCCTTTGGCTCAGGTCATGATCCCAGGGTCTCGGGATCAAGCCCCACATCAGGCTCTCTGCTCCATGGGGAGCCTGCTTCTTCCTCTCTCTCTCTGCCTGCCTCTCTGCCTGCTTGTGATCTCTGTCAAATAAATAAATAAAACCTTAAAAAAAATAAGTGTATCATATTTAAATTCTGATAACATTTTGTTATATGTACCATGCCTGAGTTGTTAGTATGTTTTACCCATTTTAAGAAAATAAAATTTGTAAAAAAAAAAAAAATTTGCAATGATTAATATTAGCATTTTATTCTTTCTAGTTTTTTCTGTTCTCTGATACATAAACATATATAATATGGCTATAATGAAAGATGGCTTTAATGACTTGGAATTAAATATAATTTAAGTTTTATTTGGAATACAGGTGGAGCTGAAAGTCCGACTTGTTCTCTTGTTTTAAATGGGCAAGTTGACAGTTTTTTCCAATGCTGTATTAGTGACTGCAATATAAATTTAAAACTTTGCACATATGCTCTATACATCATACATTATGTTTATAGAATGAAATTAATTTGCTGAAATGATTATAGTCATTCTACTGTAAAATTTAAATTTAAATATCTGTATATACTGTGTATTAAATGAGTATGCACAGAACATACACATGTATATACAACTCATTTTTAGAATTATTATTTGGGAGAATTCAAAGGTGAATTTATTTTTGTGATGAAATAGATATGATAATGAATTTAACATTTTGTTCTTTTATTTCTTTTCTTTTCTTTTTTAAAAGATGTTATTTATTTATTTGACAGAGAGAGCACAAGTAGGCAGAGCGGCAGGGAGAGGGAGAAACAGGCTCTCCGCGGAGCAGGGAGCCCAATGTAGGACTAGATCCCTGGACCCTGGGATCATTACCTGAGCCGAAGGCAGCTGCTTAACTGACTGAGCCACCCAGGCACCCACAATTTGTTCTTTTAAATAAAACTTTTTAGTTTGTTTTAGGCTAACATTGAGATTCTGCTAACTAATTTTCTCTTTTAATTAAATTCATTTAAAACAAAACAAAGGCTTATCATTATTGAATTGTGGTGTACATTTTAGAGGTTCATTTTAAATAAAAAAGTTTTAATAGGTGATGTTTACTTTTGAATTTATATTCTGTGCCTGATATTTTGTGTTTTATTCTTTCCTCAGCATATCCATTTACTCTTAGGAATTTTCAGGTCTGAGAGGGTTATTTGCAGAATTTGGAATTTCTTTTGGATTGAAGTTCTAATGATTTGTATGAGAAAGTTCATTCTCTGGTAAAGAATTGGTCATTTACAATTAGGTACCAGATTCACAGGACTAGGAAACTTTCCCAGGGATTCTCTGAGCTCTGTTGGTTGTCATCATAAAATTATGATCACTGAGATTGTTTTGTGGTAAAAATCCTGTTCCTATGACAAAGCCTTTCAAAAGGCTGTTATTTGATGATGGAAATGAAGCTCACTTCCTCTCAATTAAGGAGGTGTTTTATTTTAATCCTCCTAAGGCACACTTCTAAGCAGTTTCCTTTTTAAATCATGTTTAACTAACTGTAGTACATGTTTCATTTGCCAGCACGAGATTATCTGTGGATACTCAAAAATAGACGCCCAGAGAAACTTCGAGACTCACTCAAGGAGTTGGAGGTATCTTTCCAAAAGTTTCAAAAATGGCAACAAACAAATTTGTTTTAAAACATCTTTCAACAGTTTTAATTTTCATAAAGGATCAACTCTCCTGGTGATGATAGCTTTGCTTTTGTCTAGTAAGGAGTTCCAAAACAGTTGCATCTTTGTGTGGCAAGCTGATCTTTCTTTCTTTCTTTTTTTTTTAGTGTGCTTGCCAATCAGAAGTACTCTAACTGATAACAACAATGTGTATAGCCAACTGCACTCTCTCTTTTTCTGTTTCCTTCAGGAATTGATGCAAAACAGTCACTGTGTGCTGAGCAAATGGAAGAACAAATATGTCTGTCAGGTAAAATGGTTTGACATATTTTTGCAGTGTTTAACCAGTGGAGCTGAAAGCTATGCAGTATTTGGTATTCTTGTGTTTTTTGATAGGTAACGGACAAAAACTTTTTAGGAGTGGATATTTCATAGTTTGAATTCTAGTCATGCTAGAACTAACATTATATAGATTGACATAGGCCACCAGGCTGCCTCATTAATTAGTATAGTTGTACTGATACTATGAACACTAATAAAAATGGTATTTTTTTGGTTTATATTTGCCTAAATGTTGTATTAGATGTTCCCTGGCATAGATTTGATAATATTTTTGACTGAAGATAAAGCCACAGGACAGAAGGTGTTTTGGCTTATTACTCTAGTAAACATTGATGAGCACCCATGCTTATGGAAATCAACAAGTTGTCTAGAGTTAGACTTAATGTAACAAGACATTTGCTCTTATTTTTTTGAATCCTCTAAGTTGTGCTATTTAATATGATAGCCACCAGTCACTGTGGCTATTTAAAAATAAATTTAAACTAATTAAAATTAAATAAAGTTAAAAATTCAGTTCCTCAGTTGTACTATCCACATTTTAAGTGCTCGATAGCCAAATGTTGTCATATGGACAGTTAGATAAAGAACGTTTCCATCACAGAAAGTTCTGTTAACACAGGGCCTAGAAAACATGAGCCACATGTTGAATGGATCTAGATTCAGGATATAATAACTAGTAACCATTGATCAGAAAATAATGGACATTGGCTTAACTTTGTTTATAGGCTTAATAAATTCTAGTTGCCTAGAAAAATCTTACTTGCTTGTGATTAGAGGAATCATTAGTCATTATTCTGCTCATACATGTAATTGAAGTTATATCAGTATAACTAATAATTATAACTGTTTTATGGAATTGAATATCCTATATGAATTTAAAATCTTATTTGTTTGTAATATGATTTATTTTAGGACTAACTATTCTTGTTTGAACTTTAGGCCTTTGGCTCTATCCATAAATCTGTAGTGTTGAATTTGTAGTTATTATGAACATATCTTAATTGAATATTTGAATATAGACTATCATTTTAATGAACTCCAGTTTTTCTTCATTTTTTTGTTTAAACTAGCTTACTTTTACTCTTAAAGGTAACTAATTAACTCCTCAAGTAGCATAAATGATTTTTTTCCAGAGACTGTTTACAAGGCTGAATTAATATTATTAGCAGCATAATTATACATTCTAAATTTGACTTAGGAGTCTATTGAAAAGGATGAGATTATTTAAAAATTCATAATTTGTTTTCATTAAAGTTTTAATCAAACTTTAAAACTTGAATACAAAATATGCTCCAGAAAGTTTTAAATTTAGTATAACTCATTGTATTTCTCAATGCCATTACTCACCTTAAAAGCAAGCTCAAAATAATTTGACTGGAGGGCAAGCCTACTACCCATAGTAAGAGGTCTGTCTTATGGCCTCCACCCTTACCACTGCACAGGGTAAGTTGGAACACGTTAGGCATCTTAAAATATGCAGTGAAGCATCCCAATATTCCATCTTTTTTTTTTTTTTAATTTAGTTTTTTGGAAAGATTTTCTTTATTTGACATAGAGGAAGCACACAAGCAGCAGAAGAGGCAGAGGGAGAGGGAGAAGTAGGGTCCCCGCTGAGCAGGGAGTCTGACACAGGGCTCTATCCCATTACCCCAAGATCGTGACCTGAGCTGAGGTCAGATGCTTGACTGACTGAGCCACCCAGGCACCCCTAAGCAATACTTTTTAAATAGATGCTTTTTCATTTTAATTTTTAAGCAAGTTTGTGTGTGTTTGTATGTAGAGAGAATAAGGAGGAAGATGTCCTTCACTGTTAAGTTACTTCAATGTAGGAAAGGAATTTTCATGATAGGAGATATATATATATATATATATTTTTTTTTTTGACTTCTCTAATTTATACTAGACTGACAGTAGTGGTTTCTTAGTAGTAGTAGTGACAATGAGTCACTTTTAATATTTCCAATGAAATTTATCTTTCTTTATGTTCTGTCATATTTTGTGCTTAATTTTTGAGGTTGATAACTTATTCCTAAAATAGACCTTTTAGTATCAATACATTCTTAATGTGATGATACATTTTATATACATAATTTTAAAAAATTTTTTGGGGGGGATGCTTTTTTTAAAAAAATAAACATATAATCTATTATTAGCCCCAGGGGTACAGGTCTGTGAATTGCCAGGTTTACACACTTCATAGCACATACCCTCCCCAATATCCATAACCCCACCACCCTCTCCCGACCCCCCTCCGACCAGCAACCCTCAGTTTGTTTTGTGAGATTAGGAGTCACTTATGGTATGTCTCCCTCCTGATCCTATCTTGTTTCATTTATTCTTTTACTACCCCCCAACTCCCCCATGTTGCATCTCCACTTCCTCATATCAGGGAGATCATATGATAGTTGTCTTTCTCTGATTGACTTGTTTCGCTAAGCATAATACCCTCTAGTTCCATCCACGTCGTCACAAAAGGCAAGATTTCATTTCTTTTGATGACTGCATAGTATTCCATTATATATATGTATATATACCACATCTTCTTTATCCACTCATCTGTTGATGGACATCTAGGCTCTTCCCATAGTTTGGCTATTGTGGACATTGCTGCTATAAACATTCGTGTGCACGTGCCCCTTTGGATCACTACATTTGTATCTTTAGGGTAAATACCCAGTAGTGCAATTGCTGGGTCATAGGGTTGCTCTATTTTCAGTTTTTTGAGGAACCTCCATGCTGTTTTCCAGAGTGGTGGCACCAGCTTGCATTCCCACCAACAGTGTAGGAGGGTTCTCCTTTCTCCGCATCCTTGCCAGCATCTGTCATTTCCTGACTTGTTAATTTTAGCCATTCTGACTGGTCTGAGGTGCTATCTCATTGTGGTTTTGATTTGTACTTCCCTGATGCCGAGTAATGTGGGGCACTTTTTCATGTGTCTGTTGGCCGTCTGGATGTCTTCTTTACAGAAATTTCTGTTCATGTTCTCTGCCCATTTCTTGATTGGATTCTTCGTTCTCTGGGTGTTGAGTTTGCTAAGTTCTTTATAGATTTTGGATACTAGCCCTTTATCTGATATGTCCTTTGCAAATATCTTCTCCCATTCTGTCAGTTGTCTTTTGGTTTTGTTCACTGTTTCCTTTGCTGTACAAAAGCTTTTGATCTTGATGAAATCCCTATAGTTCATTTTTGTCCTCGCTTCCCTTGCCTTTGGCGATGTTCCTAGGAAGAAATTGCTGCAGCTGAGGTCAAAGAAGTTGCTGCCTGTATTCTCCTCAAGGATTTTGATGGATTCCTTTCTCACATTGAGGTTCTTTATCCATTTTGAATCTATTTTCATGTGTGCTGTAAGGAAATGGTCCAGTTTCGTTTTTTTGCATGTGGCTGTCCAGTTTTCCCATTTATTGAAGAGGCTGTCTTTTTTCCATTGGACATTCTTTCCTAATTTCTCGAAGAGTAGTTGACCATAGAGTTGAGGGTCTATTTCTCGGCCCTCTGTTCTGTTCCATTGATCTATGTGTCTGTTTTTGTGCCAGTACCATACTGTCTTGATGATGATAGCTTTGTAATAGAGCTTGAAGTCTGGAATTGTGATGTCACCAGCTTTGGCTTTCTTTTTCAATATTCCTTTGGCTATTCGAGGTCTTTTCTGGTTCCATATAAATTTTAGGATTATTTGTTCCATTTCTTTGAAAAAAATGGATGGGATTTTAATAGGCATTGCATTAAATGTATAGATTGCTTTAGGTAGCATGGCCATTTTCACAATATTTGTTCTTCCAATCCATGAGCATGGAACATTTTTCCATTTCTTTGTGTCTTCCTCAATTTCTTTCATGAGTACTTTATAGTTTTCCGAGAATAGATTCTTTGCCTCTTTGGTTAGGTTTATTCCTAGGTATCTTATGGTTTTGGGCGCAATGGTGAATGGGATTGACTCCTGGATTTCTCTTTCTTCTGTCTTGTTGTTGGTGTAAAGAAATGCAACTGATTTCTGTGCATTGATTTTATATCCTGAAACTTGACTGAATTCCTGTATGAGTTCTAGCAGTTTTGGAGTGGAGTCTTGGGTTTTCCACGTATAGTATCATATCATCTGCGAAGAGTGATAGTTTGACTTCTTCTTTGCTGATTTGGATGCCTTTAATTTCTTTTGTTGTCTGATTGCTGAGGCTAGGACTTCTAGTACTATGTTGAATAGCAGTGGTGATAATGGACATTCCTGCTGTGTTCCTGACCTTAGCGGAAAAGCTTTCAGTTTTTCTCCATTGACAATGATATTTGTGGTGGGTTTTCATAGATGGCTTTAATAATATTGAGGTTTGTGCCCTCTATCCATACACTTGGAAGAGTTTTGACCAGGAAGGGATGCTGTACTTTGTCAAATGCTTTTTTAGCATCTACTAAGAGTCGGTTATATGTTTTGATAAGATAGCTTGACCTCCATCATGTCCATCCTGATTAATCCCCACAACTTTAGGGCCTTTGAGAGACCTCCTAACATTATTTATCCACTTCCTTAGTTTCTAAACAAGACTGCAAGCTAAGTCTTCTAAAAATATGTGTGTATGTGCATTATCTTAAAGATCTCTAATATTACAGTAAATTAAAAATTTGGTGCTCAAACTAAAATTTTAAAAGGATCCCCTTAACCTATTGTTAGTTGCAAAATAAGTATTCCCCAAATTATTCAAGGGTCCTCCTTTTGTGAGGTGTGGTGACTCCAAACATAACACAGGCTTAAATTTTTATTAGTAGTTTTCCCCATATATTTAGCATGATAACTGACCACAACATACTCTTTAAAAAAGAGTGAAATTAAAGTTCCTCTCTACCTTGGTGCTAACATAGTTGAACTCTGTCTTTGATTATAGCCACTCCTTAACTAATGTAAATCTTTTACCCTCCCAAAATGGCAAATTTAAGACTTTACAGAATTTATCTTGGTTGTCTTCTTTTTAAGGCATCCTTATTTCTTCAAAAGATCCAGTTGTTTAGCAATTAGCAGAGCAACTACAAAAACATAAAGGATTTCAGAGGATACATTTTGAGGTTGGATTTTTCCCTCTGTTGAATATTGGGATTTTATAGCTTGTCATCATAGCCAACGCTTAGTTCATGTTGTTGGTCCAGTGACCTACAGATTGTACCATTTAAGAGTGATTCCCTTCACTTGCAAATTTGAAAGTTTATAAATCAGGACTTACGTGTACATATGTCCTGTATGAAAATTGTTTTTTAAAGTTGGTTTTTCTGACCATCCCTATCCCTAGTTTGAAATGCATTGAAAGTAGGAGATGTAATTTAGAGTTTTAGTCTCATTAGCTATCAAAATATTTCTCTCTTCTTTTTGTTCTCCTAAAATCATTTTATTATAAGAAAGTGTTTAATAATTTCCACTTTGAATTTCTTAAAC
The DNA here is from genome assembly GCF_009829155.1 of Mustela erminea. NCBI lineage: Eukaryota > Metazoa > Chordata > Mammalia > Carnivora > Mustelidae > Mustela > Mustela erminea. The sequence continues at coordinate 82,628,408 of NC_045620.1, read as the reverse complement.
CATTTTAAAAACTTTATTTTATAAATATTTTACAAAGGGAATAATAGTTTCACCATTGGAGACTATTAAATTGTATACCAGTGTGGTGGAATTTCTAAATTCTTTAAATTATTGTGCTTTAAGTCACATTCATATTTACAGGTTATTGTGCAATTATTTAAAAGCAATGTTATCGTTAAGATAGATATAACCTCAATTATGGTGATTTTAGATTAAATTATTTGAATCGTGTATGTAGATAGTCAGCTACAAAAGTATATGATATAGTTAACTATACCCTGATTTCTTTCTATAACAGTTACACATTTCTAGGTATAATTTTAAAATGCCAGTGGAGTGCCTGGGTGGCTCATTTAAGCAGCTGATTCTTGCTTTTATCTTGGGTCATGATCTCAGGGTTCTGGGATGGAGCCCTGCATTGGACTCTGTGCTCAGGGGGGAGTTTACTTGGAATTCTTTCTCTTACCCTTCCTCTGCCCCTCCCACTGCTCATGCTTTCCCTCTTTAAAGTAAATAAATAAATCTTTTAAAAAATGCCAAGAAAAGATAGTTTTCTTTTTTGGTTCTTATAATGAATTACTTGACATGCTATGTAAAAATATAAATTATTTTCTAAGCCTATCACTGATAAATTGTGAATTTTTGGAACTCATTTTATCATAATTTCCTCAGTTATAGAATTAATAGCATCATTACCTGATCTTTCTTTTCATCAAATTGTATTGAAAATCAGTTTGATTTTCTCATAAAATAATAATTGACAAACCATGACTTTAAGTTACAACTATTAGAAACAGCATATTACTTATATAAAACCTATCACACTGTATTTATTGAGTGCCACCATTATGGGATGCACCAAGGAAGTATAAGATGTGGGCTGAGTTGCCAGTGTAACCTGGTCAAGGAATATAGACACATGAAATCACTAAGACACTGTGAGTGCTAACTAAGACACTATGATTGCAAGTTGTAGGATTCCAGATAGAAAGATAATAAAGTTTAGTGAAAAGATAGTTTAGAGAGTGAAAAGAGTTTAGAGAGAAGGCATAGAGATTAGCCTGGGATTAAGATGTAGGCTAAAACAGGAAACCTAGAGGCAGTTTATGTAAAGAACAAATGAGATAGGATAATTATTTTCTGGAAACATCAACCCAGAGGGTTTCTGGACTTGAAGATGCTAAGCACAATACATAGTAAAAGTGAGGTGACTAGACCAAGAATAATGGGATTAAATGTGTGAGATCTTCCCCAGCTCCTCCCCCTCTCTAGGAGTGAGATATATGTCTCTGTATAACCTGTTTAAAGGATCCTTCTCTGAAAAAAATAAATTATTCCCCTACCCCAGCTGTCAACCCAGAGAAATGGCTATAGAAACCAATATTTGGTCGTTTCCTTTGAAAAGGTAGATGTGCCGTCCAATATCCTTATAGTGGAGTTATAAGTTAATAAGCCTACCAATGCATAACAAGCTCACAATCAATTTTTAAAGAGGCTTACTTTTAAATATAACCAGAGAGCTAGAAATTATGATACTTTTGAAGAAATTCTGCATCAGTAAATCCAATATCTTTGTGAGTTTAAAACAAGAAGATAAAGAACCAGGGACAGTACAATAAACAGAACCAAATTCAAGGAATTAAAATTAATCCCCACAGAGATGTAAGAGGAGCTGTTGCATCTTTGAAATAAGAATAGGAAGCTATTTTTAAAAAATGATCCTTGGGGGAAAAGAGCAGAGGCTCTTGGGAATTAAAAATATGGCAGCATTTTAAATAGAAAAATTAATAGATGAATTGAAAGAGAAAGTTGAGATAACCCTGTACTGCAGAACAGAATGACAAAAGGACATATTAGTGAACAATAGGCAATAGAGGATAAGGAAATTAGAGTATTAGGTCAGAAGGTTTAATATCTAAATAATAATAGGAAAGAGAAGGGAAGAAACAAAAAAAAATAAAAGAAGAAAAATTCCCATAACTGGAAGATGCTTGTTTCCAGTGTGAAAAAACCCATAACTGAAAAAGATCAATACAAAGGTGTATTCTGTGAATTTTAGGAAACCAAAGCTAGAAGATCTGAAATGCTTTCAGAGTAGAAAAGAAAATAAGATACGTACAGAGGAATGGGAATCAGATTTCCCAACAGTGACACAGAGAGAAGACAGTAAAATGATGCTTTCATAATTCCGAAGGGAGGTGATCTATATGTAGAATTCTAAATCGTCATTCAAATAGGGACACTTTCAGATTTGTTAGCTCTCAGAAAAATTTATCTGCCAGGCACTTTACTCAGGAATTTATTGGAAGATGTGCCAACCTAAAAGCAACAGAATAAACCAAGCAACAAGAGTTCTTAGGATCCAAGAAATGGAGGATCTTACATAAGAAAGAAGTGAAGAGAAATCTTAGGATGTAAGTGTGCCTTAGGCCTAGAGAGCAACTAGTCCAAACTGGGGCAGGAGACAGAAGATTCTACTAGGAATGTTGGAGGGAGGAAAGAAAAGGAACTGATAAACCTAATTTCTGACCTGATACAGAAATTTAAAAAATAATAAGTAAGAAATAAAGGATATAAGAGAATTATATCTTGATTCATGATAATAGGAAATCAGTAAGTAATGACTAAATAAAGAAATAACATGTGGAAGACATTGCTAGTTGCTTGCCCAATATCCATTTTTCTTTACGATCAGACCCTGATATTCCAAGTGGCAGTGTGACCAGTTTAAAGCACTCAGTTACCCTGTCCCTTTATGAAGCTAGAAATGCCCATATGAAGTAGCTCTGGCCAAAGTAAGCACAGGTCACTGGTAGGACTTACAAGAAAGCTTATTAAAGGGGCCAGACTTGCCTGGGATGTGCCTTTTCAGTTTCGGTTCTTTGCTTTCTTCTAGTCTGGATCTGAGATACGCCTGAGGTTCAGGGTCCCGCCTTTGACCATTTTTTTCACTCAAGGTATATATATATATTTCTTGTCTACTATATCCCAGATAGTATTCTCAATGCTGGAGATAACAGTTAACAAAAAGACAAAAATGACCAATATTCCTGTTCCCCTGTGGTTTATATTCCATTAGGGAGATATGAAAATATTGATAAGTAAAATTTAGAGTATGTAAGAAAGTAAAAAACTGTTAGAGAAAAAGCAAGAAAGATAGGGAGTTCTGCATGGGGGATGGTGGGGCATGATGGGCCTGATGTTTGGTGACCAGGAAAGGCCTTACTGAAATACCATGTTTTTAAGACATGAAGGAGCAAGCAGTGGAAGATATCTGGAGAAAAGGGTTCCAAGGTAGAGGGAACAGCAGATACAAAGGCCCTGAGATGGGACTTATGCCTGACATGTTTGATGAACAGGAAAGAGTCTATGTGACTAGAGTGGAATGAGCAAGAACAAGAGTAGCAGAAACTGTAATAAGAAAGGAAATTAGATATGAGTTATATAGAACCTCCAGGCCTTTGGCCTTTGATAGGACTTGGCTTTAACTCTAAGTGAGATAGAAAACCCTTGAAAGGTTTTGAGCATAAGAGAAACTTGATCTAATTCACTTTGCGGTTAGATTGCTCTGGGTATTATGATAGGAACAAATTGAAGAGAACAAAGATGAAACAGGTTAGAAGTCTGTTGCCATGGTCCAGGTGAATAATGGTGGCCTTGACTGGATGGTAGTGATTGAGTAGTAAGAAGTAGCCAGATGCTGGGTATATTTTGAGTTTTGAGCCATCAGAATTCACCGATGGATCAAATGTGGTAGATAGAAAAAATTTCTGAGAAGCTTGAAGAATAGAATTGTCATTTATTGAGATGGGGGGAGATTGAAAAGTGACATTTTGGGGGGAAATATCAGTTACTCAGTTTTGGGCATCAGTGTTTGAAAGACCATTAGATATTTAAGTGGAGAAGTCGAATAATTGAGAAAAAAGTCTGGGCTGGAGAGAGAAATTTGGGAGGTTGCCTAACAGATGGTATTAAAGACAAGAGACTGATGAAGATCACCAAGGGAGGGAGTTTAGATTCAGAACTAGAGGAAGCTGAAGGGCTGAGTCCTGGGGTCCTCCAGTTTTTGGGGATTGGAGAGAAAAAGGGGGAGATGGAGCAAGGAGACTAAGAAGGAGTAGCCAGAGCGTATTGGAGGGAGTATGTATCCTGAAAACTAGATTTCAAGTAGAGAATAAATAAAGTGTTACTGTTACATAAGAAACCAGTAACAAGATGCCTGAGATGGACCATTGGATCGAATAGCAGGGAGATCACCAGTGACCTAGATAAAGGCAGTTTCAGGGTATGGACATGAGCCTGATTGGAATATATTTAAAAGAAAATGGGAGGAGAGAAATTAGGAATTAAAATATAAGAAGGGGTTATGTTACAAAGGAAAATGAAGAAATAGGGCAGGAGCTTGAAGAAGAAGTGGAGTCAAAAGAGGTTCTTACTTCTTTTTTGGATAGGAGAAATAACATCTTAACATCTGTTTCTGTTGGTATGCTAATGAGAATGATCCACTACAGAGGGGAAAAGCTGATGCAGGGAAAGAGAATTAATTGCTGGAGTAATGTTCACAAGAAGCCACTTAATAAAGGGGGAGGGGACAAAAAATAGGTGCCTGGTACCTGATGATATCATGGACCTATCTTATCACCCATGGACTGCCTATCTGCAGATTTCTGGCTCTTTGAGGAAAAACAAACCCATTCTGTTAAGTGATGGGGTGTTTGTTTGTTTGTTTTTTAAGTTTCTTTTACATGCACCCGAATGCCATTCTAAGTGAAAAAAATATGCTTAGAAATATGGGCATAGAATCAGAAGGAGCTACTGTAAGAGTTAAAAATGGTCTCATTTGCAAGTGACATGAGAGGCTATAGTGGGATTGGGCAGTAAACAGTGGTTTTAATTCCAGGTATTCTTTGACATTTTAAGAATTTATACATGTATTTCTTTTTTTTTTTTTTTTAAGATTTTATTTATTTATTTGACAGAGAGAGATTACAAGTAGGCAGAGAGGCAGGCAGAGAGAGAGAGGAGGAAGCAGGCTCCCCGCTGAGCAGAGAGCCCGATGCGGGACTCGATCCCAGGACCCTGAGATCATGACCTGAGCCAAAGGCAGCAGCTTAACCCACTGAGCCACCCAGGCGCCCCTATACATTTATTTCTTTAACTGAAATCTTTTTTAACCATACCAGAGTTCTAAGAAGCAGATGTAAAGCTGTAGTAGGGGGCGTCTGGCTGATTTATTCAGTAGAGCATGAGACTCTTGATCTCCACATCATGAGTTTGAGCCTCCTGTCGGGCACAGAGATAACTTAAAAAATAAATAAATAAGAATTAAACAGAAGATGTACTAGGAATACAGGAGATTTATGGGGGAGATGTGAAAGATAAAGGGGGAAGGGAACAAAAATACATGGGAAGGGCCTTTTGACTGGGATGCTGGTCTGAACTCTGTGAAAGGAGAAGGGTATAAACTCTGTGAAAGAAAATTGGGTATAATGGGCCTCAGGCTATAGCATGGTGCTGAGAAAGTTTCAGGGAGGCTAGACAGGGAGTCCCTGAGCCAAAGTTGCTCATTAGAAGAGTAATGAGCTTTTCACCTAGCACCTGCCATGCTCCGATGTTGGCTAGTAGCCACCAAGGGGAAATCTAGCTTTGTCCAACTATGACGCAGGTTCCTAGCCTCTGGTACTCCTGAAGAAGCTCTGAGTGCTGCACGTCTATGACCCATCATACCCACAAAGATTTACATTAAAAATAAGGACATGTGTCTCTATGTTTGCACATATACAATAGTGTACCTGAATAATCTTAATGTTCCGCTAGCCAGTTTAGTATCATGCCTTAATAATTACTCTTTATTAGGCAAAAAATTAATTCTTTTCCAGGAAAAAAAGAAAATTTACATTACATCTTGATTATCTCAATCCGAAGTTTGATGACCTATGACAATTCATTGAGAGGGTCAATATTTACTCTTAAAAATACAGTAAGATATGAACCCAGTTTTGGAATGTAGTTATGAAACAAAGAAAATTTTGATCTCTATAGTAATGTATCTTAGTATCATCAATTAACATTTCCTTCCTGTTCTTTTCATAAATGGTTCTTTCTTTTCTTTTATTAATTGTTTTCATTTTAAAGCATTTCTTTAAAGAAACTTGTAATTTCCCTGCCTCCACCCTTGGCATTCATGTCTAATAATGTTTTGGAAGCTTAAAGGTATTTTGCCCCAAAGGAAGCTAGTTCAGGACTATGAATTTCTCTCATATACTCAGTTATAGTAAATAGTAAATATATGGAAAGCTAAATTAATTCAAAATCTGAATAATCTGTCTCTTGTTGATTTTTATATTTAACAAAATAGAAACAAATATAGAAATGCCATTTATCTACTTTTTACTATCATAACTAGCAAATGAGAAGACATTTAATGCATTATATTTGGATATTTGCACTGAGATTTTACACAAACACCAAACACCTGAAATATGTTTCAAATTTAGAACTTTATATTGGATACATAGGTTGGAATGTACCAATTAGAAAAGTACATTTATAAAACAGGCATCTGAGGTTAGGTTTGAGAACCTAACAACTGTACATTCATGGTATTGGAGAATATAGTTATATATATATGCCAGTGTCAATGATAGAGAAAACATATCAGGTGTTTTTGCCAATTGTAACTTATACCTTTTATTTTAAAAAAATTTAAAATGGAATTATTAGGTTAGCAAATATATTGCTTAAGTGACTATAAAATGAAAAGCATTTATAGCTATGCTTCTTATGAAATAGTGTTATATATAAAATATTTATTCACAGTGGCTTTTCACAGTGAAGTACTTGTCATTTGGTTGTCTCCTTGGTCTAAGTAGAAGCCTAGGTTGAATTGTGAGATCCCAGTTGCCACTGCGTGCTAAATAAATAAATCTCCTTATATTCTGCCATAAAGAGGAACAGTCCCTACTCCTTCCTGTCTGAGGCCCAGCGTCTCTGCTTCTATGACTTTGACCTAAATCCACAGCTCTCAAATTCTACACTGAGGCATCCTGGGGACTACAGTGAATTCACAGGAATCTTGTAGGGTATTAAAAATTTTCAAGGAAACACAATACTTCCAGGGCTTCTGGATGGCTCAGTGAGTTAAGCATCTGCCTTTGGCTCAGGTCATGATCCCAGGGTTCTAGGATTAAGCCCAAGTCGGGCTCCATGCTTGGTGTGGAGCCTGCTTCTCCCTCTCCCTCCACCCACTCCGCTATGTGCCCGTGCTCTCTCTTTCTCACTCTTGCTCTATCTCAAATAAATAAATAAAATCTTCGGAAAAAAAAAAAAGGAACACAAAACATCGGTCAGACACTACACAAACAGGTAGCTCCAGTAGTGCAAGGTTTCACCATGAGATCACATTACCTTCTTTTTGAGGATGTCATAGTTATATGAAGCTGACTTTTCAGGATTTGCTGTGTTAAGAAGCAAGGATCATACAAGACTTCACACAGAATAGGAGCAAGTATGAGGGTGTCCAAGCTTATTTCAAGGTTTGAAAAGTTGTATAGTGCCCAACTTCCATTAGTTCACACATCCTATTAAAAAGTAACTGTGGTTATTTAGGAATTAATTTTTTTTTCTTTCAATCCCTGTTTGTTATGTTTTCAAATGGCTACTGAATTGTTGGGACATAAATACTTTAGTTGTTGGAGTCTATTTATCAAATGGACCTGTAGTTCCATTGGCTTGGGGACACCATAAGATTACTGAGACCTATAGGGTGCCATGAACTGAGAAACTTTTGGAGCCCCTGGCCTGGAGTTTGGCTCCCGTGCCCTCTGGCCTTCTCAGGACCCCACATGATTATAATATCTTTTATCTGTAGCATAGTGGTGGAAAGCACAAACTGCTTCATTCTTCATGGTATCAAATCTTGGCTTTACTAGCTATGTGACTTTGGGAAGTTACTTTACCTCTCTGTGCCAGTATATTTTATTATAAAACGAAGATAAAAACTTACAAGTTTATTATAAGAAGTAAGTTAATATATATAAATGTTCAGTTTCTGGCACAGACCTGGTTTTTAAACTTTCTGTTGACAGGATCTTTTGAATCAACTTTAGATGTTTTTTCATTTTTTTAAATTAACATATAATGTATTATTTGTTCCAGGGGTACAGGTCTGTGATTCATCAGTCTTACACAATTCACAGCACTCACCATAGCACATGCCCTCCCCAATATCCCTTACCCAGCCACCCATCCCTCCCAATCCCCTTCCCTCCAGCAACCCTCAGTTTGTTTCCTGAGAACTTTAGATTTTTTTTAAATTAAAAATATTTTTATTATGGAACAAAAAATATAAAATTTGTCATCTTAACCATTTTTATGTGTTTAGTTCAGTAATGCTAAATATACTCATACTGTTGTGAAATAGATCTCCAGAACTTTTTCCTCTTGAGAAGCTAAAACTTTTTATCCCTTAAACAACAAATCACCTTTCCCTCTTCTCCCAGCCCCTGGCAACCACCATTCTACTCTCTGCTTCTGTGAGTTTGACTATTTTAGATACCTCATATAAGTAGAATCATGCAGTATTTGTCCTTCTGTGACTGGCTTGTTTCACTGCATAATGTCCTCATGGTTCATCCATGTTGTGGCATGTGACAGGAATTCCTTCCTTTTTAAGGCTGAATAATGTTTCACTGTATCTATGTACCACATTTTGTTTATCTGTTTGTCCATTGCCATTGATGGACATTTGAGTTGCTCCCTTCTTTTTTATTGTGAATAATGCTATTATGAACATGGGGTACAAATATCTCTTTAAGACCTTGTTTTCATTTCTTTTGGATATATACCCACAAGTTGGATTATTGAATCAGATGATTGTTCTGTTTTTAGTTTTTTGAGGAAACTCCCTAGTGTCTTCCATAGTGATCATACCATTTTATAATTCTAGCAGAGGTACACAAGGGTTCCAAATTCTCTACATCCTCACCAACACTTGTTTTATATTTCTGGTTTGGTTTTGGTTTGGTTTGGTTTTGGTAGGTGCTATCCTAATGAGTGTGAAGTGATATCTCATTGTGGTTTTGATTTGCATTTCCCTAATGATTAGTGATGTTGAACATAATTTCCTTTGCTTGTTGGCCATTTGTATATTTTCTTTGGAGAAATGTCTATGCAAGTGTTTTGCCCATTTTTTAAGGGTTATGATTTTATGTTACTGAGTTATAGGAGTTCAAATAATATATTCTGGATATTAATCCCTTATCAGATGTATGTTTAGCAAAGATTCTCTCCCATTGTGTGGATTGTCTTTTACCCTGTCTTTTTACCCTGATGATTGTCTTTTTACCCTGTTGATTGTGTCCTTTAATACATTAAAGTGTTAAAGTTTGAGGTAGTCCCATTTGTCTATTTTTGTTTTGTTGTCTATGCTTTTGGTATTATATTCAAGAAATTGTCAGATCCAGCGTCATGAAGCTGTTTTCCTATAGTTTCTTTGAGGAATTTTATATTTTTGTGTAGCTCTTTAATCCATTTTGGTATTTTTGTGTATGTGTAGGAGTCCACTTTTGTTCTTTTGCATGTGGATATTCAGTTTTTCCCACACCATTTGTTGAAGTGATTATCCTTTCCCCTTGAATGGCCTTGGCCCTCTTGTTGAAGATCGCTTTGAACATATTTGTAAGGTTTTATTTCTGAGCTCTCTGTTCTGTTCCACTGGTCTAGGTTTGTCTATGGCAGAATCACACTGTTTTGATTACTGTGGCTTTATAATATGTCTTAAAATCAGGTAATGTGAGTCTCTAACTTTGTTCTTTTTCAAAATTGTTTTGGTTATTTGGGATCTCTGAAATTCCCAATTAGCTTCTAAATAAGCACAGCTCTTTTCTTTTTAAAGAAATAATCACAAGTCTTATTCATCACTGGTACTACAGGTCTTATCCCTTTCCTTCAGGAGCAAACTTCTCAAAAATTATTCAGCCAGCTCCAGTTGTGCTTTTGTCCTGATTATTATGCTGAAAAACTTGCCACTAAGGTTGCAAAAAACTCCATATTACTAAATGTAATAGACTTTTATTTTTTAAAGCATCATCTTAAATACACAGGAGGATTCAACACTACTGACCACTCCCTTGTTTTTATTTTTGGTTTTTTTTTTGGTTTCGTTTTGTTTCAGAGTGGGGTAGAGGGGCAGAGGAAGAGGGGGAGAGAGAGATAGAGAGAATCTTAAGCAGACTCCACACCCAGCATAGAGCCTGATACGGGGCTTGATCTTACAACTTTGAGATCATGAGCTGAGCTGAAATCAAGAGTTGGTTGCTTGAATGACTGAGCCACCCAAGCTCATTACCACCCCCTTTTTCTTAAAGTGCTCTTTTTCTGTCAATTCTCCTGAAACTTTGTTCTTCAGTATTCTTTCTACCTCTTTGGCATTCTTGGTCTCCTTTTCAGGCCCATGCTCCTTTCTGTGTCCTTGAATGTTGTAATTCCTCAAAGCCCAATTCTAAGTCCTGTCCTCTCTCCTCTGAACTCCTGAGTTATCAGATTTATATCTGTAGCTTTAGTGGCTTCTTTACAGAGCTCAGACCTTTTCCCTTTGCTCCAAATCCATAAGTCCAGCTGCCTACTTGTTGTCACCCCTTCGGTATCTCAAAGATATTTCAAACACAGTATATATTTTTTTAATTAAAGAAAAATTTTTTAAAGTAAACTTTACCCCCTATGTGGGACTTCAACTCACAACACTGAGCTCAAGAGTCACACACTTTACCAGCTGAGCCAGCTGGGCACTCCCAAACATAGTATCTTTAAAATGGAACTCAGAGTCCCTTACCTGTTCCTTTTTTGCCATTCCAATCTCAGTGAATAGCTCTGCCTTCCATCCAGTTACAGAAACCAGAAAGCTGGAGGTCTGCTTATCTTAGAAATTATCTTCTTTACCTAACTTCTCCCCACCACACACATGCAAATGTCTAACTTAACTCTTATTCTTGTTGATTTTATCTCCTAAATCTCTCTCACATTGACTGGAGGCTTTCTATTGCTTTGCTCATAACTTTAGTCACAGCCACCTCACTTCATTCTCTCTTCTAGACTACTTAAACACTTCCTAAATGTTCTACCTGCTTCCATTTTTGCTCCCCACCAGTCTATTCTCTACTCTGTAGCCAACATGATTTTTTTAAAAGGCAGACTGGTGACTCTTCTGTTTAAAACCCTCCTACAACTCTGGATAATAGATAGGAAACTGAAAACTGATTCATTAGGGCAGGGGCAAGGGAGCATTGGTGGTGGTGGGGGGGATACAGGAAAAGGAATAAGTCTTAAAAAAAAAAAAGGTTCATTCATTTATTTGACAGAGAGCACAGGATGGGGGACAAAGGGAGAAGGTGAGGGAGAATCTCAAGCAGACTCCTCATCAAGTACAGAGTCCAACATGGGACTCAGTCTCACATCCCCAAGATCAAGAGCTGAGCCAGAATCAAGAGTCAGCCTCTCAACCAACTGAGCCACCCACAGCATCTCAAGAACAAGACTTTTAACTGTTACCTCTGTATAATTTGTTGTTTTCTTTTGGAAATACATGAATGTATTATCCATTCTAGAAATTAAATCAATAAGTTGAATTTTAAAAATTACAGCATCAGCGGCACCAGGGTGGCTGGGTGGGTTAAGCCTCTGCCTTCGGGTCAGGTCATGGTCTCAGGGTCCTGGGATCGAGCCCTGCATTGGGATCTCTGCTCAGTGGGGAGCCTGCTTCCCCCCCTCTCTCTGCCTACTTGTGATCTCTCTCTCTCTCTGTCAAATAAATAAATAAAATCTTTTAAAAAATTAATATTGTTATTTAAAAAAAATCACAGTATCATACTACTCTTAAAGGCTAGACTGAACTCTAATCTACTTACCTTTTCAACTTCATCCCCTACTATACTCTCTTTTAAAAAATTGGGGCACCTGGGTGGCTCAGTTGGTTAAGTGTTGGACTCTTGATTTTGGCTCAGGTCATGATCTCAGAGTTGTGAGATCAAGCCCTGCTCGCAAGCACACTTTATCTCTAAAAAAGTAAAATATAGGGGTGCCTGGTTCATTGGGCAACTGCCTTCGGCTCAGGTCTTGATCCTGGAATACCAGGATGGAGTCCCACTTCAGGCTCCCTGCTCTCTGGAGAGTTTGCTTCTCCCACTGACCTCTCTCCTCTCATGCTCCCTCTCTGATACTCTCTCTCAAATAAATAAATAAAATCTTAAAAAAAAAAAACCCATAAAAACAAAAATCTCAGTGTCTCAGCCACACAGGCTTCTTTCAGTCTCTCATGCTCTACAGGCTTTCTCTTGCTTCAGGGCCTTTGCGTAAACTGTTCTTAGCTCAGCCTAAAATACCCTTTGCTTCCCTTTTCACTGAGGTTACACATTGCTATCCTTACATCTCAGACTACCTGTTATCACTTCTATAGGGAAGCCTTCCCTGACTACAGAAGGGAAGCTCTATCCCTTCTGATGTGCTTTTACAAGACTGTGTACTTCTTGGCAGTCATTGCAGTTCAGTTTTACATTTATTGTGTGACCATCTAATTACTATCTGCCTCATTGATTTGACTAAAAGTTCCAGGGGGCAGGGACTGTGCCTCACATGTTGAATTAGATCCAAGTTATAAACTATTTGGGAGAAGTTATAAAACTGACTGCTCAGTATTTTGTGATAGATTTTTATTTTGAAAGATTTTTGTGGTTTGTATTTATATCTCAACAAAAAGCAATAGTAACAATTTAACAATACTAATCCTAAGAAATCTCTGCTGTGCTTAAACCCAGCATAATGCTCTGTGTTGTTAAATTATGAAGGTATCTGGCACCTATTAAAGGTGAATGTGTATATGTGTGTGTTTAAATTAACTCAGGAAGTGCTGTTGTCAGTCTTAAAGAGGTGACGTATATACAAAATTTCCAAGCTAACTTTTCTGGAACATCTTCAAAGATTAGTATTTCACAGACTATGCCCTGGGAAATGCTCTTTTAGATTTATGCTCTATTAGTATTTTATTACAGGGAAGGAGAAGCAGAATGTTTCAGGGGCAACTGTGGAGTGTAGTCCTAGTCAAAGAGAATAGACAAAGAGTTATATTAAGAATGATAGATTTTAGAGAAATTAAAGAAAATCATCAGAATATTGGTGATTTTGAAATCTTTTGGGTGAAGGTGAGCATTTTAAAATGGTAAATTCAAACTAAGGGAACTGAAAAAAGATTTAGTGGTGATCTTTATTCCCAGTTTTAATGTTTTAAAATTTAAAATAATTAGGGATGTCTCGCTGGCTCAGTTGGTAGAACATGTGACTCCCTAATCTCAGAGTTGTGATTTCAAGCCTCATGCTAGGTGTGGAGCCTACTTAAAAAAAAATTAAAAATTAAAAAATAAAATAAAAAAATTACAATTACTCCTTATCATTGTAAAATGGCATACAATAAAAACAGGTATATAGTAAAAAGTATCCTCCAACACCAAGTTTATTCCCTTCTTCATGATACCATAGTTAGCAGTTTGATTTATGTCCTTCCTCCATGCATTTACAAACACTCCTCTGTGTTTTTGTGTGCATATACATTTGTTTTTAAAATAAGCAAAATTACTCTGTACATATTGTTCTGTAACTTTCTTCACATAACAGTGTATACCTGTCAGTGATCTACATCTACCTCCTTATTTTTAGTAGGCACATAATAATCCATAATTTGGATCCACCATATTTTACAGTGATAGTCTTCTTTTAATAAGTAAAGAAATTGGACATGGATTAAGCAATCTAATAAGGCGCTATGATAGGAAAAAAAGAGTGTTTTGATTTTTTTAAATAAGTGAAATTGCAGAGGAGAGGGATTCAGTCCAGTTTCCTACTTGATTTTTTAAGTAAGGAGCCACTGTTATACTTCATTTTCAGTATGGTTTAGATTCTGACTTAGAAACACATTTTGTGGCATATATACAACTAATGTAATCATTGAACACCACATCAAAAACTAATGATATACTATTCAGTGGCTAACTGAACGTAATAAAAAAACCCATCTCTTTAAAACCATAAAATAAGAAATATAATTTAAGAACTGCTCTGTTTTTAAAAAGTTAATGGAACACTACATCAGAAACTAATGATGTACTGTATGGTGACTAACATAACATAATAAAAGTAATAATAATAAATTTATAAAAGAAAAATACTAAAAACATAAAAAGTTAAGAAATCATTCATAATCCCAATTTTTTTTAAATTTTAAATTTAAAATTTTTTTTTATTTTTTATAAACATATAATGTATTTTTATCCCCAGGGGTACAGGTGTGTGAATCTCCAGGTTTACACACTTCACAGCACTCACCATAGCACATATCCTCCCCAATGTCCATAACCCCACCCCCCTTCTCCCAACCCCCCTCCCCCCCCGCCAGCAACCCTCAGTTTGTTTTGTGAGATTGAGTCACTTATGGTTTGTCTCCCTCCCAATCCAATCTTGTTTCATTCATTCTTCTCCTACGCCCTTAACCCCCCATGTTGCATCTCCACTTCCTCATATCAGGGAGATCATATGATAGTTATCCTTCTCTGATTGACTTATTTCGCTAAGCATGATACCCTCTAGTTCCATCCATGTCATCGCAAATGGCAAGATTTCATTTCTTTTGATGGCTGCATAGTATTCCATTGTGTATATATACCACATCTTCTTTATCCATTCATCTGTTGATGGACATCTAGGTTCTTTCCATAGTTTGGCTATATATATAATCCCAATTTTTAAAAACTCTTTGAGACTAGAAGTTAAAATTCACTCCTCCAACTCTTAATTTCACCTCTTTGAGGTACATACTGTCAATAGTTTTGGGCCTATTCTTTCTGACATTTTCTTGTATTTATACAGATAATTTCTACACACACACACAGACACACACACACACACACACACACACACACGCACCACTGCACTTTTTTCCCAATAAAATGTGATGGTAATTTTCATGTAGGTCTGTAACTTTTAGAAATTCTGCACACACACCCCAACAATGTATCATAGACTTGGGCAGAAAACTTCTGATTAATTAAACTTATCTATCTTTTATGTTATCTCTATTTGTTTTCTTGTACTAACAACATTTACAATAACCAAACTCAGAAGGACTGATTTATTAACTGGCATGGCAATTTATTAATTTATAGTGTCAGATATATCTGGCATCATAGATTTTGTTCATTTGCTTGGGGCATTCCCACGTGATGGCTGAATTACTCAAGAGACTAAATTATAGATAAGAAGATTGGTGAGCCGAGAATTAGAACACAAGTGAGGAGGTGTTCTTACAGGATATTTCTATCAAGCTGCTGTAGCTCTCTGACTTGCCCTGGGGCTCTATCTGTCTTGACAACTGGCATTAGTCATCACTCATTGCCCTGAACATGGTTGGAAGCATACAGAACAAGTTTCCTCCAGGTTCCTGATCTAACTATGCACTGCTCACCACTCCATTTAAGATATCTGACCAGGTCTTCAGTCATTATTCTTTCTTTATATGAGGAAAGTGTTGATTAGAATTTGAGGATCCCCCATATCTGCTTAATGGAGATAAGGAGAACCTTCACCTCCACAGCAGCTCATTTATGAGCACTCTCTTCAGGTGAGCCTCTGTGCAAGTGACTCACTTACAGGGCTTGTGATCACCAGAGTCTCCAGACATTGCCAAATGTCCCCTGGTAGCCAAAATCAGTCCCATTTGAGAATTACTAGTTGAGAGGGCAGCTAGTTTAGAGTGAAGAGCGAGCCACAGAGAGAGGAAAACCAGATGGGTTATGATATGGAGGTCAACTGAGAAATGAGAGTTAAGGATATTAGTTCCTCAGTGGTGTGAGAAAGAACACTGAATTTGTTCTGTCATGGTCTCTACTTTCCCACTGATTATGAGACCTTTGGTTAGTTGCTTTACCCTCCTGATCATGAATTAGTATGAGAATTAACCTTGTTATTGTTATTATTATTATTTTTTAAATTTTTTATTTTTTATAAACATATATTTTTATCCCCAGGGGTACAGGTCTGTGAATCACCAGGTTTACACACTTCACAGCACTCACCAAAGCACATACCCTCCCCAATGTCCATAACCCCACCCCCCTTCTCCCAACCCCCCTCCCCCCCGCCAGCAACCCTCAGTTTGTTTTGTGAGATTAAGAGTCACTTACGGTTTGTCTCACTCCCAATCCCATCTTGTTTCATTGATTCTTCTCCTACCCACTTAAGCCCCCATGTTGCATCACCACTTCCTCATATCAGGGAGATCATATGATAGTTGTCCTTCTCTGCTTGACTTATTTTGCTAAGCATGATACGCTCTAGTTCCATCCATGTTGTCGCAAATGGCAAGATTTCATTTCTTTTGATGGCTGCATAGTATTCCATTGTGTATATATACCACATCTTCTTGATCCACTCATCTGTTGATGGACATCTAGGTTCTTTCCATAGTTTGGCTATTGTGGACATTGCTGCTATAAACAGTAGGGTGCACGTGCCCCTTCAGATCACTAGGTTTGTATTTTTAGGGTAAATACCCAGTAGTGCAATTGCTGGGTCATAGTTATTTTTTAAACTTGTGTACTTATTAGGTACCAGAGTTGTACTGGCATTTTACATGTATTATATGTATAAAAATCCTCTGTAAATTATAAAATTTTGTATAAAAGTACTGTGCTATCTGGTATGATTTCCTGTTCACTTTTTTTAAGAAAAATTTTTAAGGTTTTATTTATTTATTTATCAGAGCACAAACAGGGGGAGTAGCAGGCAGAGGGAGAAGCAGGCTCTCTGCCAAGCAAGGAGTCCAATGCGGGACTCGAACCCAGGACCCTGGGATTATGACCTGAGCTGAAGATAGACGCTTAACCGACTGAGCCACCCAGGCGTCCCTTTTTGTTCACTTCTTACCACTGCCTTTACCCTTTTGATCTTTAAAACTTTTGGCAAGTAGGAGCTTTACCTTTGTACTTTGTGTGTGTGTGTGTGTGTGTGAATTTCACCAGGATTATAAATATTTCTAGGAATGATCACTTTTATGTAATTATTATATATAAATGTAGAAGAGGTGGCTTGAGAATTACATTAGGAATTAAAAAGTAGCTTTACTTATAGTGAGAAAATGAGATTTCTTATACTGAAATATACTTAGCAGGCAAATTTCTAGGCATGTATCTATTCCATATATTGAATAATACTCTACAAATTTTTGGGAAACCCCATTGTTAACACTTCTCTATCCGGAAAAATACCTGTTTATTTTTTATCCTTCTGTTTCTTGTCCCTAAGTCAGTTTTCTCTAGTGAGTCAATTAAATTTTTTTTTTTGTCCTTGTTTTAATTGCATTTACTTTTGTTTCTCCACTCTAATGCGTTAGTCAGGCATGGTTTCCCTCTATACTCAAAGGTTTGCTGAATGAAGGAGTAAATTACAGAAGACATGTTATCTTTTTTCCAACAGGTTACAACAGGTTATCTGCTAAAATAATCAGTGACTCTAGTCTTCATTATAGATTTTCCCAATGTAAAATTGTTTGACCATCTATAGCTCTCAGAGTTTCTCCAGAATTTATCCTGTGGATTGGATTGTGGGGGCAGGAGTGAGGTGTTGGGTCCCCTTGTGAGGTAAATTCACTGGACCTCCAGGGGAGTGGCTCTATAATGCTTTAAATATTTGCTTCAGCCCTAGAATTCACTGCAGTGGTCCTAATACTCTGGACAACAATATTCTTGTTGTCTCTCTGGATTGTAGTGTTTACCACCTGCTATCGCCCACATGTCTGCTAGTGATTTGGGGGATCAGACTTTGCTGGCTCTTCATGACTTAATTTTCAGATCATGGATTAAACTTGTCGCCCACTGTTGATTTGTAGTACTGACCCTGCATACCTTCACTTTTCATTTTTTCCTCAGACGTAATTATAATCACATGGATTTGGGGGGAGTTTTCTTAACCACTGAGAATACTGAATTTAGTGGAATTGTTTGTGATCACTATTATAAAATAATAGCTCATTTACAATTACTACACCAGTTCTTCTTCAGTATTTGAGACCAAGTATGATCCATTTCTCTTTTCTGTGGGTATTAAACTCTCTGTTCTAGGAAGCAGCCATCTATCCTGACCAAAACCTCCACTTTTCTCTGAAATGAGGTCTTCTCCTGTATTCTCTCTGTATTCTACTAACATGTGTCTTCCTTATTCACCATTGTATCCCTGTCTATACAGGAGGCAAAAATTCACATGTTTTGAGCTGGTGAATGAAATGAATCGTAGTTTCTTGTGGTTGTTTGTGTTTTATGTAGATTAATGTTATTATCTGATCTGATTTTCTTTTCCCAGTGCCATTTCACTTCCCATTAAGTACTGAATCTGAGTTTAGGAGAAACCATTTGAAGAGCCTTCTGAAGATTATGGAAATCATTTCCCATAATCTTTAAAGAGAAAGCCTCTTTGGCATGAGCTTGTTGGAGAAAATGAGGAGAAATGCTAAAGGCAATGGAAAGAAATATGGACATAGCAGAAATAGTAAAAAAGATACTTCCTGCCTGGGAGGGTGTCCAAGTTTCCGTTTCTGTTTTGCCTTAGTCACGTTCTGCACAAAGAACAACATTAAAATCGGAACAATTTTGGGAAATCTCATGGGCCTTCCATTGATTCATCCTAGGGAGCTAGCCCAAAGCTCAGATCTGCTCTGTAGGGGCTTCCCTTTACTACTTTCCTCGTCTTCATTTTCTGAGCTGTCAGAATTCCCCAACTCCTTGCTAGTAGGATAGGATAGTATCTTAGTGACCTTTTTCTTCATGTCATGCCAAATCTTATATTGGCCATTTTCATTTTGGAGGGTTTAAGAACAAACCTTTTGGGAAAACAGGTGGAAGCACTTTCTTGTCTGAACTGGAATATTCTTTTCCTGAACTTCAGACTATTTTATCCTGATTCTGGTTATCTCTGTTACTATATCCAAGACTATCTTTGGCACCAGTACTTGGAAACTTTATGCTTTCCCACAGGTTGTTTTATAAAAATGCACTAATTAGCTTGCTAATTTATCTATATCTTATTATTTCAAAATCTGGTTTCAGAGATACCTCTAGGCCACAAGACATTTAGAGATCTAAATGATGGACATACCTTGATCCTAATGAGTACCCAAACTAGGTTTCGTTAAGAGGGCTAACCTGATCTTTTCATACCTCTAAAGATTGGAATGCTCCAAACCTCAGACCAAACCTCTTTCAACTTTAATGATAGATGAAGTGAAAAAAAATTTTTTTTAATTTCTCACAGTTCTAGAGACTAGAATTCCAAGACCAATGTGCTGTCAGTGTTGCTTTTTGGTAAGGCCTCTCTTCCTGGCTTAAGACAGCAATCTTCTTACTATGTTGTCATATGGCCCTTTCTCTGTGCGTGCACATGGAGGGAGAGAGCTCTCTGTTGTCTCTTCCTCTTCTTATGAGGACACCAGTCAGGGTGGATTAGGGCCCTAGCCATGTGACCTTTCTACTCATTAAATCCAGTTACTCAGCTCAAAACTTTTTGAGTTTTTCCCTTGTATGCCACATCCAGTCCTTCAGCAGGTTCTTGCTGATTCCCTTTAAAATATATCTCAGGGGCGCCTGAGTGGCTCAGTGGGTTAAAGCCTCTGCCTTCGGCTCAGGTCATGATCCCAGAGTCCTGGGATCGAGCCCCGCATTCGGCTCTCTGCTCAGCGGGGAGCCTGCTTCCCCCTCTCTCTGCCTGCCTCTCTGCCTGCTTGTGATTTCTCTCTGTCAAATAAATAAATAAAAGTTTTTAAAAAAATAAAAAATAAAATATATCTCAAATCTGTCCACATATCATTTCTTCCAGCATTGTCATTATATCCAAACCATCATCTTCTCTCACCTGGACCACTGCAATAGCCTCCAAATGGTCTCCTTGCTTTTACTCTTGCCCAGACCCCTCTTTAAAACATAAATTAGATTGTAATTCTCTGCTGCTTAAAATGATTTCTCATCAGCCTAACTTGGCCCAGCTACCTCTCTGATTTCATCATCTGTGAATAGCACTGTCACTCATTTCCCTCTAGCTACTCTGCCCTAGCTTTCTTCAGTCCTCCCAGGCATATTCTGACCTTAGAGTTTTTGCAGTTGGTGTTCTCCGCCTTAAGTTCCCTTTCTCCAAATAATCCTGTGGCTTATTCAATAACTTCATTTGGGTCAAATGACTCCAATGTCATCTCCTTGGAGAGGTCTTTTTATTTCTTTATTAGTCATTCTGCTTAAAACAGGATTCTTCTAAAAATCCCTGTCCTTACTGTGCTTTATTTTTCTCTGTAGTTCTTACTGCTATCTGACATTATATCAAAACTATTTGCCTATTACCTGTGTCCACACTAGAATGCAAGCTCCCTGAGGTGAGGGTGGGCAAGGGTTTTGTCTGTTAGGTTCATTGCTGTATCTTCAGTACCTAGAGCAGGGCCTGGCTCAAAATACTAAGTATAGATTTTTGGAATGAATGAATGAAAATAAATAAATAAATATATATATATGGCTGCACCTGTCCTTCGAAGAAAGATTCTGAAGGAATGCTGAAACTCACTGGGCAGGATTCACAGTTCCCAAATCACTGCTCCAGTCTCCATGTGTTACCTACTGCAGCATGCATGCTTTCTTACTGTACCTTGACACTTTCCCTTCAAATCCTTTCCAGCTTAAGTCCCTCTTTTACCTGCTTTCACAGGTTACACTTGATACCACCATCCTACAAAAGTGTTTTTTTTTTTTTTTTAAGATTTTATTTATTTATTTGACAGAACGAGATCACAGGTAGGCAGAGACGCAGGCAGAGAGAGAGGAGGAAGGAGGCTCCTCACCAAACAGAGGGCCTGATGGGGGGCTCAATCCCAAGACCCTGGGATCATGACCCAAGCCAAAGGCGGAGACTTTAACCCACTGAGCCACCCAGGCACCCCCAAAAGTGGTCATTTATAATTTTTTTTCCAAGATGATAAATGCCCAAATATAGAAATAGCGATTAGTATTAGGACATGAGGACTAGTTCATGATAATGGTGCTGAGAGTAGAAAGTAAGGAAAAGATATTTGAGACTTGGACAAATTAAATGCCAAAGTTCTGGAGGAACTTGCAAATATCTTGGAGACAATAACCTTATGAAATCATTGCAAATGGGAAAGGTAACAAAAGATTGTACTGGTGATAACTCACCTGGGCTCTAGTGTACTCTCTCTAGTCTTGAGTCCAATCTGGGCACAAGATTTTTAGAAAGACAAAAAAAAATGTGTTCAGAGATGGCAGGTAGTATAGTGAACATATATCATATGAGCAATGGTTGAATAATAGTAATTGCAAGCACTTACTGTGTGCCAGGCATTATTCTAAATACTGTTTGTAAAAAGTTATTTAATGCTCATCCTATGAGGTAGATGTCGATTTTACCCTATCATTTCAGACAAGGAAATGAAGTCATAGAGAGGTTAAGTAATTCCCACATGGTCACACAGCTAGGAGGAGGTAGAGCAAATGCTGATTTCATTCTGATTCAGAGTCACGCTTAACACTATGTTACTGTCTTTCAATATTTTAAAGTGTGCTGTTGAAGAAAAATTTAGGTTATTATAGAAGTTCTTAGAAGGCAGTATTAGCCTTTACCTCAAGCTCAACTGTCACCACCTCTTACTCAGTCTCCCTAGTCTCCCCAGTGAGTACTTCTATAATTGGACCAGTAATAGCACTTTATTACACTTATTTGCTTGTATGTAGAGATACTCTCTGTTAACCTCTCTCACCTATTTTGAGGATTATATTTTATTCTCTTTTGAGCCACTAAATTTAGTTTAGTGCTTGGCATAAAATCAACATTTAGTCTTTGTTGAATGAAAACCATGAATAAAAGATCTCTAAATCAATTAGAAGTGTTCAGTGGTAAGATAATGAGCTCCTGATCACTGGAGGTATTTAAGCATGGACTGAATGCTTGAAAGATGCTTGAAGAGATGCTGTAGAAGGACTTTCATGTCATTGTGGAAGATTAGAATAAGTTTCTTTCTAACTATGAGTGATCTGATCCTATAATGAGTTAGTTATGATTTTTTTTCTTCAAACATTTAGTTCGCACTTACTGTGTGCCTGGCATTGTTTTAGGTGTTAAAGATACAAAGATAAAAATGACCTAGCCGGTATCCATAAAGAGCTTAGTAGTCAGTGGATAACTAAGAAAAAAAGATGCTCAAGGATATAGGTGTAAAGTTTTAGTAGATAAAAACAAATAGAAAAGGACAGATTTTAGAGATGTTTTGAATAAATGGGGGAGAAAAAAGCTGTGACATAGGGGAGAACTAGGTATGAAAGATGACCCTAAAATTGCCTGCCTGAGAAAGGAGAATTTAGAAGTAAAGGCTATGTGTTATGTTGTTATGGGGGAATTCCCCAAAGGGAAATATCAGTGTTTGCCATCAAGGTGTCTTGCAGGGTTGGATGTAATTCAGCAGAGATTAATTTGTGAATATTTTGAAATTCTTGGAACAAATGTTCTTCTCTTATTAGTCTCCCAAATGAATAATGATGATTACATCTTTCCTGCCATCTACCCCTTTTAGGGGCATTGACATTAAATGGACAGTCTTTTTAGTCATGTGGGACCCTTCAGTTTCTCTTCCTATTCATGTGCCTGGAATCTATTAAGCATTGGGGAAGTAGTAGTCTTTCTTTATATTAACCTGGTCCCTCATGCTGCTCATCCTTCACACATGTCTAAATATGTCTTGACACAGAATCATCCTTTCTAGCTGGGACACGTTTCCTAGGTAGGTGGGGAATTCCCCTGTTTTGTTTAAAATCATAGTTGTCTTTGAATTTGGCTAGCATGTTCATGATTAGTTTACTGACAATTGGTTTTTTTCTTCATATACCATATGCTGTTCCATGATTCATCTGCTTTGAGTCTGTTGCCTTGAAGGTGAAACAATTTCTTCCAGTGTTGATATTTCATAATCTTATAGATAACAAGCATACGCATATGCATAGTCCTTTCAGAAGTTTTAAACATTTGGAGATGAATGAATTAGGCTGCCACAAATGGAAAGGAGCAGTATCATAATGGTAATATCTAGTCATCTTTGTTAGGTGGTTGGGTGAACACCGATATTGATAAAGCCTGGTACTTTACTGTGTTTATCTCTTTTTGAGAAATTGTTTACTTATTTATGAATATTAAAATTTAACATTTTACTTCAGTTGATTTGATTTCCATGTATTTTAATTTTTAAACTGACAAGATCTTTATTTGTAGAAGTGGGGCTTAAATTCCAAATAAATTGTAACATTCACTGTTTATATTGTAATGGTTGCATCTTTTCTATATTTAATGTATAGCAATGACTATTCAAACTTTCAGAAATCTTTTAATTTATGATATAAATAGTAATCTTTCAAAGTATTTTAGTAGAACACAGTACATTTCTGAATACAGTACAAAGCAATTACTTCTTTATTGGTGTTTTCTAAGTGTTTCGTTGGTTGGGCTTCTGATAAACATGGTCTAAATTCAGTTTCTGCACATAGCTTTAATCAAATGCACTTACCATTTTGCATCATTTAGCCACATGTATCTATTTACTCAGAATTGCAGTGCTTCTTTTCAATAAAGAAAAAATCTTTATAATTTCATGGTATACATGCCCATATAAATACCTTTATAATTTATACATTTAAAGAAAGATTTTTGAAAGACTCTAATTCTCAGTACATCTCTCCCCCTGCCCCCTTTACCTGTTTTTAGCTCCTCTTTGGTTCAGGTGTGCTGGTGTCCTTAAGCCTCTCTGGGCCACAGCTGGAAAAAGTGGTGATTGACAGAAGCCTGGTGGGGAAGCTCATCTCAGACTCCATCAGTGATGGTAATTACCCCCATGTGCCTACATTAACAGTGGGGCAGGAGAAATAGTGTGTCAACAGGTACACTAATTATTACCACTGGGGACTTGCAAACACAAGTAATCGCTTATAATAGCATAGTTACAACCCCTGGGACCAATACAAGTTTTGACTAATATTTAATACAAAAATTTTGTTAAGTGTTAGGCTCATATTCTGAGTACTTTTTACTTTTTCCTTTGAGAAATGTGAATGTATTCTCAAAACAGGGTTTTTTTAGTGTGTTCTTTTAAAATTAGTCCTTTATTGTTGACATTTCAAGTATTTTTCATTTTCAAATGAATTTTCTGTAAATAACCCAAATGTGTCAACACAGCCACAAAAAAAAAAAAAAAAAAAAAAAATCTGTGATTTGGCTAGTAGGAAGATCTGTTGTTACCAAAATCTAAGAATACTAACTTTTGAGAAAATTTGGGCAGTATTTCTAAATATGTAAACCAATGCCAAATATACTAGATAAAACTGGATCCTTTTAAGTATACCACAATCAGTAAATAATTGCTACAAAGTACGTAATAAAGGGGCGCCTCATGGCACAGTCAGTAGGGTGTTCAACCCTTGGTTTTGGCTTGGGTTGTGATCTCAGGGTAGGAGATTGAGCCGGGTGTCAAGCCCTGAGTTGGGCTCCGTGCTCACCATGGAGTCAGAGTTGGCTTGGGTTTTTCTCCTCCTCTCTCTTTGCCCCTCCTCCCCACTAACCCTCCCACACATATGCAGGTGTGCACACACTCTGTCCCTCTCTCTTTCTCACTCAAATAAATAAATAAGTCTTTTTAAAAAACATGTAAAAAAGATTTTAAGCTAGTTTTTGAAATAGGATACTGATATTTATTTGAGCCCTGAAAGGCTCTAAGATGCTGTGTCTACCTACTTACTTAATTAAAAAGAAGCTTTTATGGTATAGTTATTTCCATTTTATAGATAAGGAAATTGAAGCTAAGACATTAAGAAACATGCCCATGAATGAGATACCAGGGAACAGCTTGAAAATAACCAAACTAAAATTGGAACCCAGGTTCTAGCTGCAGAGCCCATTTTCTCTCTGCTCTGCTGTGCTGACTCCTGAAATATTAAGGTTATGTGCTTTTATTGAAGGTAAGAGGGTTTAAGAAACAGGTTGCATTATCATTAGTGATTGAAGTTGTCAGTATCTTAACTGAATAATCAAAACAAATTGTGGTCTGGTGGAAAGGACAGAGGTGAAACTATAGAAACCTTCCTTCTGCTGTTTGCTATCACTAGCTACCTCTGAATAACACAGACACATTTTCATCAACTTAGAGAAAAGCTTTTTGCAGGATGGCTAAAAAATTCTTGATAATAATAAGCTGAGTGTAGAATTGTAAGTGTGCCATTTCCTCTTCCTTACAGGAACATGGTGTTAAGGAAACTTACTGTGGAAGAAGTTCCATTTTCATATGTGTCATAATTAACCCCTTTGTTGACACCGCAAATAAAATAGTGGCTATGATGATTTTGTCATGTTGATGCTCCTCTATAAGAATTAAAGGGAGACTTCCAACACTATTCGTGTCTCAGAGATATCTCTTTTTACTTGTTTCTTTTATTTATGCCCAAAATAATACACTCTCATGAGACCATGATAACAATGTGATTTCTTGGCAGCTCTCCAGACTCTCCTGTAATTGTGTAGCTATACTCTTGGCTGCTGCTTGCATAGCTAGGGTGTGGAAGTAAAGAAAAATATATGAAACACTCAGTAATTTCTTTATGGTAGGAACAATGTAAAACATTTCTCAAATTCCTATTATACTAAGCTTTTATCAATATTTTTATAACATTAATAACCCTTTATGTAACTCATGAGTATTAATTGTCTGCCTACTTATGCATATTAGAAATAAAGCTGGAGGAGCTCCAGTGGCGCAATCGGTTAGCGCGCGGTACTTATACAGAAATAAAGCTGGAGAAACATTTTTGCTAATCTTCATTATTATATATTAATTACTGTAATGTGCATGTTGAGTGTAATATGGTTTATTTAATTCAGCTTGTATACCCTCAAAAAGAAGGTTTGTTGATGAAAAATTTTAAAACAACAAAAAAAAATACAGAGCTGCCTGTGTAGCTTGTCAATTAAGCGTCTTCTGCTCAGGTCATGATCTCAGGGATCTGGGATCATGTCCTATTTTGGACTCATTGTTCAGTGGGGAGTCTGCTTTTCTCTCTCCCTTTCCCCTCCCCCTGCTTATGCATGTGGGCATGTGCGCATTTCTGCTCTCTCTTAATAAATAAATAAATAAACGTACGTATGTGGAGAACACTGATCTGTATCCCCTAAAAGAATCAATTTATTCTCAGATGGTTTATATCATGTAAACACAAGATTAAAGGCTAAGTACAAATAAAAATTAAGTATTTTCATCTTTACCTTCAGGTATGAGATAGTCTTTATTTTATGCTTATCTAGCCTTGGTTCATTTGATGGTTATCTCCAAACATCAGTGTTACCATAAAATGGTATTAGGTAAAAAGGAAAGCATCAAATCCATGCATGACTAAATTGATGATTATTGCTTTTTTGTAATTTCTTTCTTTTTTTTTTTTTTAAGATTTTATTTATTCATTTGACAGAGAGAGATCACAAGCAGAGAGGCAGGCAGAGGGAGGGGGGAAGCAGGCTCCCCGCTGAGTAGAGAGCCCAGTGTGGGGCTCAATCCCAGGACCCTGAGATCATGACCGAGCCAAAGGCAGAGGCTTAATCCACTGAGCCACCCAGGTGCCCCATTTGTAATTTCTTTAATATCCTTGTAAAATAATGATATTTAGGAGACTAGGTATTTCAATAGGTATCTGTCTTCTGAGAAGAGCTTTCTGTAATATTTTAATGAAAAAAATTTCACAATTCATTATCATTATATTCTAACAGTATTTTATAAAATTATCAAATCTTTTTTGTTTTAGCTCTTCTCACAGACAACTTCATCATCTTGTCATTTTTGGCACAAAACAAACTATGTTTTATTCAGTTTACCAAGAAGATGGGGTCTCCTGATACAAACAAAAGACTGGAAAAACTCTCAGCCTTGGATTATAAGGTAGAGATTTCAATTTATAGAGTTGTGTTATTAGTTACTAAAGTATACTAAAGTATCACATGGATTGGTGTTATACTTATTATTCTTGAACATTTCTAGATTTCAGACAAACCAGAGTTAATTATGTGATTAAGGTTGATTCACTGAAATAGTGACTATCCTTCCTTTTCTTTTTTACTCTCATTATGAGACTCTAATAATGGCATTTTGGAGCAATTTATTTAGTTCTTTATGGAAATCCAAGATAGTAGAGACAAGTTACATATTTGAAAATGGTTTTCTTGCTAAAGGCAGTATACACACCATTCTTATTTTTCCCTGAAACCCCATATCATCTTTCTAGGCAAGGATAGCTGCTCTGGATTCCATTTCACAAGAAAAGAAAGAAGAAAGAAGGCACTTTCAAAGGTTAATAGAAAAGTGTAATAAACAAAGAGTGGGAAGACCTCTCACTCCCCCACATACACACATGTATACCCACCTATAACTAGAGAAAAATGCAAAACGAATTCTCCTTCATATGTTAGTATCTCTCCCTTCACTAACTCCAGGTAATTTGTTTCCTTGTATCAGGGATTTTACATCTGTTAGGCAGGATTTTTATTTTAAACGATGTGTTTAATATAAGTTTTGCCACATTACATTTTAACTGCTTGGAAGGCATACTCTCTGCTAGGATGAGTATCTAATACATTTTCCAGGCTGTTTCAGTTCAAGGCCTCTTTTCAGCAATGACTTGTGTTTGCAAGATTGATCCAGCCTCTGTGACGTGGATTTGAGACAGTTCACTGTTCACTGGGAACAGAGCTGATATACAGTTTCCTTAAAAAAGATGCATACTTATGCCATACCCAGAGTATCTATCTATAATACAGGCAAAGATTTTTAGAAGTCAGCTTTGTGATTTGAAACTTTGTGTGTGATTTTGAGAAAGTAGTATTTAAGCTAACCTTTTGCCCTTTGGGATTATTTCTTACTATGATTGAGGTGGTAGTGATATGGGGAGGATGTAATTTTATTTGGTAGAAACATCTATTCTTATAAAAATAAGATTTTTGACATAGGATAAAAAAATTAAATGAGTTTTCATTGTGGTAATGAACTGTAATTTGGTTTTATTTCCCAACCTTGTGGAGTTTCTGTAACATTTTGTGTAATACTGATTTTCTTTAATTGGAGTTGGTGGTATTATATTTTGGTAAGTAAAAAAACTGTATTAGCACTCTTAATGAGATGTTATTTGCCAGATTGACTAACTATAGATTTATTTGAAATGTTGCTTATTTACAAATGCTGGTCTTTAAAATGTAAAGTAAGTAAAAAGTAAGTAAATTAATGAAATGCTCCAATATGCATTAACTCAAACAATTTAAAATGTTTTCAGTGCTATTATATAAAATTTTGTATGACTAGTTTCCTCATCTTAGGTGTGATGGATAGTTTAGTAGTCTTCTCAGCTGAAGGATAGTAGCTACCCATTAATGAGATCAGAGAGAAACTGTCAGGATGTCATCTTTTCTTATGAAAAAATGTGAAAAATAGACTTACTCTATGGACTCTTACACTTTAAGGGAATTTCTTATTTGTTTATTCTTTCTGCCTTTGGATTTGAGGATAATATGGGCACTCACATCATTTCTATACATTGGAGAACTAACCTGCTTCCGTTTGGAAAAGCCCATCATGGATTTCATTTTTTTGTTCAGTATTTGAAATATAAATATTTAATACATAGTAAAAACTGCCATTTGTCAATAGGAAGGAGAATTTAAGAAACTTGTTCATTTTAGTTGCCTTGTTGACTATCATGATAGAATACTGATGCCATTAAAACTCATAGGAAACAGTAAATTACAGATAATATACATGATTTGCACTATATGAGGATTAAAAGTGTCAGTTTCTTAATTCTATTTTCTCATCTAGAAATTTGTAAGCAACATGTTTACATGGCAATAGGACATCAAAATAATGTATACTAATATGTAAGTACTTAGCAATTCCATTATGGTATTTATGTCAAGAAAATATGTAGTTAAAATAATGATATTGAAAGCATAACTATAAGAATTTGCACTTCAAAGCCTAAAGTACATCTGTGTTGTCTGTCATTGTCCATTTGGATTTTAAAACAAAGAAATAATGTAGAGTATTTATAATTCTGCTTTTCTTTACATAGTACCATAAGTTAATTCTTTCAGATTGAAATAATTTTGGCAAAGAAAATTGCAGGGTAAAAATTCTGAGACTGTTGACCTTTAACAAGTTTTCCAGTCTACATTTTAAAAATCCAATTCAATTTATTTAACAGGAAAGGGACAGTGCAAGGAGTTAAATGTTTACCATAAGAGAACAACACTGGTAATTACTTTGATTTCAGTTCCTTTTGATGTGCATTCAGAAGGATGAAGAGGTCAATAATATTATGGCCATGCAAATAGAAAAGGGTTCCTTTTGACCATATTAAAAAAAATAGCAGAGGATTATTAAAGCATTAACCTTGATTTTAATGGCCTTGGTTGAGTGGTGAGATCACAATTTGGATGAGCCTGATTATTTACTAAATACAATACATAAATGCAACGGGTTCTTAACACCCATTGCACTCTGGCATTATCGCATTACTGCCATCCTTTGTTGCCTTGCAGACAGGAATATGAAAGCAATCTGTCATGTAGTGAGACTGGCTCCAGAAGCATTTCTCTGATAAGAAGACCCCCTGCCCTTTGCTAGTGTCTGGTCCAGTAGGCTTAGCCATGCGCTTAATCCCCAGAAAGTGGTTCGATTATTGCTGACCAGCAATGGCAAGATAGTTTTTTTTTTTTTCTTCCAAGCTATCAACCTTCCATTAATTCCTTAAGCAGAAATACGGTGCAATCTATATTTCCTTGGCATGTGTCACCCAGATGGTGCTGTGCTTATGTTTTCAAATAACCATGTTCCAAAATAACATAGTTTGAATAATAAATTCTACAAATCCTTCCTAAGAAAGAGAAGCATAATTCTCAGAAGCTGCATAAACTTTTACGCATGATGCTGTGACTTATCCCTTTATGCAGAATATATGTCTCATATATTCTAAAAAAAAAAAAGAAGTGATATTTGCCTCAAGTTGTTTTTCCTTTTATTGTTGTCAGTCATTGTTAATATGTTATGTCTTAAACAGTAGTCAGATACTCTTGGTCAGCAGTACTAAACTTGTCTTTTAATACAGCTGGTCTTAAATCCTGTGTGTAGGTCGATGCTGTCAAGCAGCCATGACTGTACATTTTGGTATTGATTGGGATTGCTACAGCCAATTCCTCCCTAACTCACATTTCTCCTTTTCCTTTCCTCTGCTAAAAATGGGGAGAATTTTGAACATATGTCTTTTTAATATATGTGTCAAAAGAATTTGGTAAATTCTGACACCTCCTTAAGCACATGTTTAGCATGCATATTTACTTGCATTTATCTACATTTACAGATGCTTTAATTTTTGTAATACTGTGAGGATTTTGCGTTAAAAAATTATTTTTGTATGCTTTTTTTCCTTAATCATTAGATTTCCTATTATGAGATACCTGGTCCAGTAAACAGGACAACAGAGCGTCGTCTTGCTATCAATTGTGTTCAGGATATAGTTGCTTGCTGGTGGCCACTGGTCAGTGATGATGCTTGGCCTTGGGCTCCCATTTCCCCTGAGAAGGACAGAGCCAATCTGCTGCTCCTAGGTTATGCTGAAGGAAAACTAGAGGTAAATTTAAAGCAAATATATACATTTTGTTGAAGAGCAAATAAAATAGGATTCTAAAGTTTTTCTATTCTGAAATAAAGATGAATACTTTTTAAAACCTATAATTTATTTTCCTAAATTCTCAAAGGAGGAAATTACATATAAAGTGGGACCCTTAGAAGTATCATATTTATAAGGTAAACAGACAATTCCAGGGCTGGCCTGAATCTCACAGTGATTAAAGAACAAAGGCTTCGGGGTTCAAATCCTAGCTCTGCCACTACCCAGCTCTCTGTCCTTGAGCAAGCTATTAACCTCTGTGCACTGTGGTTTCATTATTTGAAAAATAGAGTTAACGAAGATAAGTTAATACATGCATTTAGAGCAATACCTACATATAATAAACTCTCAGACATGGATCACTGTTGTGATTCTTGTTATTATCATTTTTAGTATTGTCATTACTATTTTCCTATAATTTCATGCCTGACAAAGCTATGTTATCTGTCACCTTCCTTATACTTCAGTCATTGAATCAGCAAACATTAAACAAATGCTTATTTTGTGGAAGACTCTGTGGTACCAAAACATAGCTGAGGCAAGAATTTATGAGGGCTATAGAGCAATGGCCTTCTCAGTATCCTACCTTGGCAGGAACACCACAAGGGTTAATGTGGGGCGAGGGGTGGGTGGGGTGAGTATTTCATCCCATGTGTTTCCAACAGTGGTTCTATCATCATTCGTTATTGTGAACCTATGGGTAATTCCACCTTGTACTAGTACTTTGAGTATGGAATTCTGTTTTTCTTTTTTATAATTAAAAACAAAAGCAACCCTTCCTGTTCCTTTTTTAAGTTTTTGCCTGAGTAAATATAGACAGTTCCAACTTGTAGATGGTTTGACTTAGTATTTTCAACTTTGCCATGGTACAAAAGCAGTACATGTTCAGTAGAAGTCATACTTTGAATTTTGAATTTTGGTCTTTTCCCAGTCTAATGATATGTGATAGGATACTCTCCCATAATGCTGGGCAGTGGCATTCAGCCTCAGTGCCTAGTCAGACATGCAGTCATGAAGGTAAATAACTGTTACCCCTACAACTATTCTGTACTCATACAACTATTCTGTTTTTTGCTTCCAGTACAGTAGTCAACAAATTACATGATATATTCAGTACTTTATTATAAAGTATACTTTGTGTTGGACGATTTTTCCCAAGTGTATATACTAATTTACGTTTCTGAGCATGTTTAAGGTAGACTAGGCTAAACTGTGATGTCTCGTAGGTTAGGTGTATTAAATGCATTTTCAACCTGGGATATTTTCTCCCCCCCCCCTTTTTTTTTTTTTTTTGACAGAGAGTACAAATTTGGGGGAGGCAGGCAGAGGGAGAAACAGGCTTCCCACTGAGCAGGGAGCCCAATGTGGGGCTCAATCCTGGGACCCTGGGATCATGACCCAAGCCAAAGGCAGACACTTAACAACTGAGCCACCCAGGCACCCCTCAACTTAGGATATTTTCAACTTATGATGGGTTTACTGGGATTTGACTCTATTGTTAGACAAGAAAGACTCTTTCCATATTTTCTCTAAATTTTGGGCTTTAATTCTGAGATATGAACCAGTCCAAGTTTTTTCTATCTCCACCTGCCTTTTCTGGTATTAGAAACTTTCAGGCTGTCTTTTAAGACTGTAGAGTCATTTTTAATTAATTAATTAACCTTTTTCTGGAACTTTTCCAATTTTGTTGCAGTGACTAAAACCACTTGTAATACTGTATGTGTGGATTTGTGAGGCTAAGGAAGTGCTTTGTTCCTATTCACTTGCTTTGCATTCCCATGCTTTATTGATCTTGGGTTCAGAAGCTAATTGAGTAAAAGACTTCATCAAAATGATTGTAATAAAGCTAATTAGAATTCTGTCAAGTGTTCTGCCTCATAATAAAAGGTAAAAATAATTTAGTTATACTTTACATAAATTACCTATGTTTGAAATGAGTATATTACATGAAATTAGGAGTGTTCTAAAGAGTATACATATGGCCTACATACCTTATCTCCTGGTGTCATCTAGATCACCAACTAGGTTTGTCCAATTGAAATTGGACAAACCTAGTTTACCTGTTGGTTGGACCATATACATACTAATTGTGTAACCTTAGTCAAGTTTACTCCCTGCAAGCTTCTGCCTGCTCTTGGCTAATTTTGAGAACTCTCTGACTTCAGTTTTCTATATTTTAAAATGATGGATTTCAACCAGATAGGTCACCTTCAGGTCTGTGACACCTCTAAAAAGTGCTCATCTGGATTCTGAAGCTACAGGTTTGATTTAACCATTGCTTACTCCAAAGCCTTTAGTAGATATGAAACTAAACTTAGCCTCAGCACTGAAAGCCCACCCTGACTGGCCCTGACCTACCTTTCCAGTAGTATTTCCTTATACAAACCTATGTTCTAGCCAACTGGTTTACTCACTGACTCTTATTTTCCATGTCCTGCCTGTACACATTACTGGTATTTCTAGCTTAAAAGCTCTTCCTTCTGTTTCCACATCATTCAACAACTATTGAACATGACCATGGAGTAAACACTGTATATCATTCCAGGGAATATGAATATGAAAATATTCCTGCCTGCAGGGATCCTAGTGTCCACCAATGAGAGACAAATATGAAAATGTGTAAGTGCACTAAAGCATTAAATGATGCTGTGGATAGAGGATGTGCAAGCTACAGTAGGAGCCAGTGGGGGATGATTGATTTTACTTAGGGACATAATTGGGAGGAAACATTAAGGAGGCTTTACAATTCACTCAAACGTGAGATTGGCAAACAGTTTTACTTGCTTTTACTCTCCTTTCTAAGTTCCATTTAAAGGTTGTACCAGCCCTCTGGAGTGATTTGGCTAGCTTTTCCTTTTTCTCCTCTTTGAAACAGTACCAAAATGAATTATCTGACATTTGAGCATTTGCTAAAACTCACCTACAAAATTGCTTGGGTGTGTTATCTTAAAGGAAGGTAGGTTTTTACATAACAGATTCCAGTTTTAAGGGCTGGGTTTTTTGTTTTGTTTTGTTTTCCGGGAATTTTGTTTTTTTCTTGAAGTCATTTTCCTCAATTTGTATTTCTGGAAAATTATCCATTTTATATAAGTGTTTTTGAATAGATTTTCATAAAGTTGTATATGATACTTGCACATGACTTTTAGTTATTCATCACTGATTGCAAAGTTAATGCCCCTCTTTTCAGTCCTACTATATTAAGATAGAAAAATTCCCTTTTTTAGCAAGAGTAGCTTTTTCTTGGATTTGGCCCTTTCAATCATTCTATCAAAGTTAACCTTTTGGAAATATTTGTGAAGATTAGTTTTGCAGAACCTCATGCGAATTTCTATATGTAAAAGGTGAACATCTTTGGAAGAAATCTCTAGGGAAATAACTCTTTTTTTTATGTGAAGACATAATTTTTAACTATAAATTAATTGTAGAACATTTTTTAGAATATCGTGAACGAAACCACTAGTCTATATTCAAGCATATGTCTTGATAATTTTTTTCCCCTGGCCACCAATAGACTTCTTGAACTGATCATCAGAATAAATGATACAATCTACTCTTAAACTCTAAAATTCAAACTAAAAAAGTAGCAACCTCATAGAGAAGAAATTTAATCTTTGCATATGTTAAGCTATAGAATTTTTAAAAAGCATCTCCCAGCCAAGTTCAATCAGAAAATATAATAAGCTTTTAGTTGGAAAGTGGCAAGATCTTAGAGTAGTGGTTCCTAGCCTTGGCTAGAATCACCTGCAGAGCTTTTACAAAGGGGCCCACCCAGAGCAGTTAAATCAGAATATCCAGAGGGAGAGGAGGCACCAGTATTCTTTAACAGGTTCCCTAGGTGATTCTCATGTGCATCTACGTTGAGAAACACTGCTTTACAGCAAACTAAAAAAAAAAAAAAAAAAAAAAAAGAAGAAGAAAGAAAGAAAGAAAAAAATTTAAAGCCATCATTTTTGCATAACAGACCATGGAAAGGATAAAGCCCACATACTGAACCAAATGAGAGTTTTAACAGTAGATTCTAAGTAGAAAATTGGCTTACCAAGCAGCTAAAGAAAAAAGAAAACAAAGGAAACATAGAAATAAGCTCTCTGTGACTGAATTATCTGTCTTTCAGAGGAGGAACATTTTAAAATATATTTTATGGGTATTAGAAAACTGGTCTAATTTCACACCACAGAGCTCTAAACAACAGCACATATCTTAATTAGAAGCATAAAGCAGAGAGAGTTATGTAGTCTAGAGAAAAAAATTTCTTTTGAAAAATATACAATAGATAGTATATAGAAAAAATATTTTATCAGTAAATTCATTTAAAAGCAGTTTTTAATTGTGTATGTGTGGATTATCATATATAACATGGTAATCATTTTTATTTGAGTTCCACATACTTTTTATTCTTTTCTTTTTGGAAAATTTTAACCATCATCACAGAACTATTTAATTCATTCACTTTGTCAAAAATGTGATGACAACATAACTTATTCTTCCCTTACCTTTGTATTTGAACAAGTATTTTAACTTTTCAGCTGAATGGATTAGATAATGCTTTCTAAGTATGGTAGTAATTTCAAGGTATATTCCTCAGAATAGATCACCTTAATTTGTTTACCAGATTAATCAAAAACAGAGTTTTTAAACAGAGTTATTAAACTTTAAAACGTGTTGTCAGGGGGTAGGGAAATAAAACCTCACAAAGATAACTG
The DNA here is from genome assembly GCF_009829155.1 of Mustela erminea. Lineage (NCBI taxonomy): Eukaryota > Metazoa > Chordata > Mammalia > Carnivora > Mustelidae > Mustela > Mustela erminea. The sequence goes on along the minus strand of NC_045620.1, from coordinate 82,592,884 downwards.
TTTCCCTCTAAAATTTAAAAACCATTTTGCAATGATTTAGATAGAGGAGCAACAACTAATAGAAAAGTAGAAGTTAACAAACTTTTAATATAGCATAAATTGATTAAAAAGTATTCAAAAAGTGTTACACATGCATTCAACTGAAAGCCAAAATATTTAAGAAACATCTCTTCCAAAGAAATGTATGTATTATGTTAACTTTCATGAAAACAAGATAACAAAGATTTTATATTCTAGGCATGATAGCTTTTAAAAAGTCTCTTTATTATAAAACATGCATAAAGAAAACCACATGAAATGAATGTATAGTTTAATGAACTATTATGAAGGAATTAACCCTGGAACCACATTCAGGTCAAGAAGAGGAACTTTGCCAGCACCCAGAAATACTGTTATGTCCTATCATGATTTCAACCCCATCCTGGTCCCCAAGCCTAACCTCTGTCATGACTTTCCATCACTTTCTTATATATCCATGTAATTTTTTTCATCCTAATGCATCTCCCAATACTGTAGTTCAATATTATCCATATAAAATACTTCAAATGTGGTCTGCCTGGGTGGCTCAGTCAGTTAAGCAACTGTGTTCGGCTTAGGTCATTATCCCAGAGTCCTGGGATAGAGCCCCATGTTGCGCTCTCTGCTCAGTAGGGGAGTCTACTTCTCCCTCTCCCTTTGTCCCTGCTCATGTTCTTTCTCGCTCACTCTCTCAAATAAATAAATAAAATCTTTTTTAAAAAACCCTCTTTAATCTACAAGTTCCCTCTCCATCCCTATCTGTTCCTTAAAAAATTTATCTTTTGAAACTGCAATGTCCCATAGTCTGGATTTTGTTGCTTGGATAATCGTAGAGTGGTTCAACATTTTGAAGATTCTACAAGTTAGTCAGTTTTGGCAAGACTATATAGGGTGGTGTGTTATTTTTATCAAAAGGCACATAATGTCATCTTCTATCATGGTTTTTTTTTTTTAAAAAAAAACTTCTATCATGTTTTTTTTAATTAAATTTTTAAATTTTTTAATAAACATATTATGTATTTTTATCCCCAGGGGAACAGGTCTGTGAATCGCCAGGTTTACACACTTAACAGCACTCACCATAGCACATACCCTCCCCAGTGTCCATAACCGCACCACTCTCTTCCTTGCCACCTCTCCCCAACAACTCTCAGTTTGTTTTGTGAGATTAAGAGTCACTTATGGTTTGTCTCCCTCCCGATCCCATCTTGTTTCATTTATTCTTTTACTACCCTCCCAACCCCCCCATGTGACATCCCCGCTTCCTCATATCAGGGAGATCATATGATAGTTGTCTTTCTCCGATTGACTTATTTTGCTAAGCATAATACCCTCTAGTTCCATCCACGTCGGCACACAAGGCAAGATTTCATTTCTTTTGATGGCTGCATAGTATTCCATTGTATATATATATATATATATATATATATATATATATACACACACAACATGTTCTTTATCCATTCATCTGTTGATGGACATCTGGGTTCTTTCCATAGTTTGGCTACTGTGAACATTGCTGCTATAAACATTTTGGTGTGTGTGCCCCTTCGGATCACTACGTTTGTATCTTTAGGGTAATACCCAGTAGTGCAATAGCTGGGTCATAGGATAGTTCTATTTTCAACTTTTTGAGGAACCTCCATGCTGTTTTCCAGAGTGGTTGCACCAGCTTGCATTCCCACCAACAGTGTAGGAGGGTTCTCCTTTCTCCGCATCCTTGCCAGCATCTGTCATTTCCTGACTTGTTAATTTTAGCCATTCTGACTGGTCTGAGGTGCTATCTCATTGTGGTTTTGATTTGTACTTCCCTGATGCCGAGTGATGTTGGGCACTTTTTCATGTGTCTGTTGGCCGTCTGGATGTCTTCTTTGCAGAAATGTCTGTTCATGTCCTCTGCCCATTTCTTGATTGGATTCTTTGTTCTCTGGGTGTTGAGTTTGCTAAGTTCTTTATAGATTTTGGATACTAGCCCTTTATCTGATATGTCCTTTGCAAATATCTTCTCCCATTCTGTCAGTTGTCTTTTGGTTTTGTTCACTGTTTCCTTTGCTGTGCAAAAGCTTTTGATCTTGATGAAATCCCTATAGTTCATTTTTGTCCTCGCTTCCCTTGCCTTTGGCGATGTTCCTAGGAAGAAATTGCTGCGGCTGAGGTCAAAGAAGTTGCTGCCTGTATTCTCCTCAAGGATTTTGATGGATTCCTTTCTCACTTTGAGGTTCTTTATTCATTTTGAGTCTATTTTCGTGTGTGGTGAAAGGAAATGGTCCGGTTTTGTTTTTCTGCATGTGGCTGTCCAGTTTTCCCAACACCATTTATTGAAGAGGCTGTCTTTTTTCCATTGGACATTCTTTCCTGCTTTCTCGAAGAGTAGTTGACCATAGAGTTCAGGGTCTATTTCTTGGCCCTCTGTTCTGTTCCATTGATCTATGTGTCTGTTTTTTGCCAGTACCATACTGTCTTGATGATGATAGCTTTGTAATAGAGCTTGAAGTCCGGAATTGTGATGTCACCAGCTTTGACTTTCTTTTTCAATATTCCTTTGGCTATTCGAGGTCTTTTCTGGTTCCATATAAATTTTAGGATTATTTGTTCCATTTCTTTGAAAAAAATGGATGGGATTTTAATAGGCATTGCATTAAATGTGTAGATTGCTTTAGGTAGCATGGACAGTTTCACAATATTTGTTCTTCCAATCCAATGAGCATGGAACATTTTTCCATTTCTTTGTGTCTTTCTCAGTTTCTTTCATGAGTACTTTATAGTTTTCTGAGAATAGATTCTTTGCCTCTTTGGTTAGGTTTATTCTTAGGTATCTTATGGTTTTGGGTGCAATGGTAAGTGGAACTGACTCCTGGATTTCTCTTTCTTCTGTCTTGTTGTTGGTGTAAAGAAATGCAACTGATTTCTGTGCATTGATTTTATATCCTGACACTTTACTGAATTCCTGTATGAGTTCTAGCAGTTTTTGAGTGGAGTCTTTTGGGTTTTCCACATATAGTATCATATCGTCTGCGAAGAGTGATAGTTTGACTTCTTCTTTGCCAATTTGGATGCCTTTAATTTCTTTTTGTTGTCTGATTGCTGAGTCTAGGACTTCTAGTACTATTTTGAATAGCGGTGGTGATAATGGACATCCCTGCCGTTCCTGACCTTAGTGGAAAAGCTTTCAGTTTTTCTCCATTGAGCATGATATTTGCAGTGGGTTTTTCATAGATGGCTTTGATAATATTGAGGTTTGTGCCCTCTATCCCTACACTTGGAAGAGTTTTGATCAGGAAGGGATGCTGTACTTTGTCAAATGCTTTTTCAGCATCTCTTGAGAGTATCATATGGCTCTTGTTCTTTCTTTTATTAATGTGTTGTATCACATTGATTGATTTGCGGATGTTGAACCAACCTTGCAGCCCTGGAATAAATCCCACTTGGTCATGGTGAATAGTCCTTTTAATGTAGTGTTGAATCCTATTGGCTAGTATTTTGGTGAGAATTTTTGCATCTGTGTTCATCAAGGATATTGGTCTGTAATTCTCTTTTTTGATGGGATTCTTGTCTGGTTTTGGGATCAAGGTGATGCTGGCCTCATAAAATGAGTTTGGAAGTTTTCCTTCCATTTCTAGTTTTTGAAAGAGTTTCAGGAGAATAGGAATTAGTTCTTTAAATGTTTGGTAGAATTCCCCTGGGAAGCTGTCTGGCCCTGGGCTTTTTTTGTTTGGAGATTTTTGATGACTCTTTCAATCTCCTTACTGGTTATGGGTCTGTTCAGGTTTTCTATTTCTTCCTGGTTCAGTTGTGGTCGTTTATATGTCTCTAGGAATGCATCCATTTCTTCCAGATTGTCATATTTGGCGTAGAGTTGCTGATAGCATGTTCTTATAATTGTTTGTATTTGTTTGGTGTTTAGTTGTGATCTCTCCTCTTTCATTCATGATTTTATTTATTTGGGTCCTTTTTCTTTTCTTTTTGATAAGTCTGGCCAGGGTTTTATCAATCTTATTAATTCTTTCAAAGAACCAGCTCCTAGTTTTGTTAATTTGTTCTATTGTTTTTTGTTGTTGTTGTTTCTAGTTCATTGATTTCTGCTCTGATCTTTATTATTTCTCTTCTCCTGCTGGGTTTAGATTTTCTTTGTTGTTCTTTCTCCAGCCCCTTAGGTGTAGGGTTAGGTTGTATATTTGAGACCTTTCTTATTTCTTGAGAAAGGCTTGTACCGCTATATATTTTCTTCAGGACTGCCTTTGCTGTGTCCCACTGATTTTGAACTGTTGTGTTTTATTATCATTTGTTACCATGAATTTTTTCAATTCTTCTTTAATTCCCTGGTTGACCCATTCATTCTTTAGAAGGATGCTGTTTAGTTTCCATGTATTTGGGTTCTTTCCAACCTTCCCTTTGTGATTGAGTTCTAGTTTCAGAGCATTGTGGTCTGAAAATATGTAGGGAATGATCCCAATCTTTGATACCATTTGAGACCTGTTTTATGACCCAGGATGTGATCTATTCTGGAGAATTTTCCATGTGCACTATAGAAGAATTTGTGTTCTGTTGCTTTGAGGTGGAATGTTCTGAATATATGTGTGATGTACATCTGATCCAGTCTGTCATTTAATGCCTTTATTTCCTGGTTGATCTTTTGGTTGGATGATCTGTCCATTTCAGTGAGGGGAGTGTTAAAGTCCCCTACTATTATTGTATTATTGTTGATGTGTTTCTTTGATTTTGTTATTAATTGGTTTGTATAGGTGGGTGCTCCATGTTAGGGGCACAGATATTTAAAATTGTTAGATCTTCTTGCTGGACAAACCCTTTGAGTAGGATATAGTGTCCTTCCTCATCTCTTATTATAGTTTTTGGCTTAAAATCTAATTGATCTGATATAAGGATTGCCACCCCATCTTTCTTCTGGTGTCCATTAGCATGGTAAATTGTTTTCCACCCCCTCACTTTAAATCTGATGGTGTCTTCAGATCTAAAATGAGTTTCTTGTAGGCAGCATATGGATGGGTTTTGTTTTTTATCCATTCTGATACCCTGTGTCTTTTGATTGGGGCATTTAGCCCATTTACATTCAGGGTAACTATTGAGAGATATGAATTTAGTGGCATTGTATTGCCTGTAAGGTGACTGTTACTGTATATTGTCTCTCTTCCTTTCTGGTCTACTACTTTTAGGTTCCCTCTTTGTTTAGTGGACCCCTTTCAATATTTCCTATAAAGCTGGTTTGGTGTTTGCAAATTCTTTCAGTTTTTGTTTGTTCTGGAAGCTTTTTATCTCTTGTATTTTCAATGATAGCCTAGCTGGATATAGTATTCTTGGCTGCATGTTTTTCTCATTTAGTGCTCTGAATATATCATGCCAGTTCTTTCTGGCCTGCCAGGTCTTTGTGGATAAGTCCGCTGCGAATCTAATGTTTTTACCATTGTATGTTACAGACTTTTCCCGGGCTGCTTTCAGGATTTTCTCTTTGTCGCTAAGACTTGTAAATTTTACTATTAGGTGACAGGTTGTGGACCTATTCTTATTGATTTTGAGAGGGGTTCTCTGCACCTCCTGAATTGATGCTTGTTCCTTTGCCATTTTAGGGAAATTGTCTACAGTAATTCCCTCCAATATACCTTCTGCTCCCCTCTTTCTTTCTTCTTCTTCTGGAATCCCAATTATTCTAATGTTATTTCGTTTTATGGTGTCACTTATCTCTCGAATTCTCCCCTCATGGTCCAGTAGCTTTTGTCCCTCTTTTGCTCAGCTTCTTTATTCTCTGTCATTTGGGCTTCTATATCGCTAATTCTTTTTTCTGCCTCATTAATCCTAGCAGTGAGAGCCTCCATTTTTGATTGCACCTCATTAATAGCTTCTTTGATTTCAACTTTGTTATATTTTAGTTCTTTTATTTCTCCAGAAAGGGCTTTTATATTTCCCGAGAGGGTTTCTCTGATATTTTCCATGCCTTTTTTGAGCCCGGCTAGAACCTTGAGAATTGTCATTCTGAACTCTAGATCTGACGTATTACCAATGTCCATATTTATTAGTTCCCTAGTTTTTGGTACTGCCTCTTATTCTTTTTTTTTTTTTTTTTGTGGTGAGTTTTCTGCCTTGTCATTTGTCCAGATAAGAATATATGAAAGAGCAAATAAAATACTAAAAGGGTGGCAAATACCCCAGGAAAATGCACTTTAACCAAATCAGAAAAGACCCCAAATCATGGGGTGGGGGGAGAAAGAGGATAAAAAGAAGTTCAGAAAAAGAAAAAAATTAAAAAAAGAAAATAAATAAAGGAAAAATATAAAAAAGAAATATATATATATATATACATATATATATATATGTATATATATTAGACTGGTGACTAGAACACAGTCACCCACTTAATTTTGGGAGTATTTTGGTTTCTTAGAAGAAACTACCTCCCAAAATTTTAAAGAATGAAAAACATGTATAAGGGTAAACACAATGAAGGGATGGAATATGCCTATAAAGATGAAAAACAAATTTTTTTTTTAATTTCTAAAAAAGGAGTTGATAAAGTAAGTTGATTGGGAGAATAAAGAAAAAGAAAGTGGAGAGAATTTGCTCAGACTGGAGACTAGAACAAGACTGGAGCTAGATTTAGAGTATATTTTGATATATTAGAAGTTGTACCCCAAATTTTTTAGAAGAAAAAACCCTATGTGTTTACAAAACATAAAGTTAGATATAATGAAGGATAAAATATAACTATAATAATGAAGTTTCAAAAAAGTATTTTTTTAATGTAAGTTATAGTTAAGATAAACTAGTTAAAAATCGTTACAGAGGAAAGGGTACAGGCTAAAAAATAATTTAGCAGAAGAAAAAAAATAAAATTTAAAAAATTAAATTAACTGTAAGACTAAGGAATCCTTGGGAGAAAGCCATGAATTCCATTCTTTGCTTTATCCTCCCCTGGAATTCCGCTATTCTCCTTGGTAAGTTGAACTTGGTCTTGGCTGGATTTCTTATTGATCTTCTGGGGGAGGGGCCTGTTGTAGTGATTCTTAAGTGTCTTTGCCCGAGACAGAATTGCACCCCCCTTATGAGGGACCAGGCTAAGTAATCCGCTTGGGTTCACTTTTGGGAGCTTTTGTTTCCTGAAGGCTTTCCGTAGAGTTCCAGAGGACGGGAATGAAAATGGCGGCCTTCCCTCCTCCACCCCAGAGGAGCGGAGAGTTCAGGGCCCCACTCCTCAGTGCGCCCTCAGAGAAAAGTGCTGAATCTCTCCCATCTCCCTGGCCTCAGGCTGTTTTTGGGGAAAAGCGCTGAATCACTCCTGTCTCCCTGGCCTCCGGCTGTGCTCCAAGCTCACCTGGTCTGTGACCGATTCAAGGTAACCCCAAGCTGAGAGCTCACTACTCTGCTCTATCTCTGTAGCTGGCTTCCCCCCTCTAATACCTGCGAGCTCTGCGACACTCAGACACCCCCGATCCTTCTGTGACCCCGCGGAACCTGGGGCCACATTGACCCTGTGTGGACTTCACCCCGGTTTAACCTCTGGAGCGATGTCCCTCAGTGGAGCAGACTTTTAAAAGTCCTGACTTCATGTTCCGTTGTTCCACTGCTTGCCGGGAGCCAGCCACTCCCCCCGCGGTGTATCTTCCCATCTCTTTGGATTCACTTCTCCGCTTGGTCCTACCTTTCAGAAAGTGGTCAATTTTTTGTTTCTAGAATTGTTGCTTTTCTTCTCTCCAATCTCTTGTTGGATTTGTAGGCATTGGTAATGATTTGATAAGCTATCTAGCTGATCTGCTACCTGATGTCGTCTCAGCCTGCTACTTTTCTGCCATCTTGATTCCTCCCCCGGTTGTTTGTCTTTTAATGTTAGCATCTATTAATGATCAGTTCCTACATCCTAACATTAATTCAGTAGCGTAGCAAATGGTGATATTCTAATTACATTATTTTTTTCATTTACTAATTGGGATACTTTTATAAAGAAATAATTCCACTCATCTCCTATTTGTTTTCCCAGTGGATGAATTCATATAGATAGTATCATCAGGATAAATGTCAGTTTCTTTTATTTGCTAGTTTTCAAGATAATGAATTGGTTCCTTATCACTCCTTGAAGGTAACCAATTAGTTTCTGTTTTTCAAGTAGCATTATTAATTGATGGGTTTAAATATATTGTTTGACTTGATGAGTTTTATAAATTGTGCTTGTTATCGTTTTGAGAGCTCAGACTTGTCTTATGTTTGGGAGCCTCTACAAGTTGGCTCCTTTTTCTGTCATGACTTCAGTAGTCTTGGGAAGCTTCCCTGCTATTTAGTATGACAAATATCTTTCATGCTTATCTTGTGCATTTCCTTCCTCAGACCTGGAATTAGCCATTTCTTCAGTAAGCTCTAGTTTCTTTTAATGGAAAACGGTATTTTAAGCCCAAGTTTGGGAGCTAGGGATAGTGGGTTCAGTGTGTTCTTACTGGATTGGTCATTGTTTTAGTAGAATGAGCTAGAGATTTTATATATTTATGTTTTCAGAGTGAGTTCACATTGTTACTTCTAACTTGAATTCAGGATACAGGGTTTTAAATTTAATCTCTTCTGTATTACATCTGTATCTCCTCTTTTTCATACCAAAAGTCCTAGTTTGCTGGTACGTGGGGGACAAATTATATTTATCCCATAAATACTTGCTTACTTTATTTCACAGTACATACCTAATGGTCTGAGAATAATCATACTAATACTACTACAACTAATATAAATTTATGAGAACATTCAGAAAATTTTTTGCCCATGTTCTTACCACTTCTTTCTTTTCCATTTTTAAATAGCTGTACTTTATTTACATTACTGGAGCATGGAGTCATTACATATAATGTTCTCTCTCTTAATCCTTATCTAGTCATCCATGGGTTTTTGGTTTTGCACTTAGTCGAACTGTTTCCTTAATGTGGGGATTTAGAGAGATTCAAAACTGTAGTGCCAGAATCAGGGATGCTGTATCATGGTCATAGTTTTTAAAGCTGTCTGCCCAACATGGGGCTTGAACTCATGACCATGAGATCAAGAGTCTTATGCTCTATTGACTGAGCCAACCAGGTACCCTGATAAACACTTAAGTTTGAATCAACCCTCTACAGCTAAACATGAAACATGACAATCTTGAGCCTATCTCCAGCTCACTGTAATTGCTTTTCTGCTTTCTGTGCTTTCTTAATTTTAAAAATATCTTCCAGACAGGGCATCAGTCATATTGACTGCTTATGTTTTTCCTTGTCTGTAATGTTCTTTTTTTGATGACTTTTGGATCAGTTCTACTTTTTTTTTTTTTCAAATTTAGCTTTTTTTAAGAATAAAAATGAAGTCTTCTCAATGTATGTTTTTCAAGTTTTAACCTTAAAGCTGACTGATTTAAACTTGACTGAAACAATTCACTTAGAAAGGAGACTACTGGCCTGTTTATCCTTGAAATTGGGAAATTCCAAGTCCTTTAGGACTCTTCTTTATCTTTTCTGCTCTTTCTTAGCTTGAATTTTTAAGTTCTTATCACTTCTTTCTTTATTACACAGTTTTCTTTAAAAAAGCAAAAAGACCAAAAAGCAAACAACAAAAAATAAAACATTGAACGATGGTCATCTCCCTCATGTCTGGTGTCACAGTCTCTCTAAATTGGCCACTTGGACCATTACATAGCCTTTTAGCCCATGTTTCTGTGCTTTTCGTTGTGCCTTCCTATTACCTTAGATTAAAACAGAGATCTTTTTTTAGAGATTTCCAGACCTCGAGCCCATTACCACACATTATAAAAGTGTTAACTTTTTCATCCCTTAGTTATCTATAATGTTCTTCCCCACATCATTGTTTGGCTCTTCATTATGCTTATATTAAAACTTTTCACCATGTTCTTTACTACAGCCATTCCCACCTGAATTCTACTTGATCATTTCCTGAAACCTGGCATGTATATTTTAAGAATCTTTTAAAGAGTTATTAGATTTCAGAATTCACCTTATCAGGGGAATGCCTGAAGATAGGATTAAAACCAAGAACTCAAGGTTGCTAAGAGAGCAAATCTTAAAAGTACTTATCACAAGGGCTAGTATCCAAAATCTATAAAGAACTTATCAAGCTCAACACCCAGAGAACAAAGAATCCAATCAAGAAATGGGCAGAGGACATGAACAGACATTTCTGCAAAGAAGACATCCAGATGGCCAACATACACATGAAAAAGTGCCCCACATTACTCGGCATCAGGGAAATACAAATCAAAACCACAATGAGATAGCACCTCAGACCAGTCAGAATGGCTAAAATTAACAAGTCAGGAAATGACAGATTCTGGTGAGGATGCGGAGAAAGGAGAACCCTCCTACACTGTCAGTGGGAATGCAAGCTGGTGTAACCACTCTGCCAAACAGCATGGAGGTTCCTCAAAAAGCTGAAAATAGAGCTACCCTATGATCCAGCAATTGCATTACTGGGTATTTACCCTAAAGATACAAACGTAGTGATCTGAAGGGGCACGTGCACCCTAATGTTTATAGTAGTAATGTCCACAATAGCCAAACTATGGAAAGAACCCAGATGTCCATCAACAGATGAATGGATAAAGGAGATGTGAGATATATATATATATATATATACACACACACACACACACACACAAACACACACAATGGGATACTATGCAGCCATCAAAAGAAATGAAATCTTGCCATTTGCGATGACATGGATGGAACTAGAGGGTATTATGCTTAGTGAAATAAGTCAATCAGAGAAAGACAATTATCATATGATCTCCCTGATATGAGGGTTGAGAGGCAACATAGAGGGTTTGGGGCATAGGAAAAGAATAAATGAAACAAGATGGGATGAGGAAGGAGGCAGACCATAAGAGATTCTTAAATCTCACAAACAAACTAAGGGTTGCTGGGGGGAGGGGAATAGGGAGAGGGTGGTGGGGTTATGGACATTGGGAAAGGTATGTGCTATGAAGTGTATAAACCTGGCGATTCACAGACCTGTACCTCTGGGGCTAATAATATATGTTAATTAAAAAATTTTTTATTAAAAAAGTACTTATCACACGACAAAACTTTGTAACTATGTATGTTGATGGATATTAAGGAGACTTACTATAATGGTTATTTCACAATGTATACAAATATTGAATCACTATGTTAAACACCTGAAAGTAATATAATGTTAATGTCAATTAGACCTCCATAAAAAGAAAAAAAGGCCAAGAACTCAATGAGATATTCTTGATCATGAAGTTTGTAGAGGATAGCTAGCATTAAACATGTCTAATGGAAGGTGATAGTAGACTTCAAATTAATCTTGCTAGCTTACATGAATATCACCAGCCAAGGTTCTCTGTCTTTCCTCTCCCTTGTGCTTTTTTCTTCAGGGCATTGTCACTTAACATTTTTCCCTTCACTACACATCACATTTTTAAATTTCTTTATCTTAACATTATTTCTTGGTCTGATTATGTCCTTACTAGTACTTTGAACTAAGTTCATTTGGGGAGGAAAAACTAACTGCATGAATATGAGAGATGTCTTAGTATATGCAAGTTTAGATTTTTAAAAGTCTGTTTTTTTCTTGGTATTTTGCAAGGTATTTTGCAATAACTGTATAATTGTATTTGGTGTTTTCAACTTATTTGCAAATGATCTGCTAACAGAGCATTTTATAGCTAAAATATGTATTGACACATTTTCCTTCATATACCTCTCCAGTCAATAGGATATATTTTAATAACTTTAAAAGGCTGCTGAAAATGCAGGTATAACACTTTATTTTCATAACCTCGGTCCATCACATTAGCATTTTTGTAGAAAATCAGAAGGACTGAATTTTCTTCTTCTGCATCTCATTGCTTTATTTTAGCTGAGTTGAGTCTACTTTTATTGATGATTACCTGTTTCTTCTACTTCTTATAAACAAAATGTCTTGCTTCAGAATTTTAACTGGAATCTCAGTGCACTTTTCCTATCAATTAAAAATATTAATATCACATTAGGTAATATGCAGTTATCATTGCAGTATTCCTGATTGACCGAAATTTGCAATAAGGTTTTGTGCCATGTCAGTCAAATTATCTATAAGCATTTCTCTATGTAGATATGCTTAAGTCACTAGGTATTTATTACTGCTTCTTGTTTATTATAGTACCTGATAACTTTATTGTGACAGTATCTATATGTACAGATTTCATATTTTCATGGACTGAAATGTTAATTCTGATAATATTGACTGTCATTAAATATCATATAATTAAGTATGATTTTAAATGAATTTGAAAGCCTGCAATTAAGTATGAACATTATATATCTTATTTAAAATATATTCAGTCAGTCATGTTTATTGAGCTACTACCATATGCCAAGCCCAGCACTAAATATCATAAATAAATGAAATCACTTTAATATTAACTTATAGGTTACATCTTTCCTTTGTTTAAAATTATCTTCCACATTTATAGTTTGCAACTATGTTAAGTGTCAGCCACAAATTCTAAATAGCCAGATTTGGAATTTATTTAGGATTAGTGTCTCTCATTCTTTTTATCTGCTGTTCTTGTGAAAAACTCCATGACTTGCTCTTCAAGAACAACAAGGATAGCCACTATTTATTGCGGTCTCCTCTGTCCACTGCATATAAGTATGTTGTTATTATTTTTATTAAAGATTTTATTTATTTATTTGACAGAGATCACAAGTAGGCTGAGAGCCAGACGGTGGGGTTGGGGGTGGTGGTGAAGCAGGCTCCCCACTGGAGCTTGATCCCAGGTCCCTTAGATCATGACCTGAGCTGAAGGCAGAGGTTTAACCCACTGAGCCGCCCAGGTGCCATTGTCATTTTTAAATCATATGGCAGTCCTGCAGCACAGGTGAATAAATCCACATCTTAGAGATGAGAAAATCACAGTTCCAAGGGGTTATCTTGACCCAGACTCAAGAGCTCTCTATCACCAAAACCAGGAGTCAACTCCTGTTATGTGCTGCTTCTGCTATGTAGCGTTGCTCCGTGGCTATTGTACAGGGTCAAGTCCAAGTTATAATTAAATTCTGAACCTAACTCTGTCAAATACTTTTAAGCCGATAGGTATTTTGGATTTTAATGCTGTCATTTTACTATTTTTTAAAAGTGATATAAGTTGGACCCTTTCTATTCATGACATAATACTATTTTCAAAAAATTTCATGTGACATTATAGAAGAAACTTAAAGTTTTCCTTTTTATCTCCTGTACAAATGCAGAAACTGGCAAAGATGTTTGTGTTTGTATAATTTTTGTGGTGAGGAAATAGTTTAGTTTGTATTTGGTTCGTTTTGGGATGTTTTTACATTTACACCTACAGAGTATGCTGTCTATTTTTAGTACAACTCAAATCAATGCAAGAATGAAGCATCTTTAAAAGAAGTCAGTTTAACACCCTTGCCCTCCAGATTTCCTCAGTCATGCTAAGTAAGGTTTCCCAGATCATCAGCACAAGCTCCTTTTTCATCCCTAGGCTAACAGGCTCCATTGACATTTGCATAATTTTTCTCTTCAGTTCCTTCACGTAATTCTCACTCCTTAGCTCTGTGAGGATCCTTCCACTACACTTGAGGTTCCTAATGCCCTGTGGTTCTTCTCATTCATGCCCTCTGATCACATTGAGGAAAAGCTGGGACATTCATGGAAAAGTGGAAAAGAACTATTGATTCCATGTGCTAGCAAAGCAGGGTGTCTTGCAGAAACCTTGGTTTTTAGAGTCCAACAGACCTGGATTTGAAACTACAGCTCTATCACTTAGTAACTTTGGGATCAAAGACATTGTAAACCATCTGACCCTCATTTTCCTTATCTCTAGATAAGGAAATACCAAGTGTTGTAATACCAAATGTTGGAGTATTAAAAAGTTGGAATAAAATAATGTATGAAAAGTGATTAGCATAGTACCCTATTTTCTTGCTTCTTTTTTTTGGTGGGATTACTCTATTGAAACCTACACACACTCAAATATTTTTTAATCTTTATTATTTTCCTTTTTATTTATATATATTTAGATTTTTATTATTTAAATTCAATTAACATATAATGTATTATTGGTTTCAGAGGTGGAGGTCAGTGATTCATCAGTCTTACATAATAGCCAGTGCTCATTACATCACATGCCATCCTTAGTGTCTATCATCCAGTTACCACAACTCCCCATCCACTTCCCCTCCAGCAACCCTCAGTTTTTTGCATATGGTTAAGACTCTCTAATGGTTTGTCTTTCTCTCTGATTTTTGCCTTGTTTTATTTTTTCTTCTCTTCCCCTGTGATCTTGTTTTATTTCTTCAATTCTACATATGAGTGAGATCATATGATAGTTGTCTTTCTTTGATTGACTTATTTGCTTAACATAATACCGCCTAGTTCCATCCACGTCATTGCAAAGGTAAAATTTCAGTTTTTTGATGGCTGAGTAGTATTCCATTGTGTGTGTGTGTGTGTGTGTGTATATATTTTATATATATATAATATAAATATATTTATATTTATATAAATATAAATATATTTATATTTAAATATAAATATAGATAGAGCTATTTATATTATATATAAATAAATATATAATTTATATATTTATAAATTATATATATTTATATAAATATATATATTTATATATTTGTGTATATATAATATATATATACATATATACCACATCCTCTTTATCCATTCATCTGTCCATGGACATTTGGCTCTTTCCACAGTTTTGAGTATTGTGGACATTGCTACTGTAAACATTGGGGTGCAGGTGCCCCTTCAGATCACTACATTTGTATCTTTGGGGTTGATACTTAGTAGTGCAATTGCTGCATCATAGGGTAGCTCTATTTTCAACATTTTGAGGAACCTGCATACTGTTCTCTCGAGTGGCTGCACCAGCTTACATTCCCACCAACAGTGTAAGAGGGCTCCCCTTTCTCTGCATCCTCATCAACATCTTTCGTTTCCTGACTTACTAATTTTAGTCTTTCTGACTGGTGTGGGATGGTATCTCGTGGTTTTGATTTGTATTTCCCTGATGCTGAGTGATACGGCACATTTTTTCATGTGTCTGTTGACCATTTGTATGTCTTCTTTGGAGAAATGTCTATTCATGTCTTCTGCCCATTTTTTTTTTTTAAAGATTTTATTTATTTGTGAGACAGAGAGAGAGAGAGAGGGAACCTAGTAGGGGGAGTGGGAGAGGGAGAAGCAGACTCCCCACCAAGCAGGGAGCCCGATGTGGGGTTCGATCCCAGGACCCTGAGATCATGACCAGAGCTGAAGGCAGACACTTAACCGACTGAGCCACCTAGGTGCCCCTTCTGCCCATTTTTTAGTTGGATTCTTTGTTCTTTGGGTGTTGAGTTTGTTAAGTTCTTTATAGATTTTGGATACTAACCCTTTGTATCCCATTGTGTTGGTTATCTTTTGGTTTTGTTGACTGTTTCCTATGTTGTGCAAAAGCTTTTTATCTTGATGAAGTCCCAATAGTTCATTTTTACCTTTGGATCCCTTGCCTTTGGAGATGTGTCTAGCAGGAAATTGCTGAAGCCAAGGTCAAAGAGGTCAATGCCTGTGTTCTCTAGGATTTTGATGGATTCCTGTCTCATATTTAAGTATTTCATCCATTTTGAGTCTCTTTTTGTGTACGATGTAAAACAATGGTCCAGTTTTCATTCTTCTGCAGGTGTCTTTCCAGTTTTCCCAACACTATTTGTGGAAGAGACTGTCTTTTTTCCACTGGATATTCTTTCTTGCTTTGTTGAAGATTAGTTAATCATATAATTGAGAGTCCATTTCCAGGTTCTCTGTTCTGTTCTTTTGATCTATGTGTCTGTTTCTGTGCCAGTACCCTACTGTCTTGAGGATTACAGCTTTGTAATAAAGCTTGAAGTCCGGAATTGTGATGGCACCAGCTTTGGTTATCTTTTTCAACTTTCCTTTGGCTCTTCAGGGTCTTTTCTTGTTCCATACAAATTTTAGGATTCTTTGTTCCATATCTGTGAAAAAAGCTGATGGTGTTTTGTTAGGGATTGCATTGACTATATAGATTGCACTAGGTAGCATGGATATTTTCATAATATTTGTTCTTCCAGTCTATGATCATGGAATGTTTTTCCATTTCTTTGTGTCTTCCTCAGTTTCTTTTATGAGTGTTTTATAGTTTTCTGAGTACAGATCCTTTGCCTCTTTGGTTAGGTTTATTCCTAGCTATCCTATGGCTTTTAATCTAATTGTAAATAGGATTGGCTCCTTAACTTTCTTTTTCTTTTGTCTTGTTGTTATTTTATAGAAATGGAACTGATTTCTGTCTGTTGATTTTATATTCTGCCACTTTGCTGAATTCCTGTATGAGTTTTAGCAATTTTGGGGTAGATTCTCTTGGGTTTTCCACATAGAGTGTCACGTCATCTGCAAATAGTGAGAGTTTGACTTCTTTGCCAATTTGGATGCCTTTTACTTATTTTTCTTGTCTCATTGCTGAGGCAAGGACCTCCAGTACTATGTTGAATATCTTGAATAATACTATGTTGAATAGCTGCTGTGTTCCTGACCTTAGGAGAAAAGCTCTAATTTTTTTCCCCATTGAGAATTTTATTCACTGTGGACTGTTCATATATGGTTTCTGTGATATTGAGGTATGGTCCCTCTATTCCTTTACTATGAAGAGCTTTTAATCAAGGAAAGATGTTGTACTTTGTCAAATGCTTTTTTTGCATCTATTGAGAATATCATATGATTCCTGACCTTTATTTATGTACTGTATCACATAGATTAATTTATGGATATTGAACTACCCTTGCAATCCAGGAATAAATCGCACTTGGTCATGGTGCATTGTCTTTTTAATGTACTGTTGGATCCTATTGGCTAGTATCTTGGTGAGAAATTTTGAATCCATGTTCATCAGGGATATTGGTTTATACTTCTCCTTTTTAATGGGGTCTTTGTCTGGTTTGGGGATCAAGGTAATGGTGGCTTCATAGAAAGAGTTTGGAAGGTTTCCTTCCATTCCTATTTTTTGAAACAGCTTCAGAAAATTCTTCTTGAAATTGTCTGGTAGAATTCCCCTGGGAAGCCATCCAGCCCTGGACTCTTGTTTGTTGGGAGGTTTTTGATTACTGCTTCAATTTCCTTACTGGTTATGGGTCTGTTCAGGTTTTCTGTTTCTTCCTGTTATAGTTTTGATAGTTTTTACATCTCTGGTAATGCATCCCCTTTCTTACAGATTGACTAATTTCTTGGCATATAGTTGCTCATTATATGTTCTTATAAGTGTTTGTATTTCTTTGGTATTGGTTGTGATCACTCCTCCTTCATTCATGGTTTTATTAATTTGGGTCCTTTCTCTTTTCTTTTTGATAAGTCTGGCTAGAGGTTTATAGATCTTATCAATTCTTTCAAGGAACCAGCTCCTAGTTTTGTTGATCTATTCTCCTGTTCTTTTGCTTTTGATTTCATTGATCTCTGCTCTAATCTTTTTTTTTTTTTAAGATTTTATTTATTTATTTGACAGAGAACACAAGTAGGCAGGCAGGCAGGCAGAGAGAGAGAGAGAGAGAGAGAGAGAGAAGCAGGCTCTGCACTGAGCAGAGAGCCCGATGCGGGGCTCGATCCCAGGACCCTGGGATCATGACCTGGGCTGAAGGCAGAGGCTTTAACCCACTGAGCCACCCAGGCGCCCCTCTGCTCTAATCTTAATTAATTCTCTTCTTCTGCTGAGTTTAGGCTTTATTTGCTGTTCTTTCTCCAGCTCCTTTAAGGTATAATGTTAGGTTGTATATTTGAGACCTTTCTTATTTCTTGAGAAAGGCTTGTATTGCTATATTCTTCCCTCTAAGGGCTACCTTTACTGCATCCCTAAGGTTTTGAACTGTTGTGTTTTCATTTTCATTTTTTTCCATGAATTTTTTTATTCCTTTTTAATTTCCTGGTTTACCCATTCATTCTTTAGTAGGATGCTCTTTAATCTCCATATACCTGAGTTCTTTCCAAATGTCCTCATGTCATGGAGTTCAGGTTTCAAAGCACTGTGGTCTGGGAATATGCCGGGAATGATCCTGGACTTTTAGTACCGGTTGAGACCTGATTTGTGACCCAGGATGTGATCTATTCTGGACAGTGTTCCATGTGCACTCAGGAAGAATGTGTATTCTGTTGTTTTAGAATGGAATGCTCTGAATATATCTGTGTAGTCCATATGGTCCGGTGTGTCATTCTAAGCCCTTGTTTCCTTGTCAATCTTATGCTTAGATGATCTGTCCATTTCAGTGAGTGGGATGTTAAAGTCCCTACTATTATTGTATTATCCCAATGTGTTTCTTTAATTTTGTTATTAATTGCTTTATACAATTGGCTGCTCCTGTGTTATGGGCATAAATATTTACAATATTTAGATCTTCTTGTTGGAGAGATTCTTTAATTATGGTAGTGACCTTTTTCTTCTCTTATTACAGTCTTTGGTTTAATATATATTTTGTCCGATATAAGGGTTGCTTTCTTTTGATATGCATTAACAGGATAAATGGTTTTCCACCCCCTCACTTTCAACTGGAGGTGTCTTTAGGTCTCAAATGAGTATCTCACAGACAGCATATCAGTAGGTCTTGCTTTTTTACCCAATCTGATATCCTTTATCTTTTGATTTGGGCATTTAACCCATTTACACTCAGAATAACTTTTGAAAAATAGGTATTTAGTACTGTTATATTACCTGTAAAGTCACTGTTTTTGTATATTGTGTTTTTTCTTCTGGGTTCTCTGTTTGCTTAAAAGATCCCTTTTAATATTTCTTGTAGGCCTGTTTTGGTAATCACAAATTATTTTGTGATCATAATAATGGAAGTATTTTGTTTGTCCTTGAAGATTTTTATCTCTTCTATTTTGTATGACATCCTTGCTGGATAAAGTATTCTTGACTGTATATTTTTCTTTTTAAAATTTTGTGTATTTATTTTTTAAGACAGAGCATGAGCTGGGTGGGGGACAGAGTTGGAACCGGTCTCCATTGAGCAGGGAGCCCAGTCTGGGACTTGATCCCAGGAATCTGAGATCATGACCAGCTAAATATTTTTCTCTTTTAGCACCCTGAATATATCCTGCTAGTCCCCTTTGGTCTGCCAGTACTCTGTGGATCAGTTTACTGCCAATCTAATGTTTATACCCTTGTAGGTTAGAGACCTTTTGTCCGTAGCTGCTTTCAGGATTTTCTCTTTGTCTCTGAGATTTGCAAGTTTCTCTGTTATATGTCAGGGTGTTGACCTATTTTTATTCACTTTGACAGGGGTTCTCTGCACCTCCTGGACTTAGATGCCTGTTTCCTTCCCCAGATTAGGGAAGTTTTCTGTTATAATTTGTTCCAATGTACCTTCTGCCCCTCTCTCTCTTTCCTCTTATTCTGGGATCCCTATTATTTTAATACTGCTTTGCTTTGTGGTATCACTTCTCTCTCAAAGTCTTCCCTGTGATCCAGTAGTTTTTAATCTCTCTTTTTCTCAGCTTCTTTATTCTCCATCATTTGGTCTTCTATATTATTAATTCACTCTTCTGCCTCATTTATCCTAGCATTAGAGCCTCCATTTTTCATTTATTCCATCTCATTAATAGTCTTTTTGATTTCCACATCATTAGATTTCAGTTCTTTTATTTCTCCAAAAGGGGAGTCTCTGGTTTCTTCTATGTTTTTTTCAAGCCCAGTTAGTATCTTTATAATTGTTATTCTGAACTCTAGTTCCGACATCTTATGTCCAGACTGATTAGGTCCTTGGCAGTCAGTGCTGTCTCTTGTTCTCCTTTTTGAGGTAAGTTTTTCTGTCTTGTCATTTTGTCCATAGAAGAATAGATGAACAAGAGAACAAAATACTAAGATAACAACAATGATCCCAGAGAAATATACCCTAAACAAATCAGATGAGATCCAAAACCAGAAAAAAAAAAGAAGGAACATAATCAGACAGGTAGGTGGACAGAACAGAGCCATACATTGGATCTTGTGTGTATTTTCATCTGTTTGTTAGAAAACTAGATGCTGGGCATCTGGGTGGCTCAGTCAGTTAAGCGTCTCCCTTCAGCTCAGGTCATAATCCCAGGGTCCTGGGATCAAGCCCTGCATCAGGCTTCCTGCTCAGTGGGGAGCCTCCTTCTCCCTCTGCCACTCCCCCTGCTTCTGCTTGCTCTCTCTCTCTCTCAAATAAATAAATAAAATATTAAAAAAAAGAAGACCAGATGCCAAAATTCTAAATAAATAAAAACTTATATATGTATAAAAATGGCATTAAATACAATGAAAGGATAGAATGTAACTGTCAAAATGAAAATGAGAAGGCAAAGAAAAAAAAAAGAAGGAATATAAATAGACAGGTTTTATTTATTTATTTTATAAATAAACAGAACAGAGCAATGCACTATATCCCGAGTGTATTTTGGTCAGTTTGTTAGAAGAATCTACATCTCAAAAGTGTAAAGAAAGAAAAGCTTATATATATATTTATACACACACACACACACACACACACACACAAATAAAATTAAATACATTGAAAGCATAGAATGTTACTGTAAAGATGAAAATTTAAAAAGACTTTAACAAAACAAAAATTAAAAAAAGAAGAAAAAGAGGGGCACCTGGGTGGCTCAGTCATTAGGCGTCTGCCTTCGACTCAGGTCATGATCTCAGGGTCCTGGGATCGAACCCCACATCGAGCCCCACATCGGGCTCCCTGCTCCTCAGGAAGCCTGCTTCTTCCTCTCCCACACCCCAGCTTGTGTTCCCTTTCTCGCTGTGTCTCTCTCTGTCAAAGAAATAAATAAAATCTATTAAAAAAGAAGAAGAAAAAGAGAAACAATATAATCAAACAGGTGAGGAGAACAGAGCCATAGACTAGATTCTGGATGTATTTAGGTCTCTCAGAAGAAACTGAATCCAAAATTGTTTTAAAATATATATATATGTATATATTATATATATATGCATATACATTTATATATATATATATATATAAATACATGAAAATAAAATTAAATAGTGCAACCTCAGGGAAAAGCAGTCAGTCACTCCTGTCTCTTTGGTCTCTATCCACTCTCTACGCTGACCCCAGCCTGTTACCAAGTGTTTCTTTCTCAGGAACATGACCTGTTTTGAGTCTCCAAATCCTGCAGATTCCTGCAGCACACACCCGCAGTGCTCTTCCCCAGAAGAGGAAGGGGAATCTCCCCAGTTCTGCCACTTCTTGGGCCCTTGCTTATTGATCAGTCACCCGACGGTGCCATGGTTGGGGGTTTATAACAATTCCAAGCTGAGAGCCCACTCTTGGTCTAGCTGATTACAACCAGCTTCCCACTTACAATGCCTGGGAACTCTGCCACACTCAGGCAACCCTGGTCTTCCTGTGACCCCTCTGATCCTGAGACCACACTCTCCCATCTAGGATTCTGCCCCACTTCACCACCTGAGCACCTTTCAGGCAAGGCCGTCCTTCACTAAATCAGACTTCTAAAAGTTCCGATTTTGCGCTTCGCTGCTCTATCACTTTCTGATAGCTGGCTTATGGAGGCTCCTTCCCCGCGTGGTTTATCTTCCCATATATCACCTTGGATTCACTTCTCCACATCTCCTGTCTTGCAAAGAGTGATCGCTTTTCTATTTGTAGAGTTGTAACTATTCTCTTCTTAGACCTCTATTTGAGTTTGCAAGTGTTCAGAATGATTTGTAGCTGTCTAGTTGAATTCTTGGGACCAGATGAAACTAAGGTCTCCTACTCTTCTGTCCTGGACTCTTTCTTAATCTTTAAACTTCTATGGTATCTTTATGTCATGTAGACATTTTCTTTTCTTAAACAATCTTGAGCTATTTAGTGGAGAAGATAGCAGGTGATCCTCTGACCTTGACTAGCGTTTTAGAGTTATCTGGGATCGACAGTGGAATTTTTCCTGGTACCAATTCTAGTGGTGGGATGGGGGGTTTCACCCATACCAACAAGCAATTCTTGTACACCAACAGGATATTGTAATTCTGATACTATTTACCTAGAGATCTCACAGGTTAAGGGCTCCATCCTAAAAGAGTGCACCCCACCCTTACTTCGCATGCCAGTAACAAAACCCTTTTGGTACCTGTGCTTCTGACCTACCAGCTACAGTTTGGAAGTTCCCACAACCACCTCCTTGTACTTCAGATGCCAGTCTAAAAAAACAACCTAGACTTCTGACTGGCTGTCTGTAAATCAGAGATTCTTCTAGCCCCTCTTTGGGTTTGATTTATTTGCCATAGTGGCTCAGAGAACTCAGGGAAACATTTTATTTATTAGATCACCAGTTTATTATAAGAGGACATAACTCAGAAACCGCTAGATAGAAGAGATGTATAGTGCCAAGTATGGGGAAAGGGCTCAGAGCCTCCAGGCCCTCTCCAGGCTTCCAGTCTCCTGGTAGCTCCATAAATTCACCAACCTCAAAACTCTCCAAGCCCCACCCTTTTGACTTCATTACATAGGCACGACTAATTAAATCATTGGCCATTGGTGATTGAGTTCTCCTCCAGCCCCTCTTCCCTCTGGGGGGTCTGGGGATGGGACAAAAGTTCTGACCCTCTGAACACTTGGTTGACAACCAACCCCCACCCTTAGGTACTTCACAAAAGTCACCTCATTAACTTAACAAAAGACACCTTTTCACTCTCAGCACTTAGGAAATTCCAAGAGTTTGGGACCTGTGAGCCAGGAGCTGTGGAAGAAGACTAAATACATATGAGAAATATATTTTGGTTATCTGAATAATCATACATAAAGATTTCTTATAAATTGCAATATCATACTTACCCTTTCTTTTGGTGAAACTACAGAGCCTGTTGGGTTGACATAAACCCTTGGAAGTCAGGAAGCCTGCAACCCTTCTCCCTGGACCTTGAGCCTAATTTGTAATATACCAGGACTGCCATCTGGCTAGGCTTTTCCTTTTAGGCTTTCTCTCTATGAGTACAGGCCCTATTCAGAGTCACTTGGCCTCTCAGTTTTCTGCGCAGAGGCTTCCTTTACAAAACTTTAAGCTTTCTGGAAGTATGGTATTTCAACCAGCATTATATTATGCATGTGTATTTAATTCATAGTTTTTTAAAAGTTTGCTGCATACCCACTACCTGCATAGTTTTTGGCTAGCTGCTACATAGGACACATAAAAGAAGTGTAAAATAGATGAGACAGGGTTTTTTTAAGCTTACAGTAAAAAGGAGGATGTTTGTTCAAATATTAGAAGTAGGGGTGCCTGGGGCCCGGTGGGTTAAGCCCAGGTCATGATCTCAGGGTTCTGGGATTGAGCCCTGCATGGGGCTCTCTGCTTAGCAGGGAGCCTGCTCCCCGCCGCCCCCCCTCCCCCGCCTGCCACTCTGCCTACTTGGGATCTCTATCTGTCAAATAAATAAATAAAATCTTTAAAAAAATATATTAAAAGTAAATGAAAGGCTGAATGTCCCAAGCAAGTCATTGGCTAAGTTACAGTGGGGAAGAGTGAACAGAGGAGGTGCGATCAAAGAGAAAGGTTGCCACCCAGCTGGAAGGAATCCAGAAACCAGAATAGCATTTGTTCTAATTCTTCAAGGGTGAATATGATTGGTAGGAAGAACTGAGTCTCTATGTGGATTTCAGGCAAAGGACATGAGTTAAGTTGTTAAAAGATAAACTGAGGCATATTTAAAATTTTAAGAGTTTATTTGAGCAAAAATTTATTCTAGTTGGGCAGCGACAAGCTAGAAGTGGTTAGGAACTCTGCTGAGAGAAACCAGGGGATAAGCTTATATAGAGAAAGTGCAGAAGTAAAGAAAGGAAATTATTTGATTGGCTAAAGCTTAAAGCCTAGTTGGCTTTTTGTGGTTGGTATCCTTAGCATTTTGATTTTATGAATGGTCTATTTTATTTCTTAATTCTTCTGCCCAGGTGTTCCTTGTAGCCTTTTCTATCTACAATAAATATGATTTAAAATTTTTATTTCATGAATAGTGACAAATCATATTACTTATCAGGTCTTAATTTTTGTTTTGTTTTAAAACCAGTGCGTTATTATATAACATTTCTTTCTCTTGGTCATTTGTCTACTTAACAACCTTCAGATCATTTCTGAAAGTGAAATATTTCTAGAAGACTGTTAACAGGGTTCTAGTTCTTTTCCTTTGCCTACCCTTCCCTACTAATTAGAAGTGTTCTGGTAAGTAATTAATCAAAAATTTCAGAATTGGGAAGGGTAGTGGATAGGAGTGAGATTAGCTAAATTGTTTAAAGTCCTTTATTCGTCTTTTTTTTTTAAAGATTTTATTTATTTATTTGACAGAGAGAGATCACAAGTAGGCAGAGAGGCAGGCAGAGAGAGAGAGAGGGAGGAAGCAGGCTCCCCGCTGAGCAGAGAGCCCGATGTGGGACTCGATTCCAGGACCCTGAGATCATGACCTGAGCCAAAGGCAGAGGCTTAACCCACTGAGCCACCCAGGCGCCCCTTTATTCATTTTTTTAAAAATTAAACTTATGATGTTTTTAGGTATTCTGCTAACCATATTATCTTAGTAAAAGGCCACCTTGTTAATTTTTATATATTGAACATATTTGTCTTTAAGTTATTTATAGACTTTCAAGAAACAATGTGTTAATGTTAAAATCTTATAATTTCTGTAGCTGTGTTCTATATGTGCCACATATTTGTATATGTTCTATATGAGAGAATTATATATGCAAAAATATGTAGACATACATACTTATATGTTGCTGATGTTTAGGGTGATAATTGATGCTCTTCAGTATGATGATGGATTAATATGCAGGCCTGTGTGTGACAACTGAAGAAAAACCAAGGTCTGCATGAACATAAATGATACATTTTTTACAGGTCCTGAGTTGTGTCCGCACAGAATGGGATCTACTGGATGTTCGCTTTGGCACCAAACAGCCTTATCAGGTGTTGACAGTGGAGAACTCCATCAGTGTAGACAAAGAGCCCATGGCTGACAGCTGCATCTATGAATGCGTTCGGAACAAAATCCAATGTATATCAGTAACTAGAATACCACTAAGATCAAAGGCCATTAGCTGCTGCAGGAATATTACTGAAGACAAACTAATTTTGGGCTGTGAAGATTCTTCAGTAATTCTGTATGAAACTCACCGTAGAGTAACTCTCTTAGCCCAGGCTGAACTTATGCCTTCATTAATAAGTTGTCACCCAAGTGGTGCCATTCTACTAGTTGGCAGCAACCAAGGGGAGCTACAGATTTTTGATATGGCTTTATCCCCAATTAACATCCAGCTCCTGGCCGAAGACCGCTCACCCAGCGAGACTCTACAGTTCAATAAATTCTTTGACATTTCCAGCAGTCTTGTTCAAATGCAGTGGATAGTTCCTCAGGTGGTTTCTCAGAAGCCAGAATGTGGGGACATCTATGATCTCCTCTTCCTCAGGTTTAACAGAGGACCTTTGGGTGCACTTTTGTTTAAACTTGGTAAGTCAAGAACGTTGGTGAGTAAGTAAATTAAAATGTTCATGATAGTGACATTATGATTAAGAGAATAAGACCGTTCTAGGAATGGAGGTTTTCTGTGTTATTCCATAAATAAGCTTGGCTTTCAGACATTTCATATAGTTCCTTTTTTTCTTTTTTTCAAGTAATCTCTATGCCCGGACTCACAACCCTGAGATCAACTCATGTGCTCTACCAACTGAGCCAGCCAGGTGCCCTCATATAGTTTCTTTAAGAAAGCTTTGTGGATGATTTTCTAAACGTTAAGGAACATTAGTGAACAATTTGGAAACTGCATTAATTGCCCATTGTGATGCACAAAAAACTTAAACTCCCACATTTTATATCCAAAATAAATACATATGTGGATATTTTAAAAGTACTTACTATGCCTGTTAAAAAATTCTGTTTTGGGGCACCTGGCTGGCTTATTTGGTTAAGCGGCTGCCTTTGGTTCAGGTCATGATCCCAGGTCCTGGGAACGAGCCCCACATCAGGCTCCCTCTTCAGCGGGAAGCCTGTCTCTGTCTCTCCACTACTTGTACTCTCTTGTGTCAAATAAATAAATAAATAATTTTTTTTAAAGTTCTGTGTTGTAGGAATAGAATGTTTTTTTCTATTTTCTATTATTTAGATAATAGGTATCCATTGCTTCCCAGACTGGAATGTGTAAGACAGATGTTTTAAACAAAGAGAAATTGGGGCACCTGGGTGACTGAGCTGGTTAAGCAGCTGCCTTTGGCTCAGGTCATAATCCTGGAGTCTTGGGATCAAGTTTCACATTGGGCTCCCAGCTCCATGGGGAGTCTGCTTCTCTCTCTGACCTTCCCCCCTCTCATGCTCTCTCTCTCTCAAATAAATAAATAAAATCTTAAAAAAAAAAAAAGAATGTGAATATTTGGAGAATTTGGTTAGAGAGTTGTATAACTTTTTTTTTTGTTTCCTTTAGATAAAAATATTGACAAAGATTTTTCAGTATTATGAAAATCATGTATTAATGTTGCCCATTTCAACCAGGAAACTTTTTTTTAATATATTAAATATTTTTAAGTAATCTCTACACCCAACGTGGGGCTTGAACTTACAACCTGAAGATGAAGGGTAGTATGTTCTACTGACTGAGCCATCAGGCACCCCTCAACCAGAAAACTTTGAAATAAAATTGTAGTAGTATGATTTATTTGTCTTTTGCAGTTTTGCCTTACCAGCTATGCCCTATAATATTCTTTAGGTAGTTTTGTATAACTTAGCATTCTTGAGAGAACCTCACTTAGATTAATTAATTAAAGCTAGATTTTAATTAATGCATATTATTGCAACTTGAGAACATAGAAAAGTAAATATATTTCTAAGCCCATTACATGATTTGTTTCTGTCATACAAGTTAAGTTTTTAAAGACATTGTAGGATTTGTTAAATAGCTGTCAGTCTACTTTTTTTTGGTAACATATCTAAACCTCTGAAATTGAACCCATGAAATAAATCTAGTTGAAAATGACTTGATTAACCTGAAAGATATAATGAATATAATGTCAGGGCTATATTCTTTCCACATAATAAAAATGCAATTAAATATCTTTATAGTGTTCATGTTGTCCAAGAAAAAAATGTTTGGAATCTCGTTTATTGTAAAATAATCCAGTTCTACTTTGCCCAGCTACATGTTTAACAGTTGTATGTCTCCATACACAACACTCATTAAAGTGGATGTTAGATGTTTTGCATGTCTGTTAAAACACACACTCTCTCTCTCTCTCTCTCTCTGTCTCTCTAAATTACCCAGTTACCTGTCAAACAAAAGGCTGTCTGCCCACATATACCTAGCTTTTCTTCAGCCCTCCCTTGTGGGCCTACTCACAACAGCTTTGCAAAAAGCACAGCTTTCTCTTCCTATCTCTAGCACATTTGCCTTCTTACTAAAGTAAACAGGCTCTCAGTGTAGGGATTTAGAGGGCTTCCTGCTAATTGCCAGCTTGTAAACTTAATTGGACTGTCTCCCTGGGCACTGTTCCTAAATCAATTAGGCAATGAGTTGGCTGTCACCTCTTTTTCCCAAGAAGGTCTCTTGGAAGAGAATTATCCAATAGAAGTCAAGCATTCAAATGAAAAGGTGATAACTTCTGCAACTGACATTTATCATTTAATTTTATTTTCAATATGACTCTTAAGTTTTATGGGATAGGGGAAATTTTACAGGCTTACAGACTCCTTAAAAGATCTAAATATGGAGTTTCCCAGAATTTTTTTAAAAATGTATTATAAGATTAATATTTATTACAGATTATTTTTTCTAGGAAGAGTTGATTCCTTGAAACAGTAGATTCCAACTAACAGATCTTTTTTTTTTTTTAAGAAAACCCTGTTTAAAGAACAGATTTTTCCTAGGTTCTGCTACTAAATACATCCAAAAATTTTAATATACTTCTTGAATTAACACAGTGCTGATTCTGGGCATCCATGTGGAATTTTCATGTATAATTCAAGTTACTGCATATATAAACAGGTAGTTGCATGTGCAGTTTCTCCACTAGGGAGCATTTACGAGATTTTTTTCATAAGCTTGTTATGCAAGCCTTTGGAAAATTTGACATGCAAGGTGTAGCTTACAATTTAAGAAGCTGACATAGATCATAGTTTAAAATAGAATGCTGTCATATGTAAACGTGGTAGTGGCTGGTGCCAATATGCTAAGATTTTTGGAGTTTGACTTTTAGAATAGGTCAGTGTAATGTTGAAGGAAAACTTTAGTTCCAAGGCTAGGACTTCCATTCTAAATCCTTATAATCATCACACAAATGTTTCAGGTGAATAAAAGGCCACCACTACTGTTAGAAGAATTTGAAGAGCATGTCTTCCTCAGGAGAGAGCTAGAAGTATCATCCTCCTGCATGGAAGCCAGGAGGTACTGTTTTATGTAAAGCAAAATGTAATCAGATTTCTTTGCTTGGCTGTCATTGTCCCATATTTCCACATATGTAGACTGAAATTAATTTTCAAAAGAGGAGTCCCTAATTATATTACAGAGATATTAAAGCTTTTGCATTCTCATCAGTACCTTTTTCAACTTTCACTGCTCTCTTTAAACTCATATGATCAGCTCCCTGCCCTCTCACCAGAGAGTCTTACCTTTTAATTGGCACTTCACTAAGTTTATCTGCTCCTTACTACCTACCCACTCCCCTAATCAACAATTTACCTTGAACATAAATCTTATTATCATGGATATAAGTCTTTCCTTCTCAATGCAGTGGAAGAGGAGCCCTTCCTCTTATCTAAGACTAATTCCACTGCTAGTTCCAGTCTGGATCCCACTACATTCCTGTGGATCCCTTTATGTTGTCATCCTCCCCACTTCACCTGTGAATCTTGTTACACCAGTAGATATAGGCCCAGCCCACACCATAAAACAAACATCTCTTCCTTAAAATTGTTTCTCCTGTTACTAATCAAATGGTCTTTCTTCTTTTCATAGTCACACTCACTGAAATAATAATGAACACTGACTTTCTCTGCTTCTTCACTTCTCATTCATTCCTCACAGTACCAAATTTTGACCTGAATCTTTAGTGTCCTGGAACTGCCCTTGGAAAGGTCACCAGAGTCTTCCTACTTGAGATATATATATATATATATATATATATATATATATATATATATATATATATATATATATATATATATGTCTCAAGTAGGATATATATTTTTTCTTTCTTTCTTTCTTTTTCTTTCTTTCTTTTTTTTTTTTAGTGTTACTTGATGACTTTTCAGCATTTGATGCTTGCTGACCCCTTTTACTGTCACAGAATTCTCATCATACTGCCCTCTGTGATCTGAGATACACCTTTTCATCACTTTTTCATACTCTTCTTCTGGATACTCATGAATATGTTGAGGCTCCCTAAGGTTCCAGTTTTAGCTGTCCTCCCATTTTATACAGAGTGAGAGTTTCTAATTTTTTTTTCCCCCCAAACCTGTTTCTTCTCTTATATTCTCCATTTTGGTGGATGGTACAGTTACTCAGATGGAATCCCAAGTCAGAAATCATCCTAGAATCCTTCCTCACCCGAATGCCATATTCAATCAGTGGCCAAATCCCATCAGTTCTACCTTCTAATACTCTCAGAAACATCTCTTTTCGGCCTTACTGTCATGACCTAAATCTCGACCTTCCTTGTTTTCAAGCAGTGATCAAGTTAGTAGCTTTCTGTCTGTAATATTCTGCCTTCCAATCTTCTCATTCTGCCCCACAGTTAATCCCCTGAACTGCCACCAGAGTGATCTAACTGCAGATTTGGTCATGGCCTGAAATCCTTCAGTGGTTGATAAATCTTTGTTTGCCTCTCGGGCTTCATTTCCCCAGCTGTTTTTGCAGGAGTGTAGCTCCCCATCCACGGCATGTGCTCTCACACCCTCTCTTTCCCATGGTGGTTTCAGTAGTATTCCATCCCCCGGAGTGCCCATCTAGTGCTCTAACTAGAGCCTGCAAACTTTTTGGGAAAAGTTTAAATCTTCTAGTGATTATATTAAGCAAGAAATAATTAAAACTAACCTTTTCCTTCTCACAGGATTTTGAAAAGCAAAGTCAAAATGTGTGTGTGTGTGTGTGTGTGTGTGTGTGTGTGTGTGTGTGTGTTACTCTGTCTAAAAAACAAGTAGTATGATTTTTCTCTTAATATTTTTGTGGGAAGTATGTTTTCTTCAAAAGAGTTATTTTTAATGAACTATTGAAATATTACAATTTACCCCAGTCGTAATTGGGGGTAATTTATTGCTGGAAAGAATGTCAGATAATTTGTTAGATGCCTACTCATCTTAAAATTGGATCTCATATTATTTGAAATGGACTGTTATTCCAGATAGCATTCTGCTTTCTTTAAACTAGACTGATGATGGGTTTTTAAGTCAAGTTTATTGGGATATCATTTATATAAAATGAAATGTACCCATGCCAGATGTACAGTTTAATGAGTTTTAACCAATATATATTCTCATGATTACCACTACAATCAAGATATAGAACATTTCCATCACCAGAAATTCTCCCAAACCCCTTTGCAGCCGTTCCCCATCTTCCTCAAACCTAAAGAGCACTGACCTGCTTTCTGTCATTACTGGTTAGATTTGCTTTTTCTAAATTTCATAGAAAACAACTCATAAAGTAGATTTTTTTAAGGTCTTACTATTTACACTCAGTATTTATCTGTGAGAATCTTCCATATTAATGTGTATATCTATAAATTTTCTAAGTAATAATACTGAGTAATACTCCATTGTATAGATAAACCACAATTTGTATATTGTTCCACGTGTTAATGGACATTTGGGTTTTTTCCAGATTTAAGCTAATATCAATAAAAATGCCAGTACTTTTGTGTATACTTCTTTATATTGACATATGTTTTAATTTCTCTTGGGAAAAACAGGAGTAGAATGACTGGGCCATAGGTTAAGTGTATGTTTAACTGAAGAAGAAACTGTTTTGGAGTTCTAGTTACTCTATATCCTAACACTTAGCATTAATGGTCTTTTTAATTTGGGGTGTTCTAATGGGTTTGTAATGGTGTTAATTTGCATTTCCCTGATGACTCTTGAAATTGAGTTAATTTTATATGCTTACTTGCCATGTATCTTCTCTTATGAAGTATGTCTTCAAATCTTTTGCCCAAATTTAGTTGGATTGTTTATTATTGAGTTCTAATTTTTATGTACTGAATAAAAAGTTCTTTGTAGATTACTAGTATTATGATATTTTCTTCCAGATTGTTATTACCTTTTCATTTACTTAATAGTGTGTTTCAGGTAGCAGAAGTTTTTAATTTTAATGAAATTCTATTAAATTTCTTTATGACTTGTGTTTTTCATGTACTCTATGAAGTATTTGTCTAACCCTGTTTTCTTCTAGAGGTTTTAGGGTTTTAGCTCTTAGAGTTAGGTTTATGATCTGTTTCAAGTTAATTTATTGCATATGGCATGAGGCATGGATTGAAATTAATTTTTAAATATGAATATTCATTTGTCCCAGACCCAATTGTTGGAAAGATTGACCTTTCTCTGTTGAATTGCCTTGACCATTTATGTTTCTATGAACAGACTCTGTTTTCTCCCACTATGCTACCTATACTTCAGTGAGTACCACACTGTCTTAATTACTATAGTTTTACAGTTAAGTCTTGAAATCAAGTACTGTTCTCCAACTTTGTTCTTTTTCAGAATTGCTTGGCTACTCTAGATTCTTTGAATTTCTATGTGTATTTTAAAATGAACTTGTCAGTCTCATAAAAACACTTGAGATTTTGATTGGGATTATGTTGAATCTATAGTTCAATTTGGGTTGGAATGACAATTTAACAGTATTGAGTCTCTCAATCTGTGAACACAGTATCTCTCTGTACTTATTCAGATCTTTTAAAATTTCACTCAGCAGTGTTTTTCAAATTGTAAATATCTTACATATATTTTGTTCATGGTTTTGGGTGCTACTGTATTATACTATACACTGTATAATATTTTAATACTGTATAGTATTAGTCCTATGTATTATTTTAATACTGTATGGCATTAACACTGTAAAGTATTTTTAATTATAATATTGCATAGTATTTTAATTACATAGTGTTTTTAATTATAATTTTAATTGTTCATTGGGATTATATATAAATAAAATTTTAAAATATTGACCATGTATCCTGCAACCCTGTTAAACTCATTTCTTCATTGTAACATTTTTGTAGATTATTTAGGACTTTCTGAGATGACTATAACAATAGGAATTAAAAATAGTTTTATATCTTCTTATTTAACCTGTATGTCCTTTATTTTGGTTTCTTCCCTTATTATACTGGCTAGAATCTCTAGTACAATATTAAATTGAAGTGGCAAGAGAGGACATCCTTGCTTTGTTTCTGATCTTAGGCAGAAAGCATTTAGTTTCACTATAAGTATTATGTTATTAGGTTGAGGAAGTCCCCTTACCTTCCTAGTTGGCTGAGATGCATTATCTTGAGTGGATATTGAATTTTTTCAGGTGTTCTTTTTTGCATCAGTTGAAATGATCATGTTTTTTCTGGTCATATGGTGAATTATATTGATTAGTTTCCAGATGTTTCAATGGCCTTGCAGTTGTGGGATAAATCTCTCTTGTTCATGATACATGATCTTTTTAATATATTGCTGAACTTGCTAATATTTTGTTAAGGTTTTTTGTATCTATTTTTTTTTTAAGATTTTATTTATTTGTCAGAGAGAGAGCGAGAGTAAGAGCGAGCACAGGCAGAGTGGCAGGCAGAGTCAGAGGGAGAAGCAGGCTCCCCGCGGAGCAAGGAGCCCGATGTGGGACTCGATCCCAGGATGCTGGGATCATGACCTGAGCCGAAGGCAGCTGCTCAACCAACTGAGCCACCCAGGCGTCCCGGTTTTTTGTATCTATTTATGGGAGATTTTGGTCTATAGTTTTTCTTTTCCTGATGTTGCTTTCATTTTTTATATCAGTGTAATGCTAATGAAATGCTCATCATGAAATGAGTTCAGTAATGCTAATGAAATGCTCATCATGAAATGAGTTCTCAGGTGCTCCCTCTTCTTATATTTTGAGTTGTGTAGAGTTGATATTATTTCTTCTTTTGATGTTTGAGAGAATTCACCAATAAAGGCATCTGGGCATGCAGGTTTTTGTGTATGTGTGAGCACATGCATGTATGTGTTTGTGCATAAAAGTTCTTTAACTATGAATTCAAATTTAAATTATACAGAGTCAAGTTATTTATTCCTTCTTGAAAGAGCTTTGAGAGTTTGGATCTTTCAAGGAATCCATTTCATTTAAATTATATTTATTTGTTTAAAGTTATCCATATCAATTACTATTATTTTTTAATGTCTGTAGTTCTGTAGTTTCTTGATTGTGGTAAATTGTGTCTGCTCTCTTTTTTTATCAATTTAGACAGATGTTGGTCAATTTTACTGATCATTTCAAAGAACTATCTGTTGATTTCATTGGTATTCTTTATTTTCTGTTTCTTATTTTCATCATTTCCATCCTTCCATTTACTTCAGGGGTAATTTGCTCTTCTTTCCAGAGATTCTTAACTTAAAGCTTGGATTGTTGATTTTAGATCTTTCTTCTTTTCTAATTAAAAAATATTTAAAGCTAGAAGTTTCCCTCTAAATACTGCTGTAGCTGCATCTCACAAATTTCAGTGTTATATTTTTATTTTTACTCATTTCAAAATATTTTTTAATTTACTTTGTGATTTCTTCTCTATTTTTATTAATATTATTATTATTTTTTAGTAATCTCTACCCCTAACATGGGGCTGGAACTTGTAACCCTTAGATCAAGAGTTGTATGCTCTACTGAATAAGCCACCAAGGTTCCCCTGTGATTTCTTCTTTAAATCATAGTTTGTTTACTATTTATTTAACATTTTATTTATCCAAAAGAGAGGTAGAGAGAGCACAAGTAGGGGAAGAGGCAGAAGGGGAGAGAAAGGGACAGTCAGACTTCCTCCTGAGCAGGGAGCCCAATGTGGGGCTCCATCCAAGGACCCTGAGATCATGACCTGAGACCTGAGCTAAAGTCAGACTTTTAACCACCCAGGCACCCCTAAATCATAGTTTGTTTGTTTTAAAGAATGTTGATTAATTTCTAAATGTTTGGAGAACTTCCAGACATCTTTTTTTATTGATATCTATTTTAATTTCTGTTGTGGTCAGAGAAACTACTCTGTATGATTTCAAAGCAGCTAAATTTATTGAGGCTTGTTTTATCGCCCTGAATATACCCTATCTTGGTTGATAGTCTATGTACATATAAAAAGAATGTGTAGTTTGCTATTGTTAGGTGAAATATTTTATAAATGTAAGGTCAAATTCATTGATAGTGTTTTTCCAATATTTTCTATTTTTGCTGATTCTGTTTACCTGTTCTCTCAGTTAGGGAGAAATGCTGAAATCTCCAATTATAATTGTAGTTTTGATTCTTTCTTCTTTTAGTTCTATCACTCTTTGCTTTATTATTTCAAACTTTGTTATTAGGTACATTTAATGATTGTTATGATTCTTCATGAATTTTCAACTCTTTATTATGAAGATACAGAATTTTAGTTTAATTCATTTTTATTTCAGCATTTTAAAAAAATCCTGCTGTTGTCTTTTGGCTTACATGATTTCAGAAGCAAAGTTTTCAGTTTTTCATAACTTTTTATGTGTGTCCTTTTCTTTGGCTACTTTTAAAGATTTTATCACCTTTTGAGCAATTTGATTATGACTATATTTTAGTCTTTTTACTTGACAGGTCAGTTCCTTCTCTTGCTAGAAGTATTGCTTAGGGTATAGATGGAGTAAACAGATTTCAGATACTTTTGGTTCCCTATAAAATTCCTACACATTAGTATCTACTGCCAAAGAACCACCCTAATTTATGAGAGCTTCCAGTGCTTGATTGCAGGCTCATAAAGGCTTTTAGATAGTACCATTCATTGATTCTACCAACACAAAAAGAATAATGAGGTTTTATTGCTTAGTATAGTCAGGGCAATTCCCCAGATTCCCTATCAAGTTGAGTCCTGTCAGATATAGCACAAATTCTCATTTTGATGTGACTTGAGGTTAATATGAAGAATTTCGGCATCTTTCTTATGAACTAATATACTTTTTAAAATCCTAAATCCTGTAACTATTCCAGTTAAATGATGATGATGATAGTAATAAAAAGAATTGCAGTAATATATTATATGCATTACAACTTACAAATAACTTCACATACATTTTTTCATTTAGCTTTATGATTATTTGTACTGAGATGAGAAGTTTTTATAGACTCAGTCTAATCAGTAAACATTGGCTGAAGAAAAGGATTTTATAGCCAGCCATTTTTGAAAGAGTTAAAAAAAAAATGGTCAAAAGCCCTAATACTGTAATTTAATTGCACAAAATCATTAGTTTATTAGTTTCAAATGAGATCAAGCCTATATAAAAATGACAAAATGAAATTAGAACAGAATGACTCACTTTTTTTTGTAGTCTTGGTCCTCTAAGATTGGAATTAGATTTTCTTTCATTTTGGAAGGACAAACAAATGTGTTTATATTATACCAAGAATATTTCTAAGTAAATGTTAGTTGTGAAGGGCATCACTAGCAGGATTAATACTGAGCATTTATTACTTCAATAGAGTAGTCTTTAAATGCCAATTTAAGATAAATTAGTATGTGGTAGCTGTGAAAAAACTATTAATTGAAAGTACCCATTAGTAAAAACAGACTTAAAAGTATTTATATAGTCATATTTGTCAGGATATTTGTACTTACCCACACCCACACCAAATATGTGGGGCTGACAAATAGAAACAACCTAGAACTGATAAATCTGATTGGTAAGAATTGTGTTCACATCAAAAAAACTGTCTTTAAATGTATACAACAGAGGTCTAAATAACTGATGGGAAAAATAGAGTTAACTATTGTGGTCTACCTAAACATCCTTCTCATGTTTATTCATTTTTAGTGTAAGTTTCATTATGTTGAGTACAAATTAATTAATGCTGAATGCTAGGCATAAGATAGATGGAGTTGGTAGCTGGTATTCAAAATGAAGATTTAACCAAAGAATTACTATTGGCCTTGCCAATCCCACATTTCTAGCACTTATGCAAGAAATGATTACTGTTTTTTTCCTTTAAGGAAATGTTAACTCTGTTTTTGTTAGTCTACTTTTTATTTTTAGAAGAATCACTTGGTTTTACTTTTTTTGTGACAGGTATCTTCACACGAGGAAAGCTGGGCCTGACAGACATCATATTCCAGTACATTCATTGTGATGAGATCTGTAAGGCAATAAACATCCTGAGCAGTATGGACTGGGACACACTGGGTCACCAGTGTTTTATCAGCATGAGTGCCATTGTAAACCATCTTCTTAGACAAAAGCTCACTCCAGAGAGAGAAGGTCAGACATGAAATGTATTTCATAAGTTGGTTGTGTATTATGTATATGAAGTAGGTTTTATTGAATCAGTTATCTTTTGAGGATTTTTTGAGTTATGTTATTGGAGACCAAAAGACAAAAATGTTAATGCCCTATTAAAACTAACAAGAACAGATAACCAAATAATTATATGGTACTTTACTGTATAGTATTTGTCAACATAAAGAGTAATGTGTTTGTATACCTATGTTGGAACTCACAATGCAGTCATTGTACTTTTCAGTCTAAGTTCATGTGTGCAATATGCTCAAATTTCAAACTTTAATCAAGAATTTCAGGTACTTACTAATGGTATCCAGAAAAAAAAATTTCATGTATTCTTGGGGTCTGGGTGGCTCGGTTGGTTTACCATCTGACTTGATTTCAGCTCAGGTCATGATCCCTGAGTGGTGAGATGGAGGCCAGCATTAGGCTCTGCGCTGAGCAGAGGCTCCTTGTCCCTCTTTCTCCCCCACTACTCCTCCCCCTGCACCTGCACATGCACTTGCTCTCTCAAAAAAATAAATAAATAAATAAATAAATAAATCTTAAAAAAAAATAAAAAGGGAAAAAAGATTTACATGTATTCTCTAGGGTCTGGTAGACAAAGGCCCCCAAACAAAGTCCTTATTCTTCCTTCACTTTAGACATAAATATTTTTCTGTCCCACCCAAGTCTTTTGTCCAGAGAATAATCCTTACCACTGATTGTGTTTGAGTGTGAGTGAGAGAGAGAGAGAGAGAGAGAGATTGAGAATTGTAGCTCCGGCAGCTGTTCCTTGTTTTCATTCTAACTGGTAGTTCTGATACCCCTCTGCCTGTTTGGATTTCTCTACTTTCGAAACCTTAGTAAGTAATTCTGCCTATAGGATCTTGGATAAGACACTGTTTTCTCTCTCTCTCTTTTTTTTTTTTTTAAGTAAGCTGTAGGTCCAACCTGGGACTTAAACTCATGACCCTGTAATCAGAGTTGCATGCTCTACCAACTGGAGGCAGCCAGGCACCCTCAGATATGACACTGTTTAAAAAAAAGGGGGGCGATAAAGTGCCACATACAATAATGAAATTCATTTTCATATTTGCCAATTATCCACTGTATGATATTTTTATTATAAGTCATTTACTTAATACAAAATGCAGCTAAATGTTCTTGCACCTGGATCTTTATTTCAAATCTTTGCAGGAAGCATTGACATTAATGATGAGAATTCCTAGCCAATGAGAAACTGTCCCTAGGTAATTTATAAGATAGAGAAAACAGGAAATATGTCAAAAGGTCTTTGCTGAAGAGCTTTTTTCCCTACTATTTTCTTTGAATGTTTATAGATTTTCTTATTCCATTTTATTACATGGTGTTTAGATAAAACTCTATACAGAACCTTCATTGTAGTAATTTTTTTTGTTTGTTTTTTTAAGATTTTATTTATTTATTTGACAGACAGAGATCACAAGTAGGCAGAGAGACAGGCAAAAGGAGAGGGAGGAAGTAGGCTTCCCGCCCAGCAGAGAGCCTGATCCCAGGACCCTGAGATCATGACCTGAGCCGAAGGCAGAGACTTTAACCCACTGAGCCACCCAGGTGCCCCCATTGTAGTAATTTTAGAGGGCGTGTTCCTTCAGGAAGTTCACATCATGGGATTTGTCCCAACTCACAGGAGGCCCACAATAAATATTTAATGTTAATTGAATGTGCTTTTTGGAGGTAGTCCAGTCCCTCTGTGGAGGGTCCAGTATTTCTACAATGAGAAAATGCCTAGCACAGACGGTGCTTGGCCTACTGTAGGTACTCAATGAATATTAGTTAAAAATAAAAAGTATAACTTCAAAATGCTAGATATTACTGTAATATGTCTGCCTACAGAGTTACCTCAAGTATTTATATGTTATATTGGTACACTCTCAAGATTAGGTACATAGTAGGAAAAAAAAAAAGGCAGAGTCCGTAAAGATAACTTGTTACGGTATACACAATCTATACAAGAGCTCCTAAATTTACAGTTGGGGAATTACAGAGAAAATAAAATACTGACTCTCCCTCAGGACACTGAGAAATTGCTAGCACATTGGTGAATTTGTGTTGTAAGAAAGATAATTAGGGAATTCACAAATGGGCATTATTAGATTCTTGCTTTAATAAAGGATATTTTCAAGGAGCTGTTTTTGGGAAGGTAGGGAGATAAAAAGTTTGTATGATACTAGGCTATTAAAATACTTGCATGATGCTGGATTATTGGAATATATACATTTCAAGTAGATATATGCATTATTCCTCAAGTAAACTGTAAAACACATTTCTAAAACATTCAGAATTCCTCTGTATTGAGATTTATTCTATCTGAATCTAACAAATTTGACATGGTAATTTGTTTTCCTTTTATTAGTGGAACCCATTGAGCTCTTTTATTTGTAGCTGTGTTGTGGTTATCTTTGAGATTTTCATTTCTGCCTTAAACATCAAGCTGAGCTATCTAATGAATCTGTAACTGTGCTGGGAGTTATGAGTATTCCATGTAGGCTTGAACATTTCAGAAGTACATGCTGTCAAGAAAACAAGCAATGGCAAGAGGATCTGGCTTGTTTTCACAATAGCATTGCTGTATTCAATTTTAATCTAAATTGACTGCTGCTTTGAAAGAAAATACCCCCAAAGTTCATCTTACTTTACTGTCTAGATTTGAGATTAAAAGAAAGAAATTACTAACAGCTTAGCCAAGTCCATAGCAATTACTCTGATGAGGTAGTTAATACTTTCAAACCCAAATATGCCTAAAACTAAAGAGTTTTGCTAAATAAGAAATTGTTTATTCAGTCCAGCACTAGTAGCATAAAAACCAATGGAGTCTTACTGTGAACCGTAGCATTCTCCTACAACTTTCACCATTACTATAATTATTTAACTTCTAGGTATTTCTGGGAGAAAACACACCAAAGGCATGGCTTGGTAAAATTATGAAGTAGGCAGAATGTGCCTTTTTCTCCCAATCTCTAGCCCTCTGGTTTATCAAAACTTGCTCTCCAATCCTTTTTTTTCTAGAAAGGTGTCAGTTGAGCTAATCCAAGAGCGGATTAGCATGTCATCCCTCCCAGGGGTATTAGCTTTCACACGTGGACAAAAACAGCAATCTTGTTTTTTAGGATGAGATTTAGGGAAAGTATGGGGACTTTCACTGTTTCTTAAAAATTGTCTTAGAAAGATATTATTACTCCAGTAGGGCTATTTTCATTTATATTATTTTTAAAACACTTCTAATACTTATTTCAATTCCCAATGCAAAAAAGTTTGTTTTCTCCTTTCAGTTAAAGAGAATAAATGTTGAGCACACTGTGAATTGATTTTACTGGAAATACTAGTTCAAACTGTGTTACTTTGATGAGTCACTGTTTTAATTATCCATTTGTGGTGAGAGGTTGATTCATTATGGATTTCTTCAGTTTTGACAGCTTTTTGTTGCTCAGAGTCATTGTCAGCTTTGCCTCAAGTGAAAGTTTATACACAGGTTTGTTTTTGTACCAGCTGTCATATTTTAATTTCATCTTTCCTGCAACAAGCTCACATTTCATCCAAGTTTGCAAAACCTGACTGACTGCAAACATGAGTATTCTGTTGTAATTGAAGGAGTTTCACTTGTTTTAGTGCTGCTATGTTTGAATTCCACAGCACAGCTTGAGGCAAGCCTTGGAACCTTTTATGCTCCAACAAGACCACTCCTGGATACAACTATATTGGAATATAGAGACGAAATCAGCAAATATGCAAGAAGATTCTTTCATCACTTGCTCAGGTGAACAATATCTTGGAATTGATGAGTGTCAGACTAATTACCTATTTAATGAGCCATTTTCTTTAATTAGAATATTCCATAATTAGGCTGTTTTCTAATAGTCCATTCCTAAGGAAAAAAACAAATCTCCTTTTGATATTCTTTAATTTCTTCTTGTTTTCCTTTTAAGGAATATATTTGAATATTGTTTAGGGCTTTTATATCATCAGTACATTTAAATATAACTTCCCCTTTAATATGAAAGCAAATAGTACTAACTATGTATATTCAATTTTGGAGAGGGGTAAGTCAGTTTTAAAATATTCATTGTGCTCTTAGCACTAGAGAAATGTTTTAGTTTTAAATGAAAATAAAAATATAAATGTACTATAAAGCTCTGAGATAGTCATTGGTTTGCTTTACTTTCAGAATTACGATAGAAAGATTTGTCCATTGTCCTCTCATATAATGTGGCAAGTTCCTAATCCCACTGTGCCTCATTTTCACTAAAAGGTATAATAGATTTCTTTAATCTTAGGGATTTTATGAAAAATTAGATAATAATGTCAAATCACTCTGAGAAAAAGACTATAGAAGTTGAAGGACAAGTACATAGCATATTCCATATAATAAAGTTCAAAAAGCAGATGGATGGATGGATGGATGGAAAGAGAATTGATGGATATAGATAGATGATGACTAGATAGTTTAAGGATACATATAGATGTGTCAATGCTATAAATAAAATCAAAGAAGTGATTAGCACAAAATTTAGGATAATATAGGGTAAGTTAAGAGAAATATAGGAATTGGCACATGGGAGCCTCCAAAGTATTAGTAATGTTTCATTTTTTTAACATAAGCAGAATATATAACAGGGCCCATTAAAATTATTATTCTTTTAATTGAATATATATTGTATACTTTTATATATGATGTATTTTATAATAGGAGGTAATAGAATTAACTTCATATACCAAAAGGAAATACTACTTTGAGTTGAATATTGATTTTATTTATAATCTGTTATACTTCTTTTTAACTCTTTCAAGCAAATTTATGTATAGTGTCTCCTTTTTTTCTCAGAACAACCCTGTAAAGAGTGTATTATCATTTGACAAATAAACTATTTATTAAGTGGCACTTTAATCTCTACCCAATAGGGAAGCCTTTGGAAAGGGAAGTCTTTGTGGAAGCTGAGAAATGTTAATATATTGCTTGAATCACAATCTGTGATTGAATCTTGCCTTTTCATCTGAATGACTTTAACATATTTCAAGAGACTCTTCATCCTGAATGAAGCAGTCTTCTACATGTGAACATATGCCAAAAATATTGGGACTGATGTCACATTTATTTGGACGTAGGGCTTTGTTCTTTGCTCTGACTATATTTTGTTTGCCTTGTTTCTGGAGAAAACTAATGAATTCACCTCCTCCCTGAAGACCCCCAAAAGTTTGATTTAAATGAAACAGATGTTTTGGAGGCATATTTTTGGTGGCCTCACTATGTCTGGCTTCTCTGACTTTATGCAGTGGTTTAATTGTGCATGAGCCTTACATTTCACAATGCTGGGCCCTAGCATGCTCATATCCTGCTGATGTTCAGACATTTTACTAATGTGCAATTTTTTGTTCATTGATTTTTCCTCAGGTGCAGTATTCAAATTATTTTTTGGATGTATTTTGATGAGGTGACTATTGTTACTGTTGTTGCCATTATTATTAGACTCTAGCTTTGTGTGGTTATACTTGGAATTGAATGTTTTTCCTTGGGGTATACTACGTTTTTCACATTTTCTTTTTTGCATGCTTTGCAGTTGTTTCAGTTATGATGAGTGTTTATTAGTTCTTTTGACAGTAGGCTATGTATGACATTATGAAAAAAGAAGAGTACGTTTATAAGAAATTAAATGAAACAGCTTAAATTAGAATTATTTTTTTTTTGTTTAATCTGCTGCCAAGAAGTTCTCCTACTTAGGGGAAGAGAAACAGGCCAAATACTTTTTTGTATTTGCAGAGTGCTAGAATTGCATTATAACCTGTACCTTGTCTAGCCAGTATATTAATACTCTAAAAAAACGTTACTAGGTAATGGAGTAAATCCTAAACAGTAAAGACCATCATAAAGAATTGGGTGGCTCAGTGGGTTAAGCCACTGCCTTCGGCTCAGGTCATGATCTCAGGGTCCTGGGATCGAGTCCCGCGTCGGGCTCTCTGCTCAGCGGGGAGCCTGCCTCCCTCTCTCTCTGCCTGCCTCTCCATCTACTTGTGATTTCTCTCTGTCAAATAAATAAATAAAATCTTTAAAAAAAAAAAAAGGATTTTAAATTAAAGATGAAGAGAAGGAGCACCGTGGAGAGTAGAGATGTACCTAAGGTCACTAATTGGTAAAGCTGAGGACTGAGATTGCCTGAGTCCAGATTAGGCTCTTTAGATAAGGAATAAAATATTACACTGATTTTAATTTCATACAGCATGTAAAATGTGAGGTCATAGTATGAATCTGTGATAATTAACAATTATCTATGTGCATTATTAAAATATTTTTGCTCATAATTTTGTTTTTATCTCGACATTAGAGGAAGACTATGGATCTTTTTGTCTTTAAGCAAGTTAAAAAATTATCTTGACAGGCTTCCTCCAAATCCAAAGAAATCTAAACTTTAAAACTTATTTCTCGTGTCCTTTCTTAACAGCTTTTTATATGTGTTCAAAATGATAAATTTTCATAAAGAAATGCTTTCTGTATGTGTAAATCATTGCTCCTAACATTGAAGATAGAAAGCAGGGGTATAATATTAATATATATGATAGCTAAATAAAATGTTTATGATAGTAAAATTTTAAATAGGTGATGCAGTCTAATTCATAAAATCATTAAGCTGGATACTTAATCTATAGAAGATGTCTAGAAAAAAATTCATTGTGTTTTCCTTTACTCTCATATTCACACTTCTGATACCAGATGTGTGGGTGTTTTTTTTCCCCCACACTGACCAACTCTCAGACACCTGCTAAGTGTCCTACAATTCAATTCAGTTCTGACACTAACCAGAGTTAAGCACAGACTCCACATGTAAATGGATCAGTCCCACAGTAGTGTCCCTATGTCAGCTGCCATTTCCAATTAGGAAGACCCCAGGTTACCCACAACTTCTGTCCAACTGGGCTACCAGTTAGAGTTTCCTGCTACCCCTTACTCAGGTTCACAGAACCCAGGAGAGCAGTTTACTTACTATTGCTGGTATTTTAAAGAATATGTTAAAGGATGCAAGTGAACAGCCAGATGAAGAGATGCATAAGGCAAGTTATATGGGGAAGGATGTAAAGCCTCATTCCCTTTCCAGGAATGCTACCCTCTGAGCACCTCCACATGTTCACCAAGTTTAGAAACTCTTTCATCCCAGTCCTTTTGGATATTTATGCAGGCTTCATTAGATAGGCATGATTGATTAAATTATTGGCCATGGTAATAATTCAACCTCCAACCCCTCTCCCCAGCCCTAGATATGGGGTTGAGGCTGAAATTTCCAATCGTCTAATCTAGTGCTTGTCTCCACTGGCAACCAGCCCCTAGCCTAGGGGCCTTCACAGTCTTCTCTGTAATACAAACTCAAGTGTGGCTAAAAGGGGCTTGTTATGTATAACAAAAGATTCTGTTTTCAGTTAGGAAGTTCCAAGGATTTTAGGAACTCTGTGCCAGGAATGGGAC
The DNA here is from genome assembly GCF_009829155.1 of Mustela erminea. Lineage (NCBI taxonomy): Eukaryota > Metazoa > Chordata > Mammalia > Carnivora > Mustelidae > Mustela > Mustela erminea. The sequence goes on along the minus strand of NC_045620.1, from coordinate 82,548,947 downwards.
AAAGACCAAATACATGTTTCTTATTATAAATGGCAATATCACTGCCTAAGGCAAATTCAGCTGCCTAAGTTAAGTTCAGAAGTTGGTTGTTCACTTCTTTGTCTTCATGAAATTGATTAGTCCTCTAGAACTACTGAAGAGGAAAGTGTTAAAAAGGAAGAGCTTTTCATTATAAATAAATAGAAACTATAATAGGAACTCCCCAGATATTGATGAAATAAAAGGGTAAACATTTCAAATGAATGTGCCACATATGAAGCTTATTTTCCCAATGTGGAAGTATATTATAAAGGATTAAAATTAATTTATTCTACTGATTTCCCTTCATAACTATAAGACTATTATTTTCTGACTCAAATGGTATTAGGTGATTATGGCACAGAGTCATGCTTTTCAGTTCTTAAAAAATAGTAAACAAAATGTTGGGAAAGGGGGATTTATTGCCTAGAAATAAAAATATTATATTTGTGAAATTTTTGAGGTAGACTTTATTAATGTCTGTATTTCCTTTACACATCAACAAAAAGTAAGATGAATTGGTAGGAAGGGAGATGGATGGATATATGATAAAACAATATTGTAAAATGATGATAGAATCTAGTTATTAAATATATTCTTTCAACTTTCCTAGATGTTTGAAAATTTTTATAATAAGGTGTTGAAGGGAAATATACATTATGTTAGAGTCAATATTTATACTTAGAGGAAAAAAGGGTAGTGTTTTGGAAATTATTCTTAGCTTTTTTTTTTTTATTCTTAGCTTTTGAAATGGTTCTTAACTTACATGATAAATATATATGATAGACAAAAAATCATTTGGGACTAAAAAATTTGTTAACCAATTTGATTTCTAAATGGCTTTTTCAGTTACATTTTTCACTAATGGAGCATACACAGTAAGTAAAACCATTATATGAAATCAGTTCAAAGACTATGAATATCAAAACAGTTACCTAAGAATATTTAGGGACTAAGACAGAATATTTGCAGAGAAAAACTTCCTGGTCAGATCATCTGACAATGCTGGATAATATATTTAAAATATTTGCTTAAAGCAAGGTTGAGCTGGCAGGAAACGAAGGGAAACACTCAGAGTTTGAAATGACAAGGATGCTTGATTCCACAAGAGTAAGTTTGCCTTGAGGGCATGTGCTGGCACCTGGCAGGGAGGACCTTGGTTTACAAAGGCTGTATACTTAAAGTGTTGGGAAAAAAGCCTAGGCTTTGTCAAGGGCTCAAGAAGAGTGGGCGATGGGATCCAAGATGCCCACATCAGTCTAGTACCATTGAAGGATAGCATCTTCTCTAAACTCTAAGAGAAGAATGTATGAACAGCAAGAAGAAATGGTGGGCCAAAAAGAATATTAAACTTGTGGGAACACAAAAATCGATAGTATGGAACAAATACCCATGTCTAATTCAAGGGTTTAAAATTAAGATAAAGATAATGATTTAAAAAAAAAAACCAATGAAAATAATAATAATAATAATAATAATAATAATGTGATAGGGGAATTTTTTTTAGAAAAACGAATGAAGTTAAAGCATTCTCTGGTCTTTATACTTTTTAAGAGGAAAATAAAGATACTGATTAATACTAGAATTTATTAAATGAAATACATAAGGTAGAATTTCTAGGGTAATCACTAAAAAAATAGAGTACATAATTTTCAAACAAATATAGTGAAAATGTTGGATGAGAAAAAATTCATCCCAAAAGAAGGCAAGAACTGGGGGAGGGTACAACATATACAGGGAAGAAACATTTAAAAAAAAAAAAAAAAACAGAAAACAGACAATGAGGTTGTAGAAATCAGTTTTTAAAATCAATAATCATTATCAATGTAACTGATCTAAATTTTTCTTTTTTTTAATTTTTTTTTAAGATTTTTATTTATTTATTTGACAGACAGAGATCACAAGTAGGCAGAGAGGCAGGCAGAGAGAGAGGAAGGGAAGCAGGCTTCCTGCGGGGGCTCGATCCCAGGACTCTGGGATCATGACCTGAGCCGAAGGCAGAGGCTTTAACCCACTGAGCCACCCAGGTGCCCCTCTAAATTTTTGATGTGCAAAAATGGTTGAAACATTTTTCTTGTAAGTTTTTACAAGAGACACATAAAACAAGTTTAAAAACTAGAGAATGGGAAAAAAGTGTACTAGGTATAGCCAAAAAAGAGCTAGTAATGTTATAGAAATAGTCTTCAGAGCAAAATTATTGGTAGGGATTACTAGAGATCAATATTGGCAGAAAAACTGTTTATCGATTCTTATTCAGGAAGATAAAACAATTCTAAATGTATAAAACATAGGTTAAATACAGATGAAATAAATTGATAAATCCACTGTTACAGTTGCAGATTCTAATTACTTTCATGTGGTAATTGATAGATTAAGCAAATAAAATAATCAGTAAGGAAATACAAGATTAGAACAATATAATTAAAAGCTTGATTTAATGGACATATATAGAGTACTGTATACAACATTGGAGACTATACTTTTCTCAGGAACAAAGAAAAACATTTTTAAAATTGACCACGTCGTAGGCCATAAGTCCTTAAAACTTTCAAAGGATTAGTTAGTTGTCTTTACTCAGTAATTAATTACTGAGTGCCACATGCCAGCACTATTGTTAGAACTAGGACTATAGCAAAGAACAAAACAGACACATATATACAAATCTATGGCATCATTAAGTTTACATTATAGTGAAAGAAACAATATGTAAATAAGTAGGTAAAATATATAGTATATTAGATAATGATATGTTCCACAAAGATGAACAAAGCAGAGACAGTGGTTAGGGAAATATTGAATGGTGGAGTGAGTGGACTGCAGTTTAAATAAAGTTGTCAGGGAAGGCCTCCCTAAGAAGGTGAGCTAGAAGTTAAATCCCAGCTGTTTCACTGGAGCAGTAAACAGAATGGCAGAATAATAAGAGAATGGGTCAGAAAGGTAGCAAGTGGCTTGGTGATCTAGGATTTTGTTGCCTGTCATAAGGAGTTGAGATTTTTCTCTTGAATAGTAGGGAAAGTCAGTAGATGACTTGGAATCAATGAGTGAATAAGTCCCTCAAATGGTCAGGAATAGACTTTTGAAGGATAAGGGCATTTGGGAGTCTACTGAAATAACTAAGTGAGAAATAGTGACAATTCAGAGCAGGTAGGCAGCAAAAGGGATGAGGACAGTGGTTGGATTTTGGATATATTGAAAGTTTTGCTGACAGCATTTGCTGATAGACTGGATGAAGAATATGATAGAGAAGTCAAAGATGACATCAAATGTTTGGACTAGAGCTTGAAATGGAGTTCCATTGACAAGACTGGCAAAACCACAGAAAGAATAGGTGTGTGGGAAAACAACCTGAGATTAGTTTTGGACATGTTGGGTTTCAGTGAGCAATTCAGAGGTGAGTTCTGAAGCAGTTATAAAGGGAAATACATAGGCTTAACTGTTAATGATGAAAAGAAGAAAAACTGAAAGAGCTATGCAATTTAAGAAATTTTTAAAGTATCAGTAAAATACCCTCAAAGAAAGTGGAAAAGGAAATAATAAAAAGTTCAGAAATTAAGTAACAAAGAAGGCAGTAAGAGGATTAATAAAGCTAAGCATTTGTTTTTTGAAAAGATTAGTAAAATAGAAAAGTAGTGAACAGTATTAGGAATATAAAAGGGAGCTAATGATAGACATACCAGAGGGTTTTAAATATTGAAATAATCCTGTTTACTATGAACAACTTCATTACAAAAATCTTGAAAAATTAGAAGATAGGGAAATTTTTTTAGAAATATAAAAATAACCAAAACTAACTAAAAAAGAAATAGAAGGGACGCCTGGGTGGCTCAGTTGGTTGAGCAGCTGCCTTCCGCTCAGATCATGATCCCAGCGTCCTGGGATCGAGTCCCACATCGGGCTCCTTGCTCCGCAGGGAGCCTGCTTCTCCCTCTGACTCTGCCTTCCACTCTGTCTGCCTATGCTCGCTCTCGCTCGCTCTCTCTCTGACAAATAAATAAATAAAATCTTAAAAAAAAAAAAAAAGAAATAGAAGATCTGAAATAGCTCTATAACCTCTAAAAAATTAAATTAGTAATTAACATTTTTCCCATGAAGTAAGCTACAGTCCCAAGATATATGTATTTTTAAGATTTTATTTATTTAATAGAGAAATCAAGAGAGGGAATACAAACAGGGGGAGTGAGAGGGAGAAGCAGGCTTCCCACTGAGCAGGGAGCCTGATGTGGGGCTCCATCCCAGGACCCTGGGATCATAACCTTGGGCAGAAGGCGGACTCTTAACAAGTGAGCCACCCAAGTGCCCCTCCAAGATATTTTTATATGCAGTTCCATCACTATACTCATACAATTTTTTTTCCGTTGTTTTTCTTTAAGTCTTTTTTCAGATGCCTATTTAGTTACATAGTTGTAATTATTGAGTACATGAAATTTTAAAAGAAAAGAATCCCAGGAGGGTTGATTGACTATGATGACATTCCAAGAGACTTTTACTCTTTGATATGGTACTCAGATTTAAAACATTTATTGTGGCCTTTAGAAAGTGGCCGACACACGTGAACAGATTTTTTTTTTTTTATTAAGAAAAAAGATGAAAGAACAAGAAGGGAAAATAAGCAGAAGGGAACAACAGTAAAACCTCAAGCCCTTTAACTAAAAGCACCTAGAAAGATGTGCTTTTATACCTGAAGGAGCTGGTTTTCATGTGGGCCCAGTTAGGACTGGTTGGGAAGGAAAATTCTGGGTATTTGGATTTCTGCCAAGGGGTGAGGGGCCTCTACCATAATGGCAATTTGAAAAAGTTTATGATCCTAATTAGTAAACTAGGATACCAAACAAAATTGGCAGAGTATAGGTAAAAATAAATTGAGGGTCATTTCATGAACAAATTTTATATACTTGGCTCTTCCTTAATGTTCCCCTTCTGTAGTTAGTCAGAGGTATGGCCCAAACATTCAAACCGCATTTTGTTTGGCAATCTGGCATTCCTTACAGCATTACTTCTGTGTATGTAACTATACCAGTGAAGTAAGTCCTTACATTTTGTTTTTGTTGCTCATATTCTGCCTCAGATATTGTATCTAAAAATCAAAAGGGGTAAAAGCTGCATTGTTAAAAGAAAACCATGATTCTTTGGAAAGTTATGATAATAACCGTTCTGTATGTGTGTGTGTGTTTTTTTTTAAGATTTTATTTATTTATTTAACAGATACAGATCACGAGTCAGCAGAGAGGCAGGCAGAGAGAGAGAGAGAGGAGGAAGTATCCTCCCCGCTGAGCAAAGAGCCTTACACAGGGCTCGATCCCAGGACCCTAGAACCATGGCCCGAGCTGAAGGCAGAGGTTCTAACCCACTGAGCCACCCAGTCACCCCAATAACCATTCTGTCTTACTAGAATTACTGTATTGGCCTTAGGGAACTCTCTTTTGTCCAGTGTGAGAGAAATAGACTGGATTCATTCTAGGGGTTGAGCTAAAAGTGGGGATGGTCTGCGTGTTAGGCATCAAATTGAATGGATGAATCTTAAGACTTTTATTAGTTATTATTCATTAGTTATCTTTTCATCTGTGATGTACAAAATTTGTTTTCCACCAAAATTCCAGTTGAGTTGTCTTTTTGGGACTGTTTGCCACTCTCAGTTTCTCTTGCATTCAACTCCCCACTGTTTTCTCTGGTACCTTTATTCAATGAATGATATTCTAGGACCTGGGTAAAAGGCTGTGTTTATGAGTGAGTGAATTGTGTCTGAAAACCTGACTTTTTTTTTTTAATATTTTATTTATTTATTTGAGAGAGAGACAGTGAGAGAGAGCATGAGCGAGGAGACAGTCAGAGGGAGAAGCAGACTCCCCATGGAGCTGGGAGTGTGATGCGGTGCTCGATCCCGGGACTCCAGGATCATGACCTGAGCTGAAGGCATTCGCTCAACCAACTGAGCCACCCAGGTGCCCCAAATCTGACTTTTTTTTTTTTTTTAAGAGAGATTGAGAAAGAGAGAGAGTAGAATGGGAGGGGCAGAAAGGAAGGGAGAATCTTAAGCACAGAGCCTCACTTGGGACTTGATCTCATGACCCTAAAATCATGACCTGAGCCAAAAGAAGAGTTGGATGTTCAACCAACTGAGTCACCCAAGAACCCCCTAATCAGGGCATTTGTTGACTTCACATGCTAATCTGGCCCCGGCTGATGGCCTCCTCATACTTCTTGTCATGAAGTCTTAATCTCTTTCATTTGGCAATGATGGATTAAAAGACTCTAGGACCTGTTCACATTCCTTATATTAAATTGACCTTTAGGTACTTTTGAGTATACCCCCTAGCAGCAATTGGTATGTACTAGAAATGACTATGGACACTTCTTTTACAAAGTTACAGCTGTATTAAAGCTGAAGGATGAGGATAGCCTTTACCAATATGGTAAAAATCAAAGATATCTTACTATGTGGTGAAGGACATGCACGGTATGTGCAAACTGTAGCTAGTAAGAGAGAGAGAGTGATTCTTGGCTATTGACACTCTTGAATGCTTTGTGAAGTCTAGGAGAAATTCTGCTTTGATATTCTACCTTGTTCAGTTCTGAAGGGAAACATTCAGAGAAAATACAACCAACAGTTTATTAGGCAGATGTTACTACATTTGCAGATCTCATGGCTCAAGAAAAGACCATGACATATAATGAATGAACATTAATAAGTAAATTTCAGAATATGTCTACCTTTACATAAAATATATTTGCTTCCTTTGTGTTTGATAAAGTGTAGTCACAACCTTAATAATTCTTTATCCTTTTATTGTATATTTAAACTTCATAAAACTCAAAAAACTATGAACAGATGATGTAACTTTATTTCTGATTCTAGTAAGTACTCTCACCCATCTGTCTCCTTCTGGAGGAAACAAGATAAGTACCATTCTGTTCCTAGTTTTTGAATTCTCTCCTCTTCCCATTCCTTTCCTACTGATAACCATGTTCAAATAATAATACTCAGCTTGCTATATATTCTGATCCTTATTAACTATCTCATTACATTTGCTAGAAGGAGAAACTTAAGTTTTGTCAGTACCTGTAGAACTAAGGTGTGTCTGTCTAAATTTTGGGGAGGTAACAAATATTAGCTTTCCTTAGAAAACTAACATGTGGCCCTCAGCATTGTTGAAGTGATTGGAAAAGAGACATTACTTTGGAAAAATCTTTAATGGGCGCTCTGATCACATGTCGTTACTACTATGCAAGGATATGTATTTGTCTTTAGTTCATAGGTTTTATAAATAAATGTTGTTTAACCCTAAAGCCCTTCCATTAATTCAACTTTTCCTGATCCAGAGAACTGTGTGTTGTCAATATAGTTTTTAGAACACTAAGCTACATTTTTTCAAAAATAAAAATAGCTTTCTGACTGCAAAAGTAACATTTTTTTTCTCAAAATAATATCATTTCCGTTTTTGCATGTCAATAAATATAGATTCACATCTTGCATTATAAGGATGCATCACCATAATTGATTCAACCTATCTATGGACATGGATTATTTCTAATGTTTTGCTGCTATAAACAATGCTATAATCATCATATTCATACACACACACACACACACACACACACACACACACACCCCTTTGTGCATTTATCTGATTATTTCCTAAGAATAAGTTCCTAATAGTGGAATTACTGAGTCAGAAGTTATTCTTGATATAGTCAAATATTCCCCTCACCTTTTTGTGAAATTACTTATAATACCCACCGCTGAAAAATCAGTATATTAAAACATTGAATGAATAAATTCCTAATAGTGGAATTACTGAGTCAGAAGTTATTCTTGATATAGTCAAATATTCCCCTCACCTTTTTGTGAAATTACTTATAATACCCACCGTTGAAAAATCAGTATATTAAAACATTGACAATTAAATAGGTAGAATTTGGCATCTTTCTGCTTTTATTTTTTATGTATTCTTTCTATTAAAGTTCTTTTTTAATAATTAATAAACTATTCTTAGAGCAGTTATGTTCACAGGAAAATTGAGAGGAAAGTATAGAGATTTCTCATATACTCTCTGTGCCCATCTGCTCTAATACTATTTTCTTTTTTTACTAATGGTTATTGCATATATTTCCCAGATATATATATGGGCAGATATATATATGGGAAATGTATGCATTTGTGTGTGTGTATATATATATATATATGTATGAATTAGATATGAATGAATTATATATGAATATATATATATATATGAATGAGCTATTTGTCTTGTGTGAATGGCTATTATTTAAGGTGTGCTAGTTAAAGCTGAGGGCTTTATGAACATCAGATTCAATCCTCACATCTTAGCCTCTGTTTTGTATTTTAGTCATTCTGAAAGGTATGTAGTGATATCTCAGTGTCGCTTTACTTTCCATTGCCCTAATGGATAATGATGTTGAATTGAGTATCTTTTTATACAATTATTTGCCATTAGTAGATCGTGTCTGGTGAAATGTCTCAATATCTTTTGTCCATTAGAAAATGATTAGAAAGTGGGTTTGATTTTTATTTCCCTGACGATAAGTGATAATGAGGATTTTTCATGCATCTGTTAGCCATTTTTTGTCTTCTTTGGAGAAATGTCTGTCTGTTCATGTCTTCTGCCTATTTCTTAACTGTATTATTTATATTTGGGGTGTTAATTTTGAGGAGTCTTGTATAGATTATATATAGATAGATATAGATATTCTGGATATTAGCCCTTTATCAAATATGTCATTTGCAAATATCTGCTCCCATTCTATTGGATGTCTTTTAGTTTTGTTGATTGTTTCCTTCACTATGCAGAAGCTTTTTATCTTGGTGAAATCCCAATAGTTTATTTTTGTTTGTTTACCTTGCCTCAGGAGACATATCTAGTAAGAAATTACTTCAGATGATATCAGAGGTTGCTGCCTGTGTTCTCCTGTAGGATTTTGATGGTTTCCTGTCTCACATTTAGAGCTTTTGTCCATTTTGAGTTTATTTTTGTATATGGTATAAGGAAGTGGTCCAGTTTCATTCTACATGTCGTTGTCCACGTTTCTCAATACCGTTGTTAAAGAGACTGTCTTTTTTCCATTGGATATTCTTTGTTGCCTTGTTGAAGATTAGTTGACCATAGCTGTGGGTCCATTTCTTGGTTCTCTGTTCTGTTCCATTGATTTGTATGTCTGTTTTTGTGCCAGTACCATACTGTCTTGGTGATTACAGCTTTGTACTATAGCTAGAAGTCTAGAGTAATGATGCCTCCTGCTTTGCTTTTGTTTTTTAGCATTACTTTGGCTCTTTGGGGTCTTTTCTGATTCTATACAAGTGTTAGGATTATTTGTTCTAGTTGTCCGAAAAATGCTGGTGTTATTTTGATCAAGGTTGGACTGATGTGTAGATTGCTTTGGGTAGTATAGACATTTGAATAGTATTTGTTCTTCTAATCCATGAGCATAGATATTTTTCCATTATTTGTGTATTCTTCATTTTCTTTCATAAGTGTTTTCTAGTTTTCAAAATACAGATTTTTTACCACTTTGGTTAGGTTTATTCCTAGGTATCTTAACATTTTTTGGTATAGTTGTAAATGAGATCGATTTCTTAATTTTCTGCTGCTTTATTGTTGGTGTATAGAAATGCAACAAATTTCTGTAGGTTGATTTTATATCCTGTGTCTTTGCTGAATTCGTGTATTAGTTCTACCAGTTTTTTGGTTGGGAGTCTTTGGGTTTTCTACATGGAGTATCATGTCATTTGTGAAGAGTGAAATTTAACTTCTTCCTTGATGATTCGGATGCCTTTTGTTGTCTGACTGCTGAGGCTCTGTCTTCTAGTACTGTGTTAAACAGCTGTGGTAAGAGTGGACATCCCTGTTGAGTTCCTGACCTCAGTGGAAAAGCTCTCAGTTTTTCCCTATTGAGAATGATACCAGCTGTAGGACTTTACTTTGTAGCCTTCATGATGTTAAGGTCCTTTTGCTCTATTTCTACTTTGCTTAGGGTTTTTATCAAAGTATGCTGTGTTTTCTAAATGCTTTTTCTGCAGCTATTGAGAGATCCATATGGATCTTACCCTTTTTTTTTTTTATCGTGGTGTATCACGTTGATAGATTAGCAGATATTGAACCACCCCTGTAGCCTAGGAATAAATTCCACTTGGTCACCATGAATAATCCTTTTAATTTACTGTTGGATTCTATTGGCTAGTATCTTGGTGAGAATTTCTGCATCCATGTTCACCAGGGATATTGGACTGTAATTCCCCTTTTTGTGGAGTCTTTTTCTTATTTGGAATCAAGGTAACACTGGCCTCATGGAAAGAGTTTGGAAGTTTTCCTTCCATTTCTGTTTTTTGGAATAGTTTAAGAAAAGTAGATAATTCATTCTTCTTTTAAGTGCCTTGTAGAATTCACCTGTGATGCTATCTGACTCTGGAGTTTCTTTTGTTGGGAGATTTTGATTACTGATTCAATTTCTTTGATAGTTATGGTTCTGTTCAGTTTTCTCTTTCTTCCTGTTTCAGTTTTGGTAGTTTATATATTTCTAGGAATTTATCATTTCTTCAAGATTGCCCAATTTATTGGTGTATAATTGCTCATAATCATCTCATATAACTTTTTTTATTTCTGTGATGTTGGTTGTGATCTCTTGTCTTTCAGTCCTGATTTTATTTATTTGGTTCTTTCTCTTTATAAGTCTGGCAAGAAGTTTACCAGTTTTGTTAATTCTTTCAGAGAACCAGCTGCTAGCTTCATTGGTTTTTTTTTTTTTTTAATTTCTCTATCATTGATTTCTGTTCTAATCTTAATAATTTCCCTATGTCTGCTGGTTTTAGGCTTTATTTGGTGTTCCTTCTCCAGGTCTTTAGGTGTAAGGTTGTGTATTTGAGACTTTTGCTTCCTGAGAAAGGCCTATATTTCTATATATTTCCTTCATATGTCTGACTGCCTTTGCTGTATCTCAAAGGTTTCAGCTGTCATGTTTTCATTTTCATTTGTTTCCATGTATTTTTTAATTTCTTCTTTAATTTCCTAGTCAGCCCATTCATTCTGTAGTAGGATATTCTTTACTCTCCAGGTATTTGTTGTCTTTCCAAATTTTTTCTTGTTGATTTCAGGTTTCATAGCCTTGTGGTCTGAAAATATGCATGGTATGATAGCAGTCTTTTTCTACTGGTTGGGGCCTAAGATTGATGACTCAGTATGTGAACTATTCTGGAGAATGTTCCATGCATATTCTAAAAGAATGTGTTTTCTGCTGCTTTAGGATGAAATGCTCTGAATATATCTGTTAAGCCCCTCTGGCCCAGTTTGTCATTCTAAGCCATTGTTTCCTTGTTGATCTTCTGTTTAGATGATCTGCCCATTGCTGTGAGTGGAGTGTTAAAGTCCCCAACTATTATTGTATTATTATCAATGTGTTTCTTTATTTTGTTATTAATTGGCTTATATAATTGGCTGCTCCTGTGTTTAAATTTAAAAAATAGCAAAAAAGTGGGGGGGAGAAATTCCTCTCATCTAGTTATTGAATACATGCATCACCTCACATATTTATTTACTTAGTTTTGGTGAGTACATTTAAGTTATACCCTTTAGCACATTTCAATAAGACAGTACAGTATTATCAACTATAGTAACCATGTTATACATTAAATCCTGAGACCTTATTCATCTTAGAGCAAAAAGTTTATGCCCTTTTATAAACAGCTTCCTGTTTTCCCTACCCTACAGCCCCTGGCAACCACTTCTTTGGTTTCTGTTTCTATGAGTTTGACTTTTTACTCAGATTACATATGTAAATGATATGACACACTATTTGTCTTTCTCTGAGTTTTCTCATTTTGTGTACTACCCTCAGGGTCCATCCATGTTGTCGCAAATACTAGGATTTCCTTCGTTCCTATGGTTGAATAATATTCCATTGTATACATATAAACCACATCTTCTTTATCCATTCATTCCCAAGAAAACTTATATACAATATGAGACATAGATTTAGTAGAGTAATGAAATCATATATGGTATTGATTTGTTTCACTGTTATTTTTTGTTATTGGTTTTTCCTCAAATAAATTACTTTTTGAAAATGTTTTCTTGCATTAACATATACTCAGAAAAATGAGCAAATTGTAAATGAATTATCGTACATAACCACTGACCCAGTAAAGAAATAGAACTTTACTAGCACTTCTTTTTTTTTTTTTAAGATTTTATTTATATATTTAGTTGACACAGAAAGATCACAAGTAGGCAGAGAGGCAGGCAGAGAGAGTGGGGGGGGAAGCAGGCTCCCCACTAAGCCAGGAGCCCGATGTGGGACTTGATCCCAGGACCCTGAGATCATGACCTGAGCCTAAGGCAGAGGCCCAATCCACTGAGCCACCCAAGAGCCCCTTAGTAGCACTTCTGGAACCCCCCTTTTGACACTGCCCGATCATCCTCTCTCCTTTCCAAAGATAACCACTATCCTAAATTCTGACAGCATAGATTAGTATTACTTCCTTTTGAACCTTATATGAGTGAAATTTTATTTTTTATTTTCTATCGTGTTTGCCTTTTGTACTCAACATTGTATTTGTGAGAGTAGTACATGTTGTAGTAGGTTCATTTTTATTACCAAATATTATATTATCTTTTTGTTAATTTTTTTCATTTATTTATTTTCAGCATAACAGTATCATTTTTTCACCACACCCAGTGCTCCATGAAATCTGTGCCCTCTATAATACCCACCACCTGGTACCCCGACCTCCCACCCCCCCGCCACTTCAAACCCCTCAGATTGTATTTCAGAGTCCATAGTCTCTCATGATTCACCTCCCCTTCCAATTTACCCCAACCCCCTTCCCTCTAACTCCCCATGTCCTCCATGCTTTTTGTTATGCTCCACAAATAAGTGAAACCATATGATGATGGACTCTCTCTGCTTGACTTATTTCACTCAGCATAATCTCTTCCAGTCCCGTCCATGTTGCTACAAAAGTTGGGTATTCGTCCTTTCTGATGGAGGCATAATACTCCATAGTGTATATGGACCCCATCTTCCTTATCCATTCATCCCTTGAAGGGCATCTTGGTTCTTTCCACAGTTTGGCAACCATGGCCATCACTGCTATAAACATTGGGGTACAGATGGCCCTTCTTTTCACTACATCTGTATCTTTGGGGTAAATACCCAGTAGTGCAATTGCAGGGTCATAGGGAAGTTCTATTTTTAATTTCTTGAGGAATCTCCACACTGTTCTCCAAAGAGGCTGCACCAACTTGAATTCCCACCAACAGTGTAAGAGGGTTCCCCTTTCTCCACATCCTCTCCAACACATGTTGTTTCCTGTCTTGCTAATTTTGGCCATTCTAACTGGTGTAAGGTGATATCTCCATGTAGTTTTAATTTGAATCTCCCTGATGGCTAGTGATGATGAATATTTTTTCATGTGTCTGATAGCCATTTGTATGTCTTGATTGGAGAAGTGTCTGTCCATATCTTCTGCCCATTTTTTGATATGATTGTCTGTTTTGTGTGTGTTCAGTTTGAGGAGTTCATTATAGATCCTGGATATCAACCTTTTGTCTCTACTGTCATTTGCAAATATCTTCTCCCATTCTGTGGGTTGCCTCTTTGTTTTCTTGACTGTTTCCTTTGCTGTGCAGAAGCTTTTGATTTTGATGAAGTCCCAAAAGTTCATCTTCGCTTTTGTTTCCTTTGCCTTTGGAGACATATCTTGAAAGAAGTTGCTGTGGCTGATATCGAAGAGATTACTGCCTATGTTCTCCTCTAGGATTCTGATGGATTCCTGTCTCACATTGAGGTCTTTTGTCCATTTTGAGTTTATCTTTGTGTACGGTGTAAGAGATTGGTTGAGTTTCATTCTTCCAAACTTTCAAAGAAGAAATAACACCTATTCTCCTGAAGCTGTTTCAAAAAATTGAAGCAGACTCTTTCTATGAAGCCAGCATTACCCTGATCCCCAAACCAGGCAAAGACCCTACCAAAAAGGAGAATTTCAGACCAATATCACTGATGAATATGGATGCTAAGATTCTCAACAAGATCCTAGCAAACAGGATCCAACAGCACATTAAAAAGATTATCCACCATGACCAGGTGGGATTCATCCCTGGGCTACAAGGATGGTTCAACATCCGCAAATCAATCAATGTGATACAACAAATTAATAAGAGAAGAGAGAAGAACCACATGGTCCTCTCAATTAATGCAGAAAAAGCATTTGACAAAATCTAACATCCGTTCCTGATTAAAACGCTTCAAAGTATAGGGATAGAGGGAACATTCCTGAACTTCATCAAATGTATCTATGAAAGACCCACAGCAAATATCATCCTCAATGGGAAAAAGCTTGTGTCCTTCCCTTTGAGATCAGGAACACGACAAGGATGCCCACTCTCACTACTCTTGTTCAACATAGTATTAGAAGTCCTAGCAACAGCAATCAGACAACAAAGGGAAATAGAAGGTATCCAAATTGGTAATGAAGAAGTCAAACTCTCTCTCTTTGCAGATGGCATGATTCTTTATATGGAATACCCAAAAGACTCCACCCCCAAACTACTAGAACTCATACAGCAATTCAGCAACGTGGCAGGATACAAAGTCAACATACAGAAATCAGTGGCTTTCTTATACACTAACAATGAAAATACAGAAAGGGAAATTAGAGAATCGATTCCATTTACTATAGCACCAAGAACCATAAGATACCTGGGAATAAACCTAACCAAAGAGGTAAAGGAAAAGGATCTGTACTCAAGGAACTACAGAACACTCATGAAAGAAATTGAAGAAGACACAAAAAGATGGAAGACCATTCCATTCTCTTGGAAGAATAAACATTGTTAAAATGTCTATACTGCCTAGAGCAATCTATACTTTTAATGCCATTCCGATCAAAATTCCACCGGTATTTTTCAAAGAGCTGGAGCAAATAATCCTAAAATTTGTATGGAATCAGAAGAGACCCCGATTCGCTAAGGAAATGTTGAAAAACAAAAATAAAACTGGGGGCATCACATTACCTGATTTCAAGCTTTACTACAAAGCTGTGATCACCAAGACAGCATGGTACTGGCATAAAAACAGACACATAGACCAGTGGAACAGAGTAGAGAGCCCAGATATGGACCCTCAACTCTATAGTCAAATAATCTTCGACAAAACAGGAAAAAATATACAGTGGAAAAAAGACAGTCTCTTCAATAAATGGTGCTGGGAAAACTGGGCAGCTATATATTATCTTTTCATGACATATACTGTTAGAATATATGACATTTTATTTATCCATCTACTGTTCAGGGACATTTCTGTTGTGTCTAGTTTAGGACTGTTATAAGAAATGTTGCTATTCATGTACATATCTTTGTTGGATATGTGTGGATCTTTCTAAAGTATTGACCATTTGTAATTTTTTCACAGACTGTCTATCCATTCCATTGGAATTTCTATCTTTTTTATGGATTTTTAAACAAACTTTGGGTATTATTATCTTTCATATGCAGATATTTTCCCCCAAATTACCATTTGTTTTTTAATCTAGTACATGCATTTTGTTGTTGTTCCTTGAGGAATTTGATAAGCTTAACTAATATATGAATGTCCTACATTATGGTTTCTTAATTCTTAAATCTTCTCTCCC
The DNA here is from genome assembly GCF_009829155.1 of Mustela erminea. Classification (NCBI taxonomy): domain Eukaryota; kingdom Metazoa; phylum Chordata; class Mammalia; order Carnivora; family Mustelidae; genus Mustela; species Mustela erminea. The sequence goes on along the minus strand of NC_045620.1, from coordinate 82,533,292 downwards.
CAGGATTATAAAAAAAATTCACCTCAGGTTTTTTTCAATCACCTTTATAACTTTATGCTCTACCTTTTATTCTTCTAACACTGAAAATAATTTTGGCATAAGAAAGAACACATAGATCCAACCATATGTTCTCTCAACTCTCTAGGACCCTTGTCCTAACATCATTTTAATATTTTCTCATGACTTTTTAACCTGCGTTTATTCCATACTGACAGTTACAGAATAATGTTAGGCAGCAGTCACAAAGTCATGGTCATCCATAAGAGTACACACACACACACACACACACACACACACTCTTTAAGAATTTGAGTCAACATTTAAAAATTGACATTGCAGGGCACCTGGCTGGCTCAGTCGGGAAAGCATGCAATTCTTCAGTTCTTTTGTTTGTTTGTTTGTTTGTTTTTAAGATTATTTATTTATTTTAGAGAGAACTGTGAGGAGGAGCAGAGGGAGAGGGGGAGAGAATTTTAAGCAGACTCCACAGTAAGTGCAGAGCTCATCACAGGGCTGGATTTCACAACTCTGAGATCATGACTTGAGCCGAAACCAAGATAGTGGTCTATCTTCCCATCGCTTTGGATTCACTTCTCCGCTGGTCCTACCTTTCAGAAAGTGGTCAATTTTGTGTTTCTAGAATTGTTGCTCTTCTTCTCTTCGATCTCCTGTTGGATCTGTAGGTGTTCAGAATGGTTTGATAAACTATCTAGCTGATCTCCTGCTATCTGATGTCATCTCAGCCTGCTACTTCTCCACCATCTTGACCCCTCCCAGTTCTCTAATTGTTTTCTAATTTGCCTTGTGATTTCTTCTCATATCCATTGGTTGCTTAAGTGTGTATTATTTAGGATGTCTAATTGGCTCAGTCAGTTAAGCATCTGCCTTCGGCTCAGGTCATGATCTCATGGTCCTGGGTTCAAGCCCTACATTGGACTCCCTGCTCTGTGGTGAGTCTCCTTCTCTCTCTTCCCCTCCCCTTGTTGATGCTCTCTCTCTCTCTCTTTCAAATAAATAAATAAAATATATGTTTTAAAGTGTACTGTTTGATTTCCACAGTTTCATTAATTTTCCAGTTTTACTTTTGTGATTTATTTCTAACTTTGTCTGTGTGGTCAGAGAAGATAATTTGTGTGAAATCTATCTTTGAAACCTATTGAGACTTAATTTGTGACCTAACGTAAGATACATCCTGGAAGGTAACCCATACTCACTTGAAAAAAATGCTTGTATTGTTGGGTAGAGTTCTGTATATGTTTATTAGATTTAGCTGGTGTATTGTGTTTATGTCTTTGCATATCTTTGGTATGGTTATACTATCCATTATTGTTGGTAGGATCTTCTAGTCTCCAACTATTATTTAGAGCTTCTGTTTTTCCTTTCAATTCTGTTGGGTTTTGCTTCATATATTTTGATAGTCTGTCTTTAGGTACATAAATGTTCATGATAGTCTTATCTTCTTGCTCCAGTAAACCTTCTATTAATATATATAATGTTCTTCTTTGTCTCTTGTAACCTTTTTTTTTTAAGATTTTATTTATTTATTTGATAGAGATCACAGTAGGCAGAGAGGCAGATGGAGAGGGGGAAGCAGTCTTCCCGCTGAGCAGAGAGCCCGATGCGGGGCTCGATCCCAGGACCCTGGGCGCATGACCTGAGCTGAAGGCAGAGGCTTAACTCACTGAGCCACCCAGGCGCCCCTCTTGTAACCTTTTTTGATTTAAAGTTCCTTTTGTGGGGCAGCTGGGTGGCCTAGTCAGTTGGGCATCTGCCTTCAGCTTGGGTCATGATCTAGGGTCCGAGGATCAAGCTCTGCATCAGGCTCCTTGCTCAGAGAGGCGTCTGCTTCTCCTTCCCTCTCTTCCTGCTGCTCCCCCTGCTTGTGCTCTCTCTCTCTGTCAAATAAATAAATAAAATCTTAAGGAAAAATAAAACAAGGTCTTTAGTCTGTTAGTTTATCCATCCCAGCTCTCTTTTAGTTAGCCACCCCTACTCCTTTAAGTTTGCATTGAATATCTTTTTCCATCCTTTCACTTTCAACCTGTATGTGTCTTTAAGTCTCAAATGAGTCTCTTATAGACAGCATATAGGTGGGTCATGTGTTTTTGTCCATTCTGCCAATCTTGTCTTTTGATTGGAGAATTTACATTTACATTAGGGTAATTACTGATAAGGAGGGACTTATGTCATTGTGCTATTTTTTTTCTGTATGTTCTGTAGTGCTTTTGTCCCTCATTTCTTGCATTACTGTCTTCTTTTGTGTTTAGTTGAGTTTTTGTGTTGAAATGTTTAAATTTCTTTTTCATTTCCTTTTGTGTATCTTCTATACCTACTTTCGTTGTGATTATTACATTTAACTATCTAAAGTCATAACACTCTAGCTTAAATTTATACTAGCTTAACTTAAATAATATACAAGAAGTCAATTTCTTTACAGTTTTGTCCCCATCCCTTTCAGTTGTTGACTATAAAGAATTACAGTAGTCTCCTTTATCGATGGTGAATATGTTCCAACACCCCAGCTGATGCCTGAAACCACAGATAGTACTGAACTCTATATATACTGTATTTTTCCTATACATACTTACCTGTGAGAAAGTTTAATTTATAAATTAGGCACAGTAATAGATCAACAACAATAACTAATAATAAAATAGAGAAGTTATATCAGTATACAGTAATAAAAGTTATATGAATGTGGTGGTCTGTCTTTCACAAAGTATCTTATTATATTATACTCACCCTTCTTGTGATAATGTGAGATAATAAAATACCTACATGATAAGATGAAATGAGGCATGTGATGCAGGTATTATGACATAGCATTAGGTTACTGACTTTCTGACAGTACATCAGAAAGAAGATCACTGGCTTCTGGACCACAGTTGACCATGGGTACCTAAAACCGTGGAAAGCAAAACTACAGATAAAGGGGGACTATTGTACATCTTTATACATTGTGTGACCCAAAACATACACTAACAATCTTTTTAAATGTGTTAGTTTCCTAAACTGTGTAGAAAACATGATGTGGAATTACAAGCCAAAGTTAAAATAACACCAGCCTTAAATTAATAATTGTCTTTTTTTAGTGTATCATATAGAAAATAAAAAGTACAGTTACAAATCATTGTTACAATAATGGCTTTTATAATTTCCCATGTATTTACTTTCATTGAGATCTTTATTTCTACACAGGGCTTCATGTTACTATCTGGTGTCCTTATTTCACCCTACAGGATCTTCATGAGCATTTGTTCCAAGACAGGTCTAGTGGTTGCAAACTCCCTCAGCTTTTGTTTATATGGGAATGTTTTACTTCTCCCTCACTTTTGAAGGACAGTTATATTAGATGTAGATTTTTGGTTGACAGATATTTTTCTTTGAGTACTTTGAATATATCTTTCTACTGTTTTCTGGCCTCCAAAGTTTTTGATGAGAAATCTAGTCATAGTCTTTTTAAGGATCCCTTCTATGTGTAATTCATTTCATTCTTGTTACTTTCAACATTCTCTCTTTAACTTTTGAAAGTTAGATTATGTGTGCCTGTATGGGTCTCTTTGAGTTAACCTTACTCAGAGTTCATTGAGCTTCTTGGATGTTTATATTTGTGTCTTTCATCAAATTTGGGAAGTTTTCAGCCATTATCCCCTCAAATATGCTCTCTGTTCCTACTCTCTTCTGGGACTCCTATGATGCATATGTTGGTCCCTGTCCACAAGTCCTTAAGGCTCTGTTCATTTTTCTTCCATCTTTTTTCTTTTTGTTTCTGAACTTTGATTGTCCTCTCTCCAGGTTTACTGTTTCTTTCCTCTGCCTGCTTAAATCTGCCTCAAATCCACCTATTGAAGTTTTCATTTTGGTTATTGTACTTTTCTGCTCCAGAATTTCTTTTCCGTTTCTCTTTAGGTTCTCTCTTTGTTGAGATTTCCATTTTACTCACACATTTTTTTTTCACTTTCTCTATGTCTTTAGTTCTTTGAACACCTTTAAGACAGTTGTTTTAAAGTAGCTGTCTAGTATATTTGCCATTAGGCTTTTCCACAGACAGTTTCTGTTTATTTATTTTTTCTTTGAAAGAACCATAATTTCCTGTTTCTTTGTATGCCTTATGATTTTTTTTTATTGTTTTTGTTGAATGTGGATATTTGAATCTAATAATGTGGTAACTCTGGAAATCAGATTCTCTTCCTTACCCAAGGTTCACTGTTTTTTGTTATTGTTTTTATTTTTTGATTGTTTCAGATGTCTCTGTGCCAAGAATCAGCCTAACATATAAACTTAATGTCTTCTCAGTTCATTCCTGAGCTTTTGCCCTGGGTATACAATGTCACTTTCTGATTTTACTACAAATGCAATGGCTTTTAAGTGTAGTAGTCTTTAATGTCTGATTCTCAAAAGAGGAAAAAGAAAAAGGTGAAGAGAAAAGAGGACCCTTAAAATCCTGTGAAATTATTTCAGCCAAAGGAGAAAGGGCTTGTAACAATGGGAGGAGATTTCACTTCATTGCATCTCTGTTCAGAAGCAGCAGTTAATATTCAGAACACACAGGGACACCTGGGTGGCTCAGTTGTTAAGTGTCTGCCTTCCCCTCAGGTCATGATCCCAGGGTCCTGGGATCAAGCCCCACCAAGACTCCCCACATTGGGTTCCCTGCTCAGTGGGGAGTCTGCTTCCTCTTCTTCCTCTGCCTGCTGTTCCTCCTGCTGTTCTCTCTCTCCCCCCCCCCCCCCGCCTCAAAACACAGTTCCCCAGTATTTGGAGGACAGGGTCCTTTTCCCCATCCTAGCTCCCACAGTTGTAAAGTTGCTCCAGGAACATATGCACAGATGCTTGCCATATGGTTGAGGATAGGGGATAAGTAACTGCTACTACGGTTAAGTGCTGAAATTGACCAAAATTAGTCTCAATTTACAATCCAAGTCTTCCCCTAGAGGTTACAAGCCTTCAATAAATTCCAGAGTTCCAAAATAGTTACATCAAGCAGATTCTGTATGGGCAATTGTTGTTTAGGTGGGGAGACCAATGCCTAGTGCTTTCTTTTCCACCACCTTCCCAGAATCCTCCTGTTATGTTTTAAATCATGCGAGCCAAACATTTGTCTCTTCCTAAGCTACCAAGGGGCTGAAACATATTTTGTAGCTTATTGAATGCCTTTTGGGGGTCTTCAGATAGGTTTATATGTAACTTTTCTCCCTTTATAAGGATAGTTGCTTTTATTGACAGATTCCTAATAACAAACCATCCTTACATTACTAGAATGTACTACTCTGACCAGAACTATTGAAGCAAATGTAAACAATAAAACTTGACCCCAAATTGCATACTACAATAAGTTCTTATTTAAAAATAATGCCATTACTATTTTACAGATGCACATGAGTTTCAGCTTGATTTCTCTTATGTTCTGAGCAGTAATTGCATCATTTTACAGTGACATTTGAAACCTTGGGCTTATTCCCAAAATGTAGAAGAGAAAAATCTTGATAATAAAGAAGTAAGGTAGAATCCTTAAGTATACTTGATCCAAAAGAATGCCAGAAAGGGGGGGGGGACAAACAAAGAATGAGACAATTAGAAAACAAATAGTAATGTGGAAGATTTAAAACCAGAACATACCAATAATCACATTATATGTAAATACTCTAAACCTTCAATTAAAAAAGAATAGGAACAGCACCAGACAGAACAGATACCATTGGAAATCAGGATCGACTTTAGATAATCACTGTGAATGTAGATGAAAAGGCAAGGACATTAAAGCAATTAGAAGTATGTATTAGATATAGAAGACAGATAATTCAACATTAGAGTAATGGGAAGAAAAGATGTACTGAATTTTATAATATAAGAAAAAAGTCCCTGAAATGAAAAAAGAAAATCAAGCAGTTCAAACCAAGAATATTATACTTTGGTGAGATTTCAGGCAGATACACTGAACTTTAGAGTCCTCAGACAATATAACATCTTTGAGCTTTTCATGGAAAAAATTGTTGGGCCCCAAGAGGCTAAGATGGCGCCAGGTGGCCTTCTCTTCCGGATCGGGAACCCACATGGCCGACCACAAAGGCGCCAAAGTGGCGGTTTCGGTTTCCCATCAGTTTCGTTTCCCGCGAGTCTCCACCCCCTGCAGGGCATGTCTCTCCCAACTCCCGCCGACACGGCACATCCCCATTGGCCCCCACTTTGCTGCTCAATAAAGCGAGATCCTGCTTCGACAGACCTCCCGAGCCCGGTGTCTTCTGTGGGTGTGTTCCGGGTTCGCGACACTCGCCATCCCGCTCAGCCCCAAGGAGAGGCCTCGGGCTGGCCCGGCCGCCTCCTCCCCTCGGCGGGGAGCCCAACAAAAAATATTTAATAATGATTGTATATGGAAACAGTTAATAAAATCAAAAGACAACTGACAGAATTGGAGAAGATATTTGCAAACGACATATCAGATAAAGGACTAGTGTCCAAAATCTATAAAGAACTTAGCAAACTCAACACCCAAAGAACAAATAATCCAGTCTAGAAATGGGCAGAGGACATGAACAGACATATCTGCCAAGAAGACATCCAGATGGCCAACAGACACATGAAAAAGTGCTCCATATCACTGGGCATCAGGGAAATACAAATCAAAACCACAATGAGGTATCACCTCACACCAGTCAGAATGGCTAAAATCAACAAGTCAGGAAATGACAGATGCTGGCGAGGATGCGGAGAAAGGGGAACCCTTCTACACTGTTGGTGGGAATGCAAGCTGGTGTAGCCACTCTGGAAAATAGCATGGAGGTTCCTCAAAATGTTGAAAATAGAACTGCCCTATGACCCAGCAACAGCACTACTGGGTATTTACCCTAAAGATACAAACGTAGTGATCCAAAGGGGCATGTGCACCCGAATGTTTATAGCAGCAATGTCCACAATAGCCAAACTATGGAAAGAACCTAGATGTCCATCAACAGATGAATGGATCAAGAAGATGTGGTATATATACACAATGGAATACTCTGCAGCCATCAAAAGAAATGAAATCTTGCCATTTGCAACAACATGGATGGAACTAGAGCGTATCATGCTTAGCGAAATAAGTCAAGCAGAGAAAGACAACTATCATATGATCTCCCTGATATGAGGAAGTGGTGATGCAACATGGGGGCTTAAGTGGGTAGAAGAAGAATCAATGAAACAAGATGGAATTGGGAGGGAGACAAACCATAAGTGACTCTTAATCTCACAAAACAAACTGAAGGTTGCTGGGGGGAGGGAGGTTGGGAGAAGGGGGTGGGATTATGGACATTGGGGAGGGTATGTGCTTTGGTGAGTGCTGTGAAGTGTGTAAACCTGGTGATTCACAGACCTGTACCCCTGGGGATAAAAATATATGTTTATAAAAAATAAAAAATTAAAAAAAAATAATGATTGTATATAAAAGTCTCCTCCAAAATGGAGAATCTTACAGAAAAACAAAGAAGCATGGTGGTTAACAGTTTGTTTGTGAATCAACTAATGGTGAACAATTTAGAAATTATGACTAGAAAAGTAATTGGGTATTAAGTTGGATACTATAAAAGCAACGGAACGGTATTCATAATTGGAAGTTGGAGGAGGGGGAGATGGAGAAAACATCAGTCATTATCTTTCAAAACAGAGTCAGTAAATCCTGTTTAAAAGGAGTATAAAAACCTGGATTTTTTTTTATAATCTCTTAACCTTAAAGGGATCTTTTAGGAAATAACCTGTGATTAAGAAATAAATATTTGCGGGGCACCTGAGCGGCTCCGTCAGTTCAACATCTGCCTTTAGCTCAGGTCATGATCTCCAGGTGTTTTATACATATAACATACAAATATGTGTTAATTGATAGTTTTTGTTATCAGTAAGGCTTCCAATCAATAATAGCTTATTAGTAGTTAACTTTTGGGGAAGTCTAAAGTCATACATGAATTTTCAATTATCTAGTGGGTAAGGCTGCCAACCCATACACTATTAAAAGGTCAACTGTATGAATCTAGATTAGTTAACAATAATAATTATATTCTTCTTTATACTTATCTATACATTTTTTTCATTTCTTTTTTTTTAAGCTTTTAGTCTAAAATTGTACCCCAAATCATGATCTTTAGAGGCTTTTATGTTACTGGAAAACTGAAGCAGAAAGTATGCCTAAGAATAGCCTACTGTGTAAATAAAACATCCAGGCAAGCACAGTGGCAAAGAAATTTTGTTTAATTTGTGGAAACAAAATTTTTGTGTTAACGTCAAGTAAATAAGCTAATCTCTGAAAGGTCCAGTTCATTTATCAAATCTGTACTAACACCTCAGAGATTTCACACATTCAGCCTCTCCTAGACTTCATTGGAGAAGCAGAGCTAAACAGATCAGGGTCATTAGCGTAATTCATTCTCCTGACAGTACTGGGTGCTATTCATAGTCATGAGACTGCAGTATTAATAAATACATCACTGATGACCAAGATAAGAATAACACATTTTCTTTAAAATAGTGTTTTCTTATATCCAGGCATCCTCTCTTACTCTCTTTCCCTTTCCCTCATCCTGCCCACAACTGCCAGAAAAATGGGACTCTATTGATCTTACCTATATATTCATCTGACATTACCTCATTCCTTTTTAATAAAGGAAAAAAATAGAACCACAGCTTTAACTTTTGTCAGTGTTGCCCTTACTGTTACTTTTTACTCCCATTCCCCTAACTTGTATTATCTGCAAAAGAATGAAAAATTAGGCTGCTGCTTGGGCAGGTCATTTGCTACCAACATACAACTGAGTAGGAGTTTTCTACCCTATGTGGTGATACAGGTGCTTGGTATAGTGTGAACTACCTTCAGGTGGTTTTAGTTTCAAACCACTTCTTTATTTTTGCTTCTGTGGTATCTTTTCCAAATTTTTGTTTAGTTTTTGAAAAAAAAAATTCATTCACTCAACAAGTATTTATTTGTGTGCCCTCTGCTATGCCAGAAAGTGCAGAATAGAGCTCAAAGCTCTATCTTATTATATTTGCTGAATTGGCAGCCTTATGATTAATATAATGTGTAGTCAGTGGTCGCTGATCAGTTTCAGGATATTCAAGCTTATACATTCATTACTTCACTAGCTATTTAGCCCACAACAAGTCTTAAGTACTTCTTATGATCCACTAGGCAAATCTTTGTGACTCTTCTTGTCCTTCCCCATCTTACCACTTTTATATAATTTATTTCCTTTTCAGTGACTTAACTGTAGTTATTCTCCAAGAACTGTAATCTTTTCTGACTCAATGTCTACGTGATTAAGGTCACTGTGAATTCTGACCTGGTCTCTCTCAGTGCTAGACATACTCTCTTCCTTTCTTCCATCTTGTCCTACCATGAAAATTCTCTGTTGAGCTCTGAAGGAGAGATGGAAGAGAGACATTCATTTAAATGATTTCTTTTTTTAAAGATTTTTTTTTTTTTATTTGTCAGAGAGAGAGAGAGGGAGAGAGAGAGTGAACACAGGCAGACAGAATGGCAGGCAGAGGCAGAGGGAGAAGCAGACTCCCTGCCGAGCAAGGAGCCCGATATAGGACTCCATCCCAGGACTCTGGGATCATGACCTGAGCCAAAGGCAGCTGCCCAACCAACTGAGCCATCCAGACGTCCCGATTTCTAAGTTCTTGTTCCCATAGTTAAAATTGTTGCGATATCACATCTGGACAATTGACATTTATCATTAGAATGTAGTTCATTCTTAGAGCTGTGGCATTGGATTCCTTGAGTTGACTGTGTGTGTAGTCATCCTGACAGGTTTGTTCAGTAAAACATGGCTTCCCTATTAAGTTTAAATGATCAGTACAGTGAAAGACCTACAGCTGGAATGGAAGAAAAGCTGCAAAGAATTACTGAAATAAAGGATGGTATTTGGCAGACTGGGGCTGGAGCAAAAGAAGTGTGAAACAACAGGTGCATTGGGTTATCAGCATTTTTAATTAACATCTGTTTTTAGCCTGAAGCACTTTGCTAAGAATGCTTCACCAGTGCCTGTATTCAGAGATAAACACAGACTGTTGAGAAGCAGTTGAGTAGTAAGAGGTTAGTGAAACATAAAGCTTTTCCTTGAGAGGGAATAATACTGGAGGTTGCTCACTGGATATAGACATCTAAGGGAAACCCCTGTTAAAACTGTATGTTTTTATTTCATTTATTTTGATACTTGTATGTAAAGTCACCGTAAAGATATGAAAAGCCACAATCCAATTAAAGTGTTCACTTCTGCTTATACCTGGTCTTGGAACTTGGAAGTGGTTCTGAGAGGATTTTTGCTTTTTCTGCATTGTTTGAATTTTGAAAAGGAGACAATATTTATGTATTACATTCATAATTATAATAAAGAAAAAAATAATCTATGTTTGGCATAAGGTATTGTGGCAATTTAAGAAATTTTCATGTTGGGAAAAATGGAACGAATTTAGAAGATGAAAACAAAAAAAGTAAAGGCTTGGGCAAGGGAATAAAAGTTCTCTTTTTTCATTTTATTTTATTTTTATTTTTCTCAGTGTTCCAAAATTCATTGTTTATGCACCATATCCAGTGTTCCATGCAGTACGTGCCCTCCATACTACCCACCACCAGGCTTACCCAACCCCCCACTCCTCTCCCCTCCAAAACCCTAAGTTTGTTTCTCAGAGTCCACAGTCTCTCACAGTTTGTCTCCCCCTCCAATTTCCCCCAACTCACTTCTCCTCTCCATCTCCCAATGTCCTCTGTGTTATTCCTTATGCTTAAGTAGTTTTCTTGATCAGTTTTTGTTAGATATAAAAATGTTCACTAATGTCATCTAACATTGAGACCCTAAGCATAAAATAAAACCAGTTCATAACTGAAGACACAGGCTTCCATTATTTTGTCTTTAGTCTAATGCAAAGCTAAGGTTTGGTTTGTTTTGCATTATTTGCAGAAAGAAAAATTTCTTGGAAATTTTTTAATGGATATTACTTTTCAACATATATCCTATATTCAACTCTCCTAAGAAATGTTATTCTATTAAGAACAATTCTAAAAATCATGGAATTTACATATCAAGAGACATTTTGGCTATTTCTAGGTTGGGGCTATTACAAATAAAGCTTCCATGAACATTCATATACAGGTTTTTGTGTAGATGTGGATTTCCATTCCTCTGTGATATATGCTGACTGTGCTTATAAAGTCATAAGCAAAGTTGCATGTGTTCTATCAGAAGCTGCCATACTGTTTTCTGAATGGCTATATCATTTTGCCTTCCTATCAGCAGTATATGAAATACCTAGTTTCTCCTTATCCTTGCCAGCGTTGTCACTGTTATTCATTTTAGCTGTTAGAATAGACGTGTAGTACATTGTTGTAGTTTTCATTTGCATTTTCCTGATGGCTAATGATGTTGAGAATCTTTTTGTGTGTTAATTTTCCATCCATATATACTCTGGTGAAATATCTCTTCATGTCCTTTGTCGATTTACCAACTGGACTTCTCAAAAATATATTTTTTTAAAATTTATGGATATTCTTTGGAAATGCAAGTTTGTATTTTGTAAACATGAGGGAAATATTGCAAAACTATTTGAAGACATTGGAGATGTTTAATGTAGAGCTGGATCCAGAATGATGTGATTGGATTAGGCTAACATTCAAACACTGCGGGTATGGTGTTGAGATATGAATATAAAAAAGGAGGGAGGAGAAAAAAGGGAAAGGAAAGAGGGAAGATGGAATAAAAGAAGGAAGGGAGAGGGAATAGAGAGAGAATATAGTGGAAGGAAGGAAGAGAGAGGAATAGATAAAGATAACAGGAAGAATGAGGAGAGGGGATAAGTTAAGAGATAAAGTGATTCCAAGGAGGAAGGTGAAATAAGTCAAAGCTAAGTACATCCTACCAACAAGGGCTTTTTTGGGGGGCTAGAAAGTATTGCCAGGACTAATAACAAGTAGAGACTGAGGCAGACTATTAGAATAGTTTGGGGGATGAATGTAATGAGTTGTAATGTGCAAAGAAAATGGAGAAGAATTTGACTTCAACTGTATCTAAGCTGTTGGTGGTAGAGTTAAAAGAGAATTGGAATTAAAGGATATGATTCTTCATCCCAGTTTTACCAAAGACTTAGGGGGTCTTTGATGGGCTCTTATCTGTAAAATGGAGATCAAACTCTTGGGAGTGTTGTAGCCATTAAAACAATTATTAGAAAACACTTACATTTGTGAGTTACTCAAAAATAAAAATTGTGATTGCTAATTTTTAAAAAAGTTTGGGAAATAGCAGGGCTGGAAAAGTTAAGTGAATGCAGATATAACCATGATTTTGAAAAAAAGAAGTACTTTGCTAATTTGCATAAAAGGAACTAGTACATTACTAGTTTTTCATTAGTGTAGCCATCATTAGATACCAAGTAGGATATAGCAGGAGTCAGTAAATTCGTAGCCAGTTCACCTTATTTTTAAGGAAGGAACACAAGCTTCCAAAGCATAGAGCTAACGCCCTCCAGGTTGGAGAATGTGTCATCCCTGTATGTGTGTCCCTGGTATTATTAGGGGCCAGGAAAAGGTCTGGCACACAGAGGTTGTCTTTGTCCTTTTGGGCCACCCTGTCAAGATACCACTGGCTGGATGGCTTATAAATAACAAAAATTTATTTTCCACAGTTCTGGGGGTTGGGAAGTCGTCCAAGATCAAGGGTACCAGATTGGTCACTTTTGGGTGAAGGCCATCTTCTGGTTTCATAGTCAACACATGTCTTCACAAGGTGTGAGGGAGTCCTCTCAAGCCTCTTTTTTTAACGGCATTAATCTCATTCATAAGGGTCTGCCCTCATGACCTAATCACCTTCCAAAGGCCCTACCTAATGGTCCAGATGCCTTCATGTTGAGAATTAGGTTTTCAAAACAAAAATTTTGGGGAGGCACATGATGTGATGAGCACTGGGTGTTATACACAACTAATGAATCATTGAACACTATGCCAAAACTAATTAATGTTGGATAATTAAATTAAAAAATAAAAAGCTCAGTGGATATCTATAAAAAATTTAAAAAATTGAAAAAGAAATTTTGGAGGGACATAAGCATTCAGACCATAGTAGAGGTCATGTGCTCAACACTGGTTCCAGTCTCTTCTCCTCTTTGCTTTTGAACCCAGATGAAATCGGAACGATCAGTTTATGTAAATGTTTAACAGATTTATTAATCACAGATTTTCCTTCCTATATTCAACATACAGGCATGCAGACCTACTTATTCAGCAGGAGAAACTGGAGGCAAACTCAGCTGAAGTTTCCATAAAGTAACACAGAAACATTTCTCAGTACTTTTTAGATATATCTCCCTCTCTCAGCATGTTAAACCACTGTCTAACTGGTATTTCATCAACTCAGCTATTATGGAAGGTCTTGATGTCTTTGGGACCAGAATATGTTGTCATATTTGTTCTCAGAAATCCTGACTTAACAGTTTTCTTTAGAGGAATATTCTTTGTTAAGCAGTATTATTACTCTCCTTAGTAGGGCCCTTGCTTTTACTTATATTTTTATTTTTAAAGTATACTTCCTGCCATTAATTTGGGGGGTTATATTTTTATTTTATATTGATTTACTAACATGGAATTATTTTTCAACCTAATGGGTTTTTTTTTTTTACATATTATAGTGTCATACTACAACATACTCTTAATCAGTATTCATATGACAGCAATGAATGACTTCTACCATTATGTTTAGGGCGAAAGACTAATCTATTTCCAGCTTACTCATCATAACTGATAGAAGAAGTTCTCAGATATAATATCTTTAATAAATATAACACCAACAATTTTACACCATCACAATAACCTCAACAGCAGTTAGAGCCCCTGGTAAGTATTGATGAGGATATACTAGTTGGGAATTCTCCCTTAAGGCTTAATTTACAGTTCTAGTATAACACTTACTGAGGTTTTAGTTAGTTGTGGAGGTTGCACTCAATTTTTGAAAGGCCCAAACACTAGGGTCAGGTTTCAATCCCAGCTTCATAATTTACTGGATTCTTAAGCTCTTATTTCCATTTTATAGATGAGGAATTTACCAACTTTAAACATAATTTGTCAAGATTATAAATAATAAGTAACTAGCATATATTTAGTATTTAATAAGTGTGATAGCTACTATTGTTGTGTTTTTGACCATTTCTCCTACTAGACTGTGAGTTGCTTAAGGTCAAGAACTAATGTCATTAGTTTTTCTAACCCTTTGAGTTCTAACACAGGAACTTGTGCATTAGGGGTATTTTGTAAGCATCTTATAAAAGTAAATGTACTTATAGGTGACAATGTAGCATATGATAACTTTTGAATGATATTAATTTAAAAGCTTGTAGGGTTAAAAATATTAGAGTTTTGGGCCCCTAACATGCTATAGAAGCCAAAGAGAGAACTGGCTCATCTCTTTATAGAGCCAAACATGGAAACTGTTTGGTCATACCTTTTAAATAAATGCAACATAGCATTTCTTTTCTTTTTTTTCCTCACATTTTTTTTCTTCTTATTTCTTCTTTTTCTTCTTATTTCTTCTTATTTACTTCTTATTTACCTATAATGTATTATTTGGTTCAGAGGTACAGGTCTTACACAATTCACAGCACTCATCATAGCACATACTCTCCCCAATGTCCTTCACCCAGCCACCCTATCCCTTCAAGCCCCCTTCCCTCCACCAACCCTCAGTGTGTTTCTTGAGATTAAGAGTCTCTTATGGTTTGTCTCCCTCCTCAGTCATCTTGTTTTATTTTTTCCTCCCTTCCCCCAACGACACCCTGCCCTGCCTCTCAAATTCCTCATATCAGAGATCATATGATAATTGTCTTTCTCTGATTGACTTATTTCACTTACCTTAATACCCTCTAGTTCCATCCATGTCATTGCAAATGGCAAGATTTGGGGGGTTTTGATAGCTACATGGTATTCCATTGTATATATGTACCACATCTTCTTTATCCATTCATTTGTTGATGGACATCTAGGTTCCTTCCATAGTTTGGCTATTGTGGACGTTGCTGATATAAACATGTGGGTGCACGTGCCCCTTCGGATCACTACATTTGTATCTTTAAGGTAAATACCCAGTAGTGCAATTGCTGGATCATAGGGTAGCTCTATTTTCAACTTTTTGAGGTACCTCCATGCTGTTTTCTGAGTGGTTGCATCACTCTATTATTGTATTATTGTTGATGTGTTTCTTTGATTTTGTTATTAATTGGTTTATATAATTGGCTGCTCCCATATTAGGGACATATTTAAAATTGTTAGATCTTCTTGTTGGACAGACCCTTTGAGTATGATATAGTGTCCATCCTCATCTCTTATTATAGTCTTTGGTTTAAAATCTAATTTATGTGATAAAAGGATTGCCACCCCAACTTTCTCTTGATGTCCATTAGCATGGTAAATTGTTTTCCACCCCCTCACTTTAAATCTGGAGGTGTCTTTGGGTCTAAAATGAGTTTCCTGCAGGTAGCACATATATGGGTCTTGTTTTTTTTAATCCTTTCTGATACCCTATGTCTTTTGATTATGGCATTTCACTCATTTACATTCAGGGTAACTATTGAAAGATATTAGTTTAGTGCCATTGTATTGCCTGTAAGGTGACTATTACTGAATATTGTCTCTGTTCCTTTCTGGTCTATGTTATTTATAGGCTCTCTCTTTGCTTAGAGGACCCCTTTCAATATTTCCTGTAGGGCTGGTTTGGTGTTTGCAAATTCCTTTATTTTTCATTTATCCTGGAAGCTTTTTACTTTCAGTGACAGCCTAGCTGAATATAATATTTTTGGCTGTGTATTTTTCTTGTTTAGTGATGAATATATCATGCCAGTCTTTTCTGGCCTCCCAGGTCTCTGTGGATAGGTCCACTGCCAATCTAATATTTCTGCCATTGTATGTACAGACCTCTTGTCCCAAGGTGCTTTCAGGATTCTCTTTGTCACTGAGACTTGTAAGTTTTATTGTTAGTGGATGGGGTATGGACCTATTTCTAGTGATTTTGAGGGGGGAGGGTTCTTTGCCTCCTAGATTTTGATGCTTGTTCCTTCCACCAAATTAGGGAAGTTCTGTGCTGTAATTTGCTCCAATATACCTTTTTTTTATTTTTTCCTTAAGGGAAAATTGGAGGGGGAGACAAACCATGAGAGTCTGCTTCAATATACTTCTGCCCCTCTCGTTCTTTCTTCTTTTTCTGGGATCCCAATTATTCTAATACTGTTCCATCTTATGGTATCACTTTTCTCTCGAATTCTCCCCTCATGGTCCAGTAGATGTTTATCTCTCTTTTTCTCACCTTCTTTATTCTCCATCATTTGGTCTTCTGTATCACTAATTCTCTCTTCTGCCTTATTTATCCTAGCAGGAAGAACCTCCACTTTTTATTGCACTTCATTAATAGCTTTTTTTATTTCAACTTGGTTAGATTTTAGTTCTTTTATTTCTCCAGAAAGGGGCTCTCTAGTATCTTCTATACTTTTTTCAAGCCCAACTAGAGTCTTCTGACATATTACCTATATCCATATTGACTAGGTCCCTAGCCATCGGTACTGCCTCTTGTTCTTTTTTTTTTTTTTTTTTTTTGAGGCCGCCTTCTCATTTTATCCAGAGAATAGATGAATGAGAGAACAAAATACTGAAAGGGTAGCAATGACCCCAGGAAAGTCTACACTAATTAAATCAGAAGAGACCAAAAACTGGGGGGGGGGGGAGGTGGGAGAAAGGAGAAAAAAAAATACATATATACACACACACATATATGCATATACATATACACACACACAAATACATATGGTTAGATCTCTAGACGTATAGAGACCCATATGTATTAGATCTGTATGTGTATATTAGATTAGATTGGCAAATAGAACAAAGCAACACAGTTGATTTTGGGTGTATTTGGTCTGTTAGAAGAAACTGCCTCCCAAAATTTTAAAGAAAAACTTGTATATATAAAAATAAGGGTAAACACAATGAAGGGATGGAACATGACTGTAAAGATGAAAATTAAAAAAGGAATTGATAAGAAGTGGTTGAAAAAAGAAAAAAAGAGAATGTGATTAGGCTGGAGACCAGAACAAAGCTATATGCTAGATTTAGGGTATATTTTGATCTGTTAGAATAAACTTATCCCAGAATTTTAAAGAAAGAAAAACTTGAGGCACCTGGGTGGCTCAGAGGGTTAAGCCTCTGCCTTCAGCTCGGGTCATGAACTTAGGGTCCTGGGATCGAGCCCCGCATCAGGCTCTCTTCTCAGCAGGGAGCCTGCTTACCCCCCTCTCTTTGCTTGCCTCTCTGCCTACTTGTGATCTCTCGTTCTCTCTGTCAAATAAATAAATAAATAAATAAAATTTTTAATTAAAAAAGAAAAACTTTACAGAAAATAAGGTTAAATACAATGAAGGGATAGAATATAACAATGAAAATTTTAAAATATTTTTAAAAAGTTATTGATAAGAAAATAAAGTTTAAAATATGAAAGAAAAATTTTAAAAATAGAATAAGATATAAAATTTAAAAATTTAACTTTGAAAGACTAAAGACTCATGGGGAAAAAGCCATGAATTTTATGTGCTGTCATTTCCTAGCTCTGGAGTTTTGCAGTTCTCCTTGATCGATGAACTTGGTCTTAGCTGGATGGTCTTGCTTATCTTCTGGGGAGGGATCTGTTGCAGTCACTCTCAGATGTCTTCCCCTGAGGTGGAATTGCACCTCCCTTGCCAGGGGCCAGGCTAAGTAATCTGCTTGGTTTTGCTCTCTGTAGCTTTTAATTCCCTGAGTGCTTCCCATAGAACTTTGGGAGAGGAGAATGAAGGTGGTGGCCTCCCAGTCTCCGACCCAGAGGAACTGAGAGCTTGGGACCCCCTTCCTCAGTGCACACGCAGAGAAAAGCAGTCAATTCCTCCTGTCTCCCTGGTCTCTGGGCGCCCTCCATGCTCACCCAGCACATGACCAACTGTTTCTGTCTCTGGCACATGGCCCCGTTTGGAGTCTCCAAACCCAGCAGATTCCTGCAGCGTTCTCCCATGCCCCTCCTCCTGGTAGAGGAAGGGAGTGTCTATGGATCTGCCAGAGAGGTCCCTGCTCAAAGAGCAATGGCTCAGCTGTGCCAGCAATCACACTTCATGGCAACCCCAAGCTGAGACTCCACTCCTCGGCCCTGTCTTTGTAGCCAGTTTCCCCACTCTCATACCTGGAAGCTCTGCCACACTCAGGCACCCCCTCTCTTTCTGTGACCCCATGGGAGCTGAGACCGCACTGTCCCAGAGAGGGATCCACACCCCACTAAGGCACTGGAGTGCCATTCCTCAGTGGACCTGATTTCTAAAAGTTCTGATTTTGTGCTCTGCTGTTCATCCACTTGTCAGGAGCCAGCCCCTCCCCCCACAGTCTCTCTTCCCGAGCATAGCCTTGGATTCACTTCTCCACACATCCTATGTTCCTGAAAGTGGTCACTTTTCTGTTCCTAGAATTGTTGCTGTTCTTTTTTTCAATCTCCTGTTGAGTTTGTAGGTGTTCATAATGGTTTGATAACTACCTAGTTGAATTTCTGAGATCTGACGAAATTTAGGTCTCCTGTTCCTCCTTCATCTTACTCCTCTCACCACATGGCATTTCTGATCTGAACTCAGAAACCCAAGAACCACAGACCTGATCTAAAAAAAAAAAAAAAAAAAAAAAAAAAGACCTATAAGCCTGTAGCACATAGTTCATTCTCTTCTATTGGTATTAGAGTGGTGTTATGGAAGAGGGTTTAAGTTTTGGAGCCAGATTGCTATACAAGTAGAAATGGGACCTTGAGCAGGTTTAAAGTTGCCAGTCTTATTTAGCAAATAAAAATAAAAGATGCCCAGTTAATCGTGAATTTCAGGTAATATAGAATTATCTAGTATAGGTAAGTCCCAAATATTGTATGGGATATGGACACTAAAGAATTATTCAGGGCACCTGGGTGTCTCAGTTGCTTAAGCATCTGCCTTCAGCTCAGGTCATGATCCCAGGGTCCGAGGATCAAGCCCTGCATCAGGCTCCCTACTCAGTGGGGAGTCTGCTGCTACCTCTCCCTTTGCCCCTGCCCCTGCTCCTTCTCTTTCCCTCTCTCTCTCTCTCTCTCAAATAAATAGATACTTTAAAAAATAAAAAATTATTCATTATCTGAAATTCAACTTTAACTGGGTGTTCTATATTTTGTATGGCAACTTTTACTTAACCTCTCTGTGCTTGAGTTTTCTCATTATTAAATGGAATATAATAATAGTACCAATCCGATAGGGTTGTTATGAAGATTACATCAGTTAATACATAGAAAGTACTTAGAATAGTAACTAGTATAGAGTAGATCTCAATAAATGATACTTTGCTATTGTTGATGGGGTTATGATATTTATTGAAGATATTTCTGAGGCCTTCTTCAGTCAGCTGTGATAATTAATTAATGCATAGAGTGAGACTCCACAGGCTAGGCAAAAGACAATGACTAGACAGGTCCATGTCTCCCAGGAATGGACCTGCCTGTGAATCCCTGCTTCATTCATTGGCTGGGTACAGCTTGCAGGAATGTAGCCTCAGTGTAGGTGCAGTGATGTATTTCACATCACAATAGCCAAAGCTATTTATCTATTTTGTTTCCTGAAGTCAGAGGTCTCAGAGGTGCATTCTCATGAATACCAATGTACAGATCTCTTTTTCACATAGGTCCAGAGAGCAACTACTGGAAACTGGAGATATAAAAGGGAAGTTAGTGGGACGCCTGGGTGGCTCAGTTGGTTAAGCAGCTGCCTTCGGCTCAGGTCATGATCCCAGCGTCCTGGGATCGAGTCCCACATCGGGCTCCTTGCTCCGCAGGGAAGCCTGCTTCTCCCTCTGACTCTGCCTTCCACTCTGTCTGCCTGTGCTCGCTCTCTCTCTCTCTCTCTCTCTCTTATAAATAAATAAAATCTTTAAAAAAAAAAAAAAGGGAAGTTAGTAAGATAAAACTATATCCATTGTCACTGAATTGCATCTCATGGCTGCAAGTAGTATTCATCCTCTCCCTCACTACTATCTAATTTCTGTCTCTTTGGACTGTTTGCCATCTCCAGGCATTTCTACTTCATTGAGTACTGGCCATTGTGGGTTGTTGTGGTTGGTTTTTTCCCCAAACTTTTAAAAGCCATTCCACTAGCAATTTATCCCAGCAGCCTGGAGTCCTTGATAGGATGTTAAATTCCATATCCTGAAACAGTGCTCCCCACATTAATGAATTCTTATTTATCCTATCTTCCATTCCACATCCTGTGTTTTTACTGGCACATGCTGACTAAATCTTGCAACTCTTTAAGTGTGTGGTCTCCTAGTTTATCATATCTATCATGTCCCCACCTGGACTGTGCTGAGTTTTAACCCCAGTTATCAGGCTAGCATCCAGGACAAGGGTAGGAGCATTTCCTGAGGGTAGGGAATATTTGTTGGATTGTGGGGAGAGTTCTCTACAGAATCTTCTACTGTAGAGGAATTGCTAGCTCAGATTCAGGGGATCTGCACTGTCAACACTCTCAAAGGCATATATCCACATGAACCCATCCCAGATATCAGGATCCCATGTGTTTTTAAACAGGGCATTGACCCAAAAGTAGACTTCCCTGCCTTGGTGGTACATCCAAATGCCTCTAGAATTCTATGACTCTAACAGTTAGGTCTCCCATCTGTCAGCTGTGTCTGCTTTTCAAATGTAGAAGATAAGGACCTCTGTAAGCTAGTAAAGTGGCTCCCTGGCTAGTAACTTTTAGAAAATAACACTCAGAAAAAGGAAAGAAATGGAAAGAAAAGAGTACTCAGTCTCTAATTATGCTTCCTTAGGGTATAAATATAACTTAGTAATAATTAGCCTATTCCATTGTCTATTTAGTAAGTATTGCCTATCCACAGCCTCCACCACCCACCAAAGTACACCACAGAACAGTTCTAAAGAAAGTTCTAAGGCTTTCTGAGTTCAGAAGTCATCAAGCATGTTGCCCATCTGAAGAATCCCATGTCACTCAGGAATGGTATCTCAGGATCTCAACTTAATATCTCAACTGCCCACAGTCATTACCCAGGAGCAGCTTGTGGAAAGTGTAGCCTTAATGGGAAAACACAATGATACATTTCAAAATGCAGCAGCTGGGGCTGTCAGTCAGTTATACTTCCTGCAGTAGGAGATCTGAGAGAGATATTCTCATGAGTGCCACATTGAGTTCTATAAATAGAAGTGGGAGAGATGACGTGAAAACAGCAGAGTAGGGAGCTCCAAGAATCAGTCCTTCCACTGAAGCAATCATTAAGCAAACAAAACTGGCAGAATTAACTTAAACTCTAGAATCTAATTTAAAAACTTATAACAATCAGATTACTTAATAAAGACAGTGGATGTTAAATATTGTACTGATTCTCAGAAATTCAAAAGGTATTTTTGTTTATCTGCTGTCCTCCATTCCCCAGTATGACAGTGGCCCTGAAGACAGTGGTCAGCATTTCTGGTGTTACCTAGCTGATGCCAAATGGCCATGATGGACCTTGTTCTCAAACACTGTGGTTATGCATTTTGCATTTTGACCAGTCTTTGGTTTCCAGAGGGACCAGTACAGAGGCTTGGTTTTGTTTTGCCTCCAACTGGCCAGAACAGCATCTCTGACAAAAATATTCACACATGTGAAAAGCATTTAAAGGCATATAACATGCATAGCTGTCTCAGGCAAGAGATGGAGAATGGGGAAAGCAGCAGTTGAACCAACAGATCTGGGAAAGAGAAGACTGAGGAGAAAATATTTGGGGCATAAAGTCCTTGAAGGGCTACCATATATACCAGGGAATCAAAGGTACAAGACACGTGCCTAAAACTGGTTACATGCTCAGTAAGACCTGAACCTCTGGACCTAAGTCTCAAGGAAGACCTTGGGCTCTGCATAAGCAAGCAGGAAAGGCTAAGACAGAATTGTATGTAGGTAATTTGGCTAAGCAATGAAGGAGTGTCCTAACTCCAAGCCAGTCTACAAAGACTGGGAGAGTTGTTTGTTGCTTCAGGATTTTTTTAAAAAGTTCTATCTGGTCATCTGTCAGGAGTTTTTGTTTTTGTTTTGTTTTGTTTTTTTTAATTTATTTTTATTTATTTTCAGCATAACAGTATTCATTATTTTTGCACCATACCCAGTGCTCCATGCAATCTGTGCCCTCTATAATACTCACCACCTGGTACCCCGACCTCCACCCCCCGCCCCTTCAAAACCCTCAGATTGTTTTTCAGAGTCCATAGTCTCTCATGGTTCACCTCCCCTTCCAATTTCCCCCAACTCCCTTTTAAAAATATCTGGCTGATTGCTGAGA
The DNA here is from genome assembly GCF_009829155.1 of Mustela erminea. Taxonomy (NCBI): domain Eukaryota; kingdom Metazoa; phylum Chordata; class Mammalia; order Carnivora; family Mustelidae; genus Mustela; species Mustela erminea. Next base: position 82,510,944 of record NC_045620.1, on the reverse strand, counting down.
TAATGAAACAGGCTTTGGTGATCACACATGACAAAGAATATAGGCCTTGCAAAAACAGTTTGGGAATGTCAATAAACAAGTGGATGAGGGCTCTCAATAACACAGAAAAATCTAGAGAGGGGAAGAATCTAATTTCCAGAGTTATCACATTATGATATTCAAAATGTCTAATTTCAGAAAATGTATATGGAAAGGCATACAAAGAAGCAGGCAAGTATGGCCCATTCACAGGAAGAAAAAATAAAGTCAGCAGCATCCCATGGGAAGCCCAAGCTTTGGGCTTTTAGACAATGACTATATCAACTATGAGCTTAAATGAACTCAAAGAGCTAAAGGAAACCATAGACAATGAACCAGAAGGATGATGTCTTACCAGTCAGAGAATGCAATAAGGAGACCAAAATTATAGAAAGGAATTAAATATAAAAATTTCATCTGTAAAATATAATAGCTGAAATGAAAAATTCACTAGATTGGCTCAACAGATTTGAGCAGGCAGAAGAATCTGTAAAATAGGACAATTATCAAGTTAGAGGAGCAGAGGGAAAAAAAGAATGAAGAAAAATCAGTAGAACCTGAGCAACTTCTGGGGTACAGGCATTATGGCATTCTGCACGAATCTACATATCCAAGAAACACGATGAAATTCAAATAGAATCAGTTCAGCAAGATCCACATCAAAACACATTATAATCAAAATTCAGAAGCCAAAAAGAGAATCCTGAAAGTGCAAAGCAGAAAGCAACTTATCTTGTAGACAGGATCCTCAGTAATATTAACAGCTTATTTTTCATTAGAAACCTAGAGGTCAGAAAGTGGTGGGATGACATTTAAAATTTACGAGAAAAACCATAAATCATAAAATCAAAAACCATAAAAAAGAATTCTACACCTGATCTTAGAAGAAAAGCTCTCAACTCATTATATTAGTTGTGGGTTTTTCATATATGTTTCTCTGACATCAGGAACAAGATAAGAATGTCCATTCTCACCACTTTTTTCAACCTAGTACTCGAAGTCCTAGCTGCAGCAGTCAGACAAGAAAGTGAAATAAAAGGTATCCAAATGGATAAGGAAGAAGTAAAACTTCCACTATTTGCAGACAACATGATAACAAATACAGAAAACATTAAAGACCACCAAATAACTACTAGACCTGATAAATGAATTCAGCAAAGTTACAGGATAAAAAATTCATATACAAAAATCTGTTACATTTCTATACACTAATTATGAAGTAGCAGAAAGGGAAATTAAGAAAAAAAAATTACATTTGCACCAAAAAGAATAAAATACCTAGAAATAAACTTAACCAAGGAGGTGAAAGACCTGTACCTTGAAAACTATAAAACACTCATCAAAGAAATTAAGCAAATGGAACAAATGAAAAGATATTTTATGCTTATGGATTAGAAGAACCAATATTGTTAAAATGTTCATACTACCCAAAGCAATCTGCACATTTCATGCAATCCTTATCAAAATTCCAATGGTACTATTCATAGAACTAGAACAAATAATCCTTGCATTTGTATGGAACCACAAAATAAGCTGAATAGCCAAAGCAATTTTGAGAAAGAAGAACAAAGCTGGAGGTACCACAGTCCCAGATTTCAGATATACTACAAAGCTGTAGCAATCAAAAGAGTATGGTACTGGCACAAAAATAGGCACATAGATCCATGGAACAGAATAAACAGCCCAGAAATAAACCTACACTTCTATGGTCAATTAATCTACAACAAAGGAGACAAGAATGTACAATGGGGAAAAAACGGTCTCTTCAACAAAGGGTACCAGGAAAACTGAATAGCAACATGCAGCAGAATGAAACTGGACGACTTTCTTAGACCATACACAAAAAATAAACTCAAAGTGGATTAAAGACTTAAATGTGAGACCTGAATCCACAAAATTCCTTGAAGTGAACATAGATAGTAAAATTTGTCAACATAAGCTGTAGAAACAGCATTGTACATGTCTCCCTAGGCAAGAGAAGTAAAAGTTAAACTATTAGGACTACACCAAAATAAAAAGCTTCTGCACAGCAAAGGAAAGCATCAACAGGACAAAAGGGCAGCCTAGTGAATGAGCGAAAGTATTTGTAAATCATATAGATGATAAAAGGTTAATATCCCAATGCTAAGTGAATAAGTGAAATGCTATGTGAAATAAGTCACAGGAAAGACAAATTATATTATCTCACTCATATGTGGAATTGAAGAAACAAAACAGATCAACCTAGGGGAGAGGAAGGAAAAAATTAAAGGAAAACAGGGAGGTAAACCGTAGGAGACTCTTAACTATAGGGAACAAACTGAGGGTTGTTGGTGAGGAGGTCTGTGGGAGGGTAGAGTAACTGGGTGATGGACATTAAGGAGGGCATTTGAAGTAATGAGCACTGGGTGTCATATGAAAGTGATGAATGACTGAATTCTACCTCTGAAACTAATAATACAGTATGTATTAATTAAATTGAATTTAAATTAAAAAAAGTTTTAAAAAGGGATAAAGAAAGCATATATGAACTATAAGATACCACAAGGAAAAACAACCTGTGAAATTATTTTCCATCATAGTAGCTTGTTTTCCTATGCATTTGGTGGTTTTTGTTTTTTTATTTTTTTAAGATTTACTTATTTTAGAGAGAGCATACAAGCAGGGAGAAGGGCAGAAGGATAGAAAGAGAATCCCAAGGAGACTCCCTGCAGGGAGTCTGATGCAGGGCTCCATCTCATGACCTGAGATCATGACCTGAGAATCAGACACATAACCAACTGATCCATCTAGGCGCCTCTGCATTTGGTAGTTCTTTATTGTGAACTCCTATTTGTTTTATTCTAATTGATGGTAATCCGGGGGATTTCTATAAAAGATGCTTTAATCCAGGGGTGCCTGGCTGGTTCAGTTGGTAGATTATGGGACTGTAGGTCTTGGGGTCACAGAGCCTACTTTAAAAAAACTGCTTTAATCCAGACATGAATTTTTTTTTAATGCCAAAGTTAGGTGCACTATATCCTGGCAATATTTTAACTCCTGGCTTAATCAGAAGTCTTGGGTTTGGCACCTTTACCTTGAGATGTATTCAGGGCTCAGTCACTTGAATGTGATGGCCCTTAGAGGAGTAGTACCTCTCCCTGCCCCCCAGTATTTGCTTTCTGTTCAGGAATCTTTACTCGTTTTAATGAAGGGATTTAATTTGGTTACTATTTTTTGATTGAGGCTAGGGGGCCCTTGGAGAGATTTTATTTTTTTAGAATTCTGTGATGTACTTTAATGTGTGTTTTATAGGCGGTGTAGTTGGGAGCTCCCTTTGGTATTTCTGGGTGATCATGCCACCAGATGCCAACCTCTATTCTTTCATTTAATCATAGTGTCCTTCATTACCTCTCACCTAGAAGGAAGATACATCCTACCTTGCCCCTCTTAATTTCACTCTCTCCAATTTTAATTTATCCTGTATATGATTGCCAACTTGATGTATCAGTGAACCTGTTAGACATTTTAAATTCAAGGTACCTAGAAATAAGAGTTTTGGGCTCAGGAAGGATAGGGATCCTAGAGATTTGTGAGTCCCTGATATAATTATCAATGCCATGAAGTGGGTAAGATTATGGGGAGACTAGAGTAGTGAGTGTAAATAAAAGAGTACAATAACACATCAACTTCATGGAGTAGGCCGAGGGAAAAAAAACCTAGGAAAGGAGACTAAGATGAAATGCCAGAAATTGGAAAACAAAAGAATGGCATCTCCAAAGGGAAGGAAAGGGGGGGTTAAAGGAAGGGAAATTTATACGTTTAGATGTGGCATGAAGGGTACGCAAGAGGAGGACTTACCATTTGTTTGATCATTAGAAGGTGGACGATTACCAGAAAATTTTCAGTGTAGTGGGATCATATGCAAAATAGCAGTGAGTGAATGAACAAGTAGTACAACTTGTTATAATCCTCTGTCCTCTTTCTCTTTACATCCTACCTCCAGTGAATATACAATGAATCAATCAGTAAGCTTCCTGGAACAAAAATAAACATAGTTACTTTCTGATCTTCCATAGTTTAAAGAAATTCAAGTAAATACTGGAGAGGCTAGTAAGAATGGCAAAGGAGGAGATTGGGGATTAATCTCCAATTAGTCATTAATTTGTGTTGGACTTTACTTACTGTAACTATTTTATTAATAAAGTTTATATAATCTGTTAATAACTAATATCCATATTTCTCATATGTTTTAGTTGAAGTATTTCTATTTTACACTATTATATTTCACAATATGAAACAGAGAACAGGGAACAACTTGGATACTTAACTGCTTGTTTCTGGAACCAGAAAAACTCACAATTATATCTGTATAAATCTCAGCATTCAGATCAAACAACAACAACAACAATAACAAAAACAACCTTCTAAACCTCTGTGCAAAAAATATGTGATTGTGACATGCTTTACTCTCAAAATCTTAAACTTTCTGTAAAGGTAAATTAATTAATTAATTAATAATTAAATTAATGTATCTTAGCATAAAGTGAAACTTTCACCATAAAGAATTATTGAAGTTATACTTCAGGGAAAGAGGGTATGATTGTGAAAAAAGAGTAGACAAGTATTACTTCACATATTTAGAAAATACTTCAAAATATTAGGAAACAACTTACTGTCACTTTGAAATAGCCTAGAATTTTTTTTTCCAAAACTCACAAATATAACTTTTGTAATAATACATTTGACTTCTCACCTACTACCTAAGAAACACCAAAGTGTAATTATTTCATTTGTTACCTTTATCCTGCTACATTTTCCATATCCTTATACTTTTCTCTCACAAAACACAATACATTTAAAAATTATGAGAGATCTATTTCCTAAGCCAGCCTTTCCCTATACTCAGCAGCATCTGCTCTGGGTTCTACTTATCCCTGAAAGTTGCATTGAAGGCCTCAATAGGCTCTTTGCCTCAGTTCCTCATAAGTGCAATAACATTTCACATAGAAATCCCAACAGACAAATTCCCTACTGTTTGAAAATACTTTTCCCCATCAGAAGAATGAAAAACAATAACACATAAATACATTAAACTAGCAGCTCTCTCCTTTTATGGTTTTGTTCACAACTAACATATAACATTTCTTTCCTTCCATATAGGTACCAGAGATTTGAAAAGGCATTTCTGTTAGCGGTTGACATTGGTGCTCATGACCTGTTTATGGTGAGTCATTCCCAGAGATGATTTTGTCCCTTCAGTTCTAAGGCTGAGTAAGTTGTCAGCTTTTGTGACCATTAAAAAGGATTAGTGTCATTTGTGCCTTAGACACATGGTGGGAAAGCATTATTCCATCTTGGCTTGCAGCTTTCCCTTCATGAAACTGGTCAATAGCCATCTAGTCTCTTTTGACTTGTTGACATTTTCCTTGCCAGGGCCCAAAGGATATTTTATGTTTTCTAAGAATTTATAATTCTTGAACTTTCCTCTTCATGTTCTTTGATGTGAGGGGATGACACCTTTCTATCTAATAAGCTTAAATGTCTTTTTAATCCATTCTCTAAAGTACAGCTACAGCATCTAGGACATAAGGCAAAATATGTACGATAGATTTTGAATGTGCTTAGTTTGTCCTTTAGATTTTAGTATGAAGTAACAAATTATGGATGTTCTTACTTGTATTTTTAAAGTAACCACAGGGCAAAGTAGATCCAGGGGGTTATAAATTCACATATACTTTAATCTTCCCATTTAGTAGCTAACAGCAGTAAAATTGGCAGTTTCTTACAGATCTCTGTGCTCTGTAGCAGTTTCTTACAAGATCTTTTACCACAATGTGACAGTAAGATCAGATGAAGGTGGTGTTCCTCTTCTGGTTGCCTAACATATTCTGTTCCACAGAAACTTCACTGTCATCAAAGAAACAATAAATCAAAACCTTCTTAAAAACAAAAACAAAATTCTGGAAGGCTCTTTTACTTGACTATTCTGCACAATGAAGACATTTTTGTAGTTTAAGCATTGATTCTTTAGATGTTAAAATGGGTTCTTAAACCTGGTGATTCACAGACCTGTACCCCTGGGGATAAATATATATGTTTATAAAAAATAAAAAATTAATTTAAAAAAAATGGGTTCTTGGCTTTAGGTCACTTGTCTTTGGAATGAGTTTGTTGTTTGAATTCTAGCTTTGCATTATTCATTTAAATTGCACTTTCATTGATCATGAAGAAAACCTTTCTAATTACTTCAAAAGTATGAACCGTCTGTTATTTAGCATCTGTATTTTGTATTTTGTTCTGTCAAATCGAACAGGCATTTTCGTGTATTGAGGAAAGGTTTTACTATCTGGCCAATATCTGTGCATGTTGACATCACAGTTCAGGAGTTATAACACTTTTTCGATTTTTTTCATCTCACTGACTTTATCTCTACTTTTTCACCTCTGCCTCTATTCACTCCAGTAAAGGTAGCTTTTTATCATATTTCTTTACTTGCAAGGTTGTTTTTGGGTCTAAGGACAAGGTACTGAAAGACTTTGTAAACTGGTAAATAGTATACAGATATCATGTGTTACTACTGTTAAGACAGAGCAACTATTGTTATTACATGGCTATGTAAAAAGTAATGAGGACCTTAAACAGGGCCTGAGTTATGCGAATGTAAAGGAGGGGATATTTTATAAGCAAAATCAAGATGATTCATCAAGACCTTAGATGAAAATAGAATATTTTGATTGTAAGAATAAATAATACTATAATAGAAAGTAAACAATATCATAAAGTATAGAGACAAAAAGTAAAATCCACGTGAAATCTTCTAGTCTAGAAATGCACATCCTTTAAAATACCTCTATGTGAATATGTGTGTGTGTTTGCGTGTGTATACTGTACTTTTTGTTTAGAACTTGAGTTTTTTCATTCAGCAATATAGTTTTCCATATTGGTAAACATAAGCCTATCATTCCTTCAATGTTTATATTGTATTCTATTTTATGGATGGTAGTAGGATAAAAACAGGCATATGGATAAATGGAATAGAATAAGGGGCCCAGAAATGAATCCACATTTACAGGTCAGCTAGTCTTTGACAAACACCAAACAACAGGATAGAATAGTCTTTTCAGTAAGTAGTGGTAGGCAAATTGGCTCTGCACATGCAAAAGAATGAACCTGGACCTTATATCACTCACAAAAACTAACTAAAAATGAATTGAAGACTTAAATGTAAGATCGGAAACCATAAAACTTCTAGAAGAAAACATCAAGAAAAAGCTCTTTTACACTGGTCTTAGCGATGCTTTTTCTGTGTCTGTTTTGTTTTTATAAGACAACAAAAGAAAGGCACAAAATCTAAAATATAAGTGGGACTAGGGGTGTCTGGGTGATTCAGTCACTTGAGCATCTTATCTTGATCTTGGCTCAGATCTTGATCTTGTGGTCATGGATTCAAGCCACACACACACATTTAAAAAAAAAAAAAAAAAAAAAAAAAAAAAAAAAAAGATGGGATTGGGAGGGAGACAAACCATAAGAGACTCTTAATCTCACAAAACAAAGTGAGGGTTTCCAGGGGTAGGGTGGTAGGGAGAGGGTGGTTGCGTTATGGACACTGGGGAGGGTATCTTATGGTGAGTGCTGTGAAGTGTGTAAGCCTGACAGTTCACAGACCTGTACCCCTGGAGCTAATAATACATTATATATTAATTAAATTTTTTTTAAAATACAAAGAAAATAAAATAAATGGGACTGTGTCAAACTAAAAAGCTTCTGCACAGTAAATGAAATAGTCAAAATAATGAAAAGGCAATCTACAAATGGGAGAAAATATTTGAAAATCATATATCTGATAAGGAGTTAATATCCAAACTATATAAGGAACTAATAGAAATCAGTAACAAAAGAAATCAAATTATTCAATTAAAAAATGAACAAAGGACCTGAAAAGACATTTTTCCAAAGAAGACATGCAATTGTCCAACAGGTACATGAAAAGGTATTCAACATCACTAATCACCTGGGCAATGCAAATCAAAACCACAATCTGTTAACACCTCATACCTATTAGGATGTCTTTTATCAAAAAAGATATTATAATGGTGGACAAAAATGTGGGGAAAAGGGAACCCTTGTTCACTGTTAGTGGGAGTATAAATTGGTACAGCCACTATGGAAAAACAATACAGAGGTTCCTCAAAAAATTAAAAATAAAACTACTACATGATCTAACAGTTCCATCTCTGGGTAAATATCCAAAGGAAACAAAATCAGTATCTTGAAGAAGTATCTGCCCATGTCTACTGCAGCATTATTCACAATAGCTAAGTATATAAAAAAAACCTAAGTGTTAACTGACAGATGAAGGGAATCTTGCCATTTGCTATATCATTGATGAACCTGAAGGGCATTACACTAAGGAAAATAAGCCAGAATAGAGAAAGACAAATACTGTATGGTATCAGTTATATACAGAATCCTAAATAAATAAAAGCTAATTTCACAGAAATAGAGAGTAAACTGATAGTTGCCAGGGGCTGGTTAGTGCTCGCTGTGCTGTGTTTTAAAAATCTTTTACTACCTCAAGATCTTAAAAATTCTTTTTTTCAAGGTTTTTTAAAAAAAATTATTTATTTTGTTTGTTTTTTGTTTTTTTTTAATTTTTAATTTTTTTAAATAAACATATAAACATATTTTTTATTCCCCTGTGAATCACCAGGTTTACACACTTAACAGCACTCACTAGCACATACGCTCCCCAATGTCCATAACCCACCCCTCACCCCCCATCAACCCTCAGTTTGTTTTGTGAGATTAAGAGTCACTTATGGTTTGTCTCCCTCCCAATCCCATCTTGTTTCATTTATTCTTCTCCTACCCCCTTAACCCCCCATGTTGCATCTCCACTTCCTCATATCAGGGAGATCATATGATAGTTGTCTTTCTCTGCTTGACTTATTTCACTAAGCATGATAGCCTCTAATTCCATCCACGCCATCGCAAATGGCAAGATTTCATTTCTTTTGATGGCTGCATAGTATTCCATTATGTATATATACCACATCTTCTTTATCCATTCACCTGTTGATGGACATCTAGGTTCTTTCCATAGTTTGGCTATTGTGGACATTGCTGCTATAAACATTTGGGTGCACGTGCCCCTTCGGATCACTACGTCTGTATTTAGGGTAAATACCCAGTAGTGCTATTGCTGGGTCATTAGGGTAGTTCTATTTTCAACATTTTGAGGAACCTCCATGCTGTTTTCCAGAGTGGCTGCACCAGCTTGCATTCCCACCAACAGTGTAGGAGGGTTCCCCTTTCTCCACAACCTCGCCAGCATCTGTCATTTCCTGACTTGTTAATTTTAGCCATTCTGACTGGTGTGAGGTGATATCTCACTGTGGTTTTGAGTTGTATTTCCCTGATGCCGAGTGATATGGAGCACTTTTTCATGTGTCTGTTGGCCATCTGGATGTCTTCTTTGCAGAAATGTCTGTTCATGTCTTCTGCCCATTTCCTGATTGGATTCGTTGTTCTTTGGGTGTTGAGTTTGCTAAGTTCTTTATAGATTTTGGACACTAGCCCTTTATCTGATATGTCGTTTGCAAATATCTTCTCCCATTCTGTCAGTTGTCTTTTGGTTTTTTTCACTGTTTTCTTTGCTGTGTAAAAGCTTTTGATCTTGATAAAATCCCAATAGTTCCTTTTTGCCCTTGCTTCCCTTGCCTTTGGCAATGTTCCTAGGAAGATGTTGCTGCGGCTGAGGTCGAAGAGGTTGCTGCCTGTGTTCTCCTCAAGGATTTTGATGGAGTCCTTTCTCACATTGAGGTCCTTCATCCATTTTGAGTCTATTTTCAGGTGTGGTGTAAGGAAATAGTCCAATTTCATTTTTCTGCATGTGGCTGTCCCAATTTTCCCAACACCATTTGTTGAAGAGGCTGTCTTTTTCCATTGGACATTCCTTCCTGCTTTGTCAAAGATTCGTTGACCATATTGTTGAGGGTCTATTTCTGGGCTCTCTATTCTGTTCCATTGATCTCTTTGTCTGTTTTTGTGCCAGTACCATGCTGTCTTGATGATGACAGCTTTGTAATAGAGCTTGAAGTCCGGAATTGTGATTCCACCAGCTTTGGCTTTTTATTTCAATATTCCTTTGGCTATTCGAGGTCTTTTCTGGTTCCATATAAATTTTAGGATTATTTGTTCCATTTCTTTGAAAAAGATGGATGGTACTTTGATAGGAATTGCATTAAATGTGTAGATTGCTTTAGGTAGCATAGACATTTTCACAATATTTATTCTTCCAATCCAGGAGCATGGAACATTTTTCCATTTCTTTGTGTCTTCCTCAATTTCTTTCATGAGTACTTTATAGTTTTCTTAGTATAGATTCTTTGGCTCTTTGGCTAGGTTTATTCCTAGGTATCTTATGGTTTTGGGTGCAATTGAAAATGGGATGGACTCCTTAACTTCTCTTTCTTCTGTCTTGTTGTTGGTGTAAAGAAATGCAACTGATTTCTGTGTGTTGATTTTATATCCTGACACTTTACTGAATTCCTGTACAAGTTCAAGCAGTTTTAGAGTGGAGTCTTTTGGGTTTTCCACATATAGTATCATATCATCTGTGAAGAGTGATAGTTTGACTTCTTTGCCAATTTGGATGCCTTTAATTTCCTTTTGTTGTCTGATTGCTGAGGCTAGGACTTCTAGTACTATGTTGAATAGCAGTGGTGATAAAGGACATCCCTGCCGTGTTCCTGACCTTAGCGGAAAAGCTTTCAGTTTTTCTCCATTGAGAGTGATATGTGGTGGGTTTTTCATAAATGGCTTTAATAATATTGAGGTATGTGCCCTCTATCCCTACACTTTGAAGAGTTTTGATCAGGAAGGGATGCTGTACTTTGTCAAATGCTTTTTCAGCATCTATTGATAGTATCATATGGTTCTTGTTCTTTCTTTATTAATGTGTTGTATCACATTGATTGATTTGCAGATGTTGAACCAACCTTGCAGCCCTGGAATAAATTCCACTTCGTCATGGTGAATGATCCTTTTAATGTACTGTTGAATCCTATTGGCTAGTATTTTGGTGAGAATTTTCGCTTCTGTGTTCATCAAGGATATTGGTCTGTAGCTCTCTTTTTTGATGAGATCCTTGTCTGGTTTTGGGATCAAGGTGATGCTGGCCTCATAAAATGAGTTTGGAAGTTTTCCTTCCATTTCCAAAACTGTTTTTTTGGAATTAGTTCTTCTTTAAATGTTTGGTAGAATTCCCCTGGGATGCTGTCTGGCCATGGGCTTTTGTTTGTTTGGAGATTTTTGATGACTGTTTCAATCTCCTTACTGGTTATGGGTCTGTTCAGGCTTTCTATTTCTTCCTAGTTCAGTTGTGGTAGTTTATATGTCTCTAGGAATGCATCCATTTCTTCCAGATTGTCAAATTTGTTGGTGTAGAGTTTCCCATAGTATGTTCTTATAATTGTGATCTCTCCTCTTTCATTCATGATCTTTTTATTTCGGTCCTTTCTCTTTTCTTTTTGATAAGTCTGGCCAGGAGTTTATCAATCTTATTAATTCTTTCAAGGAACCAGCCCCTAGTTTCATTAATTTGTTCTATTGTTTTTTTGGTTTCTATTTCATTGATTTCTGCTCTGATCTTTATGATTTCTCTTCTCCTGCTGGGTTTAGCGTTTCTTTGTTGTTCTTTCTCCAGCTCCTTTAGGTGTAGGGTTAGGTTGTGTACCTGAGACCTTTCCTTTTTCTTGAGAAAGGCTTGTACCACTATATATTTTCCTCCCAGGACTGTATTTGCTGTGTCCCACAGATTTTGAACCGTTGTGTTTTCACTATCATTTGTTTCCATGATTTTTTTCAATTCTTCTTTAATTTCCTGGTTGACCCATTCATTCTTCAGAAGGATGCTATTTAGTCTCCATCTATTTGGGTCCTTTCCAAATTTCCTCTTGTGGTTGAGTTCTAGCTTCAGAGCATTGTGGTCTGAAAATATGCAGGGAATGATCCCAATCTTTTGATACCAGCGGAGACTTGATTTAGGACCGAGGATGTGATCTATTCTGGAGAATGTTCCATGTGTACTAAAGAACGTGTATTCTGTTGCTTTGGGATGAAATGTTCTGAATATATCTGTGATGTCCATCTGGTCCAGTGTGTCATTTAAAGCCTTTATTTCCTTGTTGATCTTTTGCTTGGATGATCTGTCCATTTCGGTGAGGGGGGGTGTTTAAGTCCCCTACTATTATTGTATTATTGTTGATGTGTTTCTTTGATTTTGTTATTAATTGGTTTATATAGTTGGCTGCTCCCACGTTGGGGGCATAGATATTTAAAATTGTTAGATCTTCTTGTTGGACAGACCCTTTGAGTATGATATAGTGTCCTTCCTCATCTATAATTATAGTCTTTGGCTTAAAACCTATTTGATCTGATATAAGGATTGCCACTCCTGCTTTCTTCTGATGTCCATTAGCATGGTAACTTCTTTTCCACCCCCTGACTTTAAATCTGGAGGTATCTTCGGGTTTAAAATGAGTTTCTTGTACGCCACATATAGATGGGTTTTGTTTTTTTATCCATTCTGATACCCTGTGTCTTTTGATTGGGGCATTTAGTCCATTAATATTCAGGGTAACTATTGAGAGATAAGAATTTAGTGCCATTGTATTTCCTGTAAGGTGACTATTACAGTATATTGTCTCTGTTCCTTTCTGATCTACCACTTATAGGCTCTCTCTTTGCTTAGAGGACCTCTTTCAATATTTCCTGTAGAGCTGGTTTGGTGTTTGCAAATTCTTTCAGTTTTTGTTTGTCCTGGAAGCTTTTAATCTCTCCTATTTTCAATGATAGCCTAGCTGGATATAGTATTCTTGGCTGCATGTTTTTCTCGTTTAGTGCTCTGAATATATCATGCCAGCTCTTTCTGGCCTGCCAGGTCTCTGTGGATAAGTCTGCTGCCAATCTAATATTTTTACCATTTTATGTTACAGACTTCTTTTCCCGGGCTGCTTTCAGGATTTTCTCTTTGTCACTAAGACTTGTAAATTTTATTATTGGGTGACGGGGTGTGGGCCGATTCTTATTGATTTTGTGGGGCATTCTCTGCACCTCCTGGATTTTGATGCTTTTTCCCTTTACCATATTGGGGAAATTCTCTCCAATAATTCTCTCCAGTATACCCTCTGCTCCCCTCTCTCTTTCTTCTTCTTCTGGAATCCCAATTACTCTAATGTTGTTTCGTCTTATGGTGTCACTTATCTCTCGAATTCTCCCTTGTGGTCCAGTAGCTGTTTTCCCTCTTTTGCTCAGCTTCTTTATTCTCTGCCATTTGGTCTTCTATATCGCTAATTCTTTCTTCTGCCTCATTTATCCTAGCAGTGAGAGCCTCCATTTTTGATGGCACCTCATTAATAGCTTTTTTTATTTTAACTTGGTTAGATTTTAGTTTTTTTATTTCTCCAGAAAGAGCTTTTACATTTCCCGAGAGGTTTTCTCTAATATCTTCCATGCCTTTTTCAAGCCTGGCTAGAACCTTGAGAATCATCATTCTGAACTCTAGATCTGACATATTATCAATGTCTGTATTGATTAGGTCCCTAGCCTTTGGTACTGCCTCTTGTTCTTTTTTTTTTTTGTGGTGAACTTTTCTGCCTTGTCATTTTGTCCAGATAAGAGTAAATGAAGGAGCAAGTAAAATACCAAAAGGGTGGCAACAACTCTAGGAAAATATCCTTTAACCAAATCACAAGAGACCCCAAATCGTGGGAGGAGGGGGAGAAAGGGAATAAAAAGAGGTTCAGAAAAAAAAAAGAAAAAGAAAAGAAAAGAAGCAATGAATAAAAAGAAAACGAATAAAGAAAAGTATAAAGAAGAAAAATATATATATTAGATAAACTAGTTAAAAACATTAAAAAAGAAAAGGGTAAAAGTTAAAAAGAGTTAGCAGAAGAAGAGAAAAAAAATTGAAAAAGAAAAAAAATAAATAAATTAACTACAAGACTAAAGAATCACGGGGAGAAAGCCATGAGTTCCGTGCTTTGCTTTCTCCTCCTCTGGAATTCCTCTGCTCTCCTTGGTATTGAAACTGCACTCCTTGGTATGTGAACTTGGTGTTGGCTGGATTTCTTGTTGATCTTCTGGGGGAGGGGCCTGTTGTAGTGATTCTCACGTGTCTTTGCCCCAGGCGGAATTGTACCGCCCTTACAGGGGCTGGGCTGAGTAAGCCGCTTGGGTTTGCTTTCGGGAGCTTTTGTTCCCTGAGCTCTTTCCGTGGAGTTCCGGAGGACAGGAATGAAGATTGCGGCCTCCCGATCTCTGGCCTGGAGGAGCCGAGAGCCCAGGGCCGCACTCCTCAGCGCGCCCTTTCAGAAAGTGGTTGATATTCCGTTTGTGGAATTGCTGTTCTTCTTCTCTTTGATCTGCCGTTGGATTTGTAGGTGTTTGCAATCTTTAGATAAGCTATCTAGCTGATCTCCTGCTAGCTGAAGTAGTCTCAGCCTGCTACTTCTCTGCCATCTTGACTCCTACCTCTAAAGTTTTATTTTTAAGTAATCTCTACACCTAGCATGGAGCTCAAAGTCAACCCCCCCCCCCCCGCAAAATCAAAAGAGTTGCATGCTCTATAGTCTAAGCCAGCCAGGTGCCCCAAAACTTCTTTTTATCTTCCAGAATTTGTATTATTTTAATGTTAACATTCAAACCTACAATCCACCTCTGTTGATTTTTAAGAGGATAAAGCTCAAAATTGATTTTTATCATATGTATATCCAGTTGACCTGTGACCATTTATTGACAAAATTGTCCTTTGTTTGCTGCTTTACAGGGTCACCTTTGTCATAAATGAGGTTCCCACAGAAATGCACATCAAAGTCATAATGAGATATCACCTCACACCAGTCAGAATAGCTAGTAAAAGGTGACAAGAAATAACAAGTTGCAGGGGCATGTGACTCGTTCAGTCTGTGGAGGTTGAACTCTTGATTTCGGAATTGTGAGTTTGAGCCCCACGTTGGGTATAGAAATTATTTAAAAATAAAATATTAACAAAAAATAACAAGTGGTGGTAAGGATCTGGAGAATGTTGGTGAGAACATAAATTACTGCAACCACTATGGAAAACAGTATGGAGGTTCCTTAAAAAATTAAAAATAGAAATACCATATGATCCAATAATTTTGCTACTGGATATTTACCCAAAGGAAATGAAAAAACTCATTTGAAAAGGTATGTTGCACCCCTGTGTTTGTTGTAACATTATTTTTTTTTTAAGATTTTATTTATTTATTTGAGAGAGAGAGAGATAGAGTGAGAGAGCATGAGAGGGAAGGTCAGAGGGAGAAGCAGACTCTCCATGGAGCTGGGAGCCTGATGTGGGACTTGATCCCAGGACTCTGGGATCATGACCCAAGCCGAAGGCAGTCACTCAACCAAGTGAGCCACCCAGGCATTATTCTTTGAAACATTATTTACAGTAAGACAAGATATGGAAGCAAACCAAGTGTCCATCCATAGATGAATGGATAAAGATGTGATACACACACACACACACACACACGAAATGGAATATTAGCCATAAAAAAGAATGAAATCTTGTCATTTGTGACAACATGGATGGACCCAGAGGGTATTATGCTAAGTGAAATGTCAGGCAGAGAAAGACAAATACAATATGATTTCACTTATATGTGGAAGCTAAAAATAAAAACAAATGAACAGACAGAGAAACAGAAAGAGGCTCATAAATAAAGAGAACAAAATGTGGTCATCAAAGTAGAAGGGTATGGGGGATGGGCAAAGTAGGTGAAGGGGGTTAAGAGGTACAGCCGTGTACATATAAAATAAGTTAGGGAGATGAAAAGTACAGCATAGGGAATATAGTCATAATATTGTAATAACTCGTGTTGAGAAATGGTAACTACACTTATCATGGTAAGCATTATATAATGTATAGATCTGTTGAACCGCTATGTTGTTCACCTTCAAATAATGTAATACTGTATGTCAACTATAACTCAATAAAAATAAACCAATCAAGTGCCCACATATATGTGCAGGTCTTCTACTAGACTCTGTCCTTGCTCCAATACCAAACTGCCTTAATTACTTTATAAATATTTATGTCCAATAGTGTAAGTCTTCCAAGTTTGTTTAAATGTGTTGTTCTTATTCTAACTTGTGATAGATGCTTAAGACATGGATTTTTCAGTTTCTGTTTTCTAATGTATGCATTCAAGGGTATAATTTCCATTTAAGCATGGCTTTGATTGCATTCTGACAATTTTATGTGCCTATTTTTCATTATCATTCAGCTCAAGATATTTCTAACATTTCTGTTGGGAATTCTTCTTTGCTCTAGGTTTCTTAAAAGTGTATTTCCTAATTTCAAACAATAAAATATTTTCTAGAAAGACACCCCCCCCCCCTTAACCTATTCTGTATTACTTCAACCCTTTGAATCTTACTGAAATTCCCTTATGGCTCATTATGTGGTCAATGGTAAGATTTCCATGTGCACTGAAGAGAATGTGCAGTCTACAGTTTACAGTTGTTGAATGCAGTGTTCTATATAAGATCAGATTTGTTAGTTATGTTTTTCAGTTCTTCTATATCCTCACTGTGAATGGTGTTTTAAAATTTTCCACTGTAATTGTGGACTTGTCTTTTTTATTTGTTTTAACACTGTAATTAGGTGCATGCCAATTTAGAACTGTCATATTTTCTTGGTATATTGAGCCTTCATCATTATGAAACATTCTTCTATTTTCTAATAATGCTTCTTGCCTTAAAACCTGCTTCACCTCAAACCATACCTACACACAGTTTTATTTGGTTTGTATTTGCTTTATACATCATATATGCATGTCTCCTTATATTTAAGTTGTATCTCCTATAAGCAACATATAATTGTATATTTCTAATCAACTGTCACGTTTGTCTTTTAATTAGATTATTTAATTGAATTTTAATATAAATAGTACAACTGTGTTTCTCCTACCCTCTTTCTTTTCTGTTTGTCTCACATATTCTATGTCCTTTTATCTAACCACCCTTGCCCTTTATTATGTTAACTATATTATTCCATTTTTCCCTCCTATTTGCTTATTACTTACATTTTTCCTCTAATTTTTTCTTTTGACTACAGTCCTTTGGGTGGATCTTTTTATTCTGGTTTTGGGGTCTTTGGTCTTATCTCTTTCTTCTTTTTTTATTGAATGTTGGGTATAGAATTTTTTAAAATACAGTGATAATTTGAGGTTGTGTATAATGTTGTTTTCCTCCAGAAAGAATTTACTTTTTCTTCTGGCAGATAGGGTAGGGGTTAAATGATACCTTAATCTGTTCTGGGATTGAGTTTATTTGAAGATGAGTTTCAGTCTAAGAGCCAGTTTATTTCTATTTTATACTTACATCAAGAGTGAAGGACTGCAGGAATCTAGTTGGAAGCCCTGCCCTTTAGCAGACCCTGAAGTATAACTTTGTAGCCTTAGCCCATTGACTCTACCTAAAGCTCTGTGCAGTTTCTCAGCTTCTCAAACACTACTTTCTGTTAAGTTTCTCACCCTCTTGGCCGCCAATTACATATTGGCAAATGCTCTGAAAAGCAAAAGCAGCACCAAATGTCAGGCTTACCTCTCTGGGCTTTACTTATGTCTAGAATCTTGGTCCTTCAATATTCACTGTCTTGGTAGTTCTCCAATATCCCCAAACAGAATTTTAAAAATTATTTTATCCAGCTGTTCTAGTTGCTCTCAGCAAGAGTAGTTTTCTGATATATCCTTATCTGGGTAACTGGAATCAGAAATTCTGCAGAATATTTTTAGGTGAGTGAAGTGTTAAAATTGGCACTAGCTGCTTTCCAATTCTGGATAACCCCCTCCAGTGTGCTATTATGTTTGAACTATTAATCACTAAGCCTTAAATGTCACAAATTCTACTTTAAAACATGACATATTATCAATTTTATTCCCAAAATGAGACAAATGAAATTTTGTGTTTGTATATACTGGAATTTATTTTTCAGTTACAGTAAAAGCCCCCCCCCCCGCCAAAAAAAGAAAGAAAAACTACGTTTTTTAAACTTTAATTTACTTTTTAAAAAGTGAAAAAAAATAATTTTCAGCCCTTCACGTTGAAGAATTGTATTAATCTTATAAGGTTAATAATGCAGATCTTTCCTTTTAATAATAGCAGAAAATATTTGCGTTTATGCTTTCTTAAATTTATAGTCTTTCTTGAGAGCATGACAAGTGCTTTATGATTATCAGCAACAAAATCTTTACATCTCAAAATTAAAGCAGTTAACTTTTCTAGAGCATCTGCAAAGGTCTTATACCAGATAATGCCTTATATAATGATATAATATATAACATATTTTATACCATTTTATCAATTTTATTAAATTTTCATAATAATCCTAACCAATATAATTATTATACCTATTTATAGTTGATAAAACTGATTATAAGGAAAATTAAAAATTATGAGTCAAATTCAGATGTGTTTGACTCTAAAGTTCACACTATTTCCATTTATGCCAAATTACTTATATAAGCTAAAAATTTGGAAGTTTCCCAAAGCTCAGTGATTTATGACTTGATGACTCGCCATAACCAGGTTCAAAAAACTATTCTTTTCCTTTTATTCTTGACCAAAACTTATCTGTAAGAAAGTTTATTTCTCTATTTTTCTTTATTTATTCTTTATCAAAAGTTATCTATAAGAAAGTTTACTGCAAAATGATACCTGATCTAGCTTAAAATGATTTACAGAACCCTGGTTTATTTAAAGTATTATTCATCCAGATTAAGAGCTCTTAATCTGTAATAAAAAGAAGTATACAGTGACTATAGAAAGGATCACAGAAAAATAACACCAATGCCCATTTCCCTATGTCTCATGCATGGCTCCATGAAAGAATACTTCCACATGGTTAGCAATAGTTTTCTTAGGGATAGCTGTGGTATGCCAAACATGACATTGATAGATCTTCTAGGACTTTTGGGTGTGCTCTTTGAGAACCCATCTAGATCTTGGGAGACACGAAGAGTATCTTTCAGAGTGTCATTTGAACTGGATAAGTATAACACTTTACGTGTCTCTCCCCAGTTTCCTGCCCTTTATTTTTATTTTATGTTTACTTATTTGACAGAGAGAGAGACACACAGGGAGAAAGGGAACATAAGTATGGGCAGTGGGAGAGGGAGAAGAAGGCTTCCTGCTGAGCAGGGAGCCTGATACAGGCTCAATCCCAGGACCCTGGGATCATGACCTGAGCCAAAGCCAGACACTTAATGACTGAGCCACCCACGCACCCAATTTCCTGTCCTTTAAAAAAAAAAAAAAATAGTTTCTCATTGATCCCTGTAGTTCAGGGTTGTTTGCTACCAAAACCCAAGCAAAAAGGAATAATTATTTAATCAGTATTGGCTCAACTGTTTTAAAATATTGCTGGTATGGAAAGAGGATTTTCCACTCCCAGCTAATGAACAAATTGGTTTTCATACATGCCCTCCTACTGTAAACTACTATAAAATTAAACAAAATATAAGACAACTATATTTAGGCATTGGACAATACGTCCTGCAAGACTTTGCTTCTTAAAAAATAGGGAATACACAGATGGCTCTCTATATAATTTCCAGAGCAGAGACCAGTAATGTCACTCACCTGGAGAGCCAAGATAGGAGTTCAGAATTCAAAGATGGTGAGTGATCTAGAATTTGTGGGGCAACATGCCAGAATGGGAAAATCTTTGTGAAGAGTGGGGATCAAGGAGTCACTTCTTTGAGACTGAGAGCTAAATGGAGAGGCTGCTGGGACGCCTGAGTGGCTCAGTCAGTTAAGCATCTGCCTTTGGCTCAGGTCATGATCCCAGGGTCCTGGACTCAAGTCCCACGTTGGGCTTCTTGCTCAACGGAGAGCTTGTTTTTCCCTCTGCCTCCCTCCCCCTTCCCCCGCTTGTGCTTTATTAACACAAATAAATAAATAAAATCTTAAAATAAATAAATAAATGGAAAGACTGCATAATGCTGAGAGGTGGTGGAATTCTGGATCAAAGTGAAGCAACCTCACTGGGCATTTATATGAAACCACAGAAATGCCATATTTGAAAATAAAGACCATATCCCAGGAGTACGTACAAAACTGAAAGAGATTTGCCTTTAAAAATCACAAAACCTAACTGAACAAGTTCAAAAGACTGCACCAATTAACACGCTGCTAGTATAAAAATCAACATCCTTTAGAAGAAAGACAATATAGGGCGCCTGGGTGGCTCAGTGGGTTAAAGCCTCTGCCTTTGGCTCAGGTCATGATCCCGGGGTCCTGGGATTTGGCCCTGCATTGGGCTCTCTGCTCTCTGGGAGTCTGCTTCCTCCTCTCTGCCTGCCTCTCTACCTACTCTGTCAAATAAATAAATAAAATATTAAAAAAAAAAAAGAAAGAAAAAAAAGACAATATTACCCAAACTCTTTAAAATGTAATTTCCCCTATGTACAACACACAGTAACACATTAGTTGTGTGAGAAGCAAGAAAATGTGATGTATAATGACGAGGAAAAGGAGCTAATGATAACAGATCCTGAGAGGACCCAGATACTGAAAGGAGAGGAAAAAAAACTTCGGAGAAACTGTTATAAATAAGTTCAAGTACTTTAAAGAACAAGATAAGCATTACGATTGAATATATAGGGATTCTTAGCAGAGAGAAGAAAATCATTATTTAAAGGGGCACAAGACATTCTAGAACTAAAATATGTAAAATCTGAAATGAATTTCCTGGGTAGTTCCCCAAAAGACTGACAGTAGAATAAAGGATCCGTAGAAGGACATCAAGACAGATCAGTAGAAATCATCCAATTTTAATAAAAGGAAGGAAAAATATTATAAAAATTAATAAAGGCTCAGTAATTTGTGAAACCAAATCAGGTGGTCTAAAATACATGGAAGCTCAGTGAACTCCAGATAGACAAAACAATACTCAGGCACATCACATCTTGGTACAACTTATCCAAACTACTGAAAAACAATGATGAAGAGGAAAATCTAAAAAATACCCAGAAAACAAACAAACACAAAGGACATAGCAGGACCAACTATTATGAATTATGGCTGACTTCTCGACAGAAAAGTGATGCCACAAGATAATATAATGGCATCTTTAATGTACCAAAACAAACAAACAAACAAACTCACCCTCACAATACAAAATATTATATCCAGTGAAAATTATCTTTAAATAGTAAAATAAAAGCACTTTTGAATAAATGAAAGCTGAGATAACACCAACTCAGGAGACCTGCTCTATAAGAAAGATTAAAGGAGATTCTTCAGGCAGAACAAATATTGGCCATGGAAACATGGTCTACAGAAAAGAATGAAGAGCTCTGGCAATGGTAAATGTGGATTAGTAGTAAAAGTATTTTCTCCTCATGTAAAAATTTCTTTAAAAAATAATTGTCCAAAGCAAAATAATAATTCATTGTGGTGTTTATAACATGTAGATGTGAAATGAATGACAGTAACATCATAACCTCATGTGGGTGGTAAAATGTAATCATACCATTTTAAGTTTCATACCTTTCACCGAAAGTGGTATGATATTAATTCTAAGTAGACTGTGATAAGTAGTTAATACTGTGTATTGTAGTGCCTAGACGATTTTCTCAAAAACTTAAATAGATATGCAGTTTTAAAAAAAAAAAAAAAAAGGCGTTTAAAAAGGTGCTTAAAATACTCAACACAAAAGAGGGTAGGACAGGAATGAAAATAGAAAATAGCAAGATGGATGGGGCGCCTGGGTGGCTCAGTCGTTAAGCCTCTGCCTTTGGCTCAGGTCATGATCCCAGGGTCCTGGGTTCAAGCCCCGCATCGGGCTACCTGCTCGACAGGAGGCCTGCTTCTCCTTCTCCCATTCCATCTGCTTGTGTTCCCTCTCTCTCTGTCAAATAAATAAAATCTTTAAAAAAAAAAAAAAGAAAGAAAAGAAAAAGACGGTATATTTAAATCTAAACACTTGTAATTATATTGAATTAAAATTAACTAGACACTCCAGTTAAAACGCAGATTGAATTTTAAGTCTGAGATTGTCAGACTCAATAGAAAGCAAGACCTACTTATATTCTGTCTGTAAGAAAAACACTTTATAGTTATTATGACACACATTTAAAAAGATACAATACGCAAAGCATAAGTACCAGAGTAGATTACAGAACAAAGGCAGTATTAGAAGACATAAGAAATACTCATGATGTTAAAATTCAGCAGGAAGACACAAATCTAAATGTTTATATACAGAATAACTGAGTTTCAAATATATGAAGCAAAAGATCTGACAACCAAAAAAGAAAATAGACAAATGCAGTAATTCACAGACTAAATAGTATGAAAAATCCATAAGGATGCAGAATATATGAACCTATCCAACAACTTGACTTGATGTTTTTTGAACCTATATTCAACAACTTTAGAATGCATATTCTTGGGATGCCTGGGTGGGTCAGTCAGTTAAGCATCTGCCTTCAGTTCAGGTGACTATCCCAAGGTCCTGGGATTGAGTTCAGCATTAGGCTCCTTGGTAAGTGGGCAGTCTGCTTCACCCTCTGCCTGCTGCTCCCCCTGCTTGTGCGCGCTTGCGCGCGCTCTCTCTCTCTCTCTGACAAAACAAAAAGACATTCTTTTCAGATGCAGATGGGATATTCACTAAACAGATTATATGCTGGTCCATAAAATAAAGCACAATACACTTTAGAAGAGTGAACTGTGACACCAAAAGAATTAAATTACAACTCAGTAACATTCAAATGTCAACAAAGTTCCCAACTATTTGCATATTAAGCAGTATTTCTCTAAAAGTCTCATGGGTCAAAGAAGAAATCATAAGAGAATTTGGGAAATACTTTGAATTGAATTTTATCAAAATATGTGGGATGATTATAATCAGTTGTATTAAATAAATTACCATTGAGTCCATATTGATATAAGTAAGTACATAAGTAAATAAATAAACCCAACTAATAAATGTAAAAGGAGTGATTGAGAAAATCACAATTTGGCAGATATTATAGTCATAGTGAAGTAAGGCAAGAATAATTAATGAATGCTATAACTGTAAAAGTTTCCTGAGATAAAGGGTATTTACATTGTCTCAAAATATTTCCCCACAAAGTATGTGTTGTTTACAAAGGGAACTTTAGAGTGGAAGGCTGATAGATACCATGTTAATGAAGTGATCAAAATGCCATCATCAGTAATGGAAAAAATCAAAATAATTTGCTACCTTATATACTACAATGAGAACACAATAGCCATTCTATGATATTCCTGCAAAAAAGGACATAACTGGCATCGAATTCTGAGGAAACATCAGTTGAACCCAAATTGAGGGACATTATAAAACAACCTATACTAGCCAAAAAAAAAAAAAAAAAGCCAAGTTCATATGAATGAAAGGAAGACTAAAGAACTAATGTATACTAAAGGAGTCTTAAAGAGACATAACAACTAAATTTGTCAAGAAATTGACCTTTAAAAAAAAAAAAGAAATTGACCTTTTGATATGAAGAACTTTACTTGGTACAATTTCAGTGATTCAAGCTGGAATGTTATCAGTTTTAACCTTATGGTTTTGATGATTTGATTGTGGTTACAAAGGAGAATGTCCTAATTAGTAAAAAATAAACACTAAAGCATTGAGGAGTGTGTTGGCAACTTCCTGTCAAATAATTCAGAAGGAAAAAAATCTTTGTCCTGTATTTGAAACTTCTCTGTGACTCTGAAATTGCTTAAAAATTTTTTAAGGAAAAAAATTTTTACTGCTGTCACAACTCTAGACTCTTTATTGTCCATGTTTTTCTAGGTAGAAGCTGTGTGGTTTGGGAGTCTGTTTCTGTTGGTCACAGAAGTGCTGCTTTTAATATTGTGTCCTTGTAATCTTATTCTTCTTTTGAAAATTCAGGTAACCTCTCCAACCTAATTATTACTGTGGCATGAAACTACTCATTTGCCACCCAAGACTGCTTCTCTGGCCCCATGTTGGATAGCATGAAGATGAGTATGCCTTCTGAAGATTCTCATGTTGGCATCCCTAATTACCTTGGCCATTGGCACACGACCAGTTGGAATGTCAAGTGTGTGCCATTTGATAATGCTATAAAAAGACCTATAGCTGCTGCTCTCCAGCCATCTGTGCCTTCCCTTGGCATGACACTATTGGGTAGTTTGTCTTTCATTGGCATGATTTCTGTAGTGTGGCTTACATCTGCCACTCCTAGGCACTTGCTTGGTGATCAAGTTGACATAAAAATTGCTTCTTTGGCACTGTTTTTATATAGAGGAGTTTTATACCTGCTAACTTCTGAAACAAGAATTACCATTTATTACATACAATGTAATTGTAATTTTAAATATTCTGATAATAGACATTTCTGGCTTCTATTGACTCAGACTTATCCATTTGGACTTCCAATTTCAGTTTTCCCAGTCAGAAGTTTTCACTCTAAATAATTAACTTTTAAATGAAATGTACCTCTTCTGTTTTAAGACACTGGATGAGTACATACATCAACCTCTCCCTCCTGTGCCAAATCTCTAGAAATGATGGAACGTGTGTGTGTGTGTGTGTGTGTGTGTGTGTGTGTGTGTGTGTGTGTGTGTGTTTAAAATTTATAACTGGAATTCAAAACAAGAATGCATGATGGACCAGAAGCTGTGAGGAATCCACTGAAAGCTGTAAAGAGACAAAATGAGGTTGAAAAAGAACGCAGAAACCTGAATGTCAAGAGAAGAATACTGTTCCCAGAGTTGGAAAAATCACCAGAAATTCTCCATGCCCAATGGAGGAAGATACTAGGAATTGAAGAAATGTACCTGGGCAAGCAAGGGTGAATAGTCAGTGTGCAGGAGGATGCATGAGAGGAGAAAAGTCAAAATAAATACTAACTACTCTAGGTCTTGTTAGAAAAGTAAGTTGATATGTGTATGTTAAAAACTTAAAACTATATACAAGAAAAATAGGAATAGATGGTGTTATGGACTAAATTTTGTCCCCATGCCCTGCAAAATCCATATGTTGAAGCTCTAACCCTCAGTGTGACTGTATTTGGAGATAGGCTGTTAAAGTGGATCCCTAATAGAATATGAGGGTGTCTTTATAAGAGTTACCAGGAACACATGTGCACAGAGGAAAGGCCATGAGAAATTACAGCAAGAAGGTGACTATCTGCAAGCCAACGAGAGAGAGGCTTCAGGAGAAACCAAACCTGTCAACAGCTTCATCTTGGACTTTTAGCCTCCAGAATTATGAGAAGATAGATTTCTGTTGTTGCAAGCACCCAGCCCATGGTATTTTGTTATGGCAGCACTATCAGACTAATACAAGCAGCATAACCTTGGAACCAGTAAATAGGAAAAATATAAGAAAGAAAGCTTAATATATTATTAAAAAGCAAATAGGAAATAATCACAAGGAAATCACTAATGGTATAATGAATAGAAAATATAAGATAAGTTGTCAAGAATGTTTAGTCAGTAACTATAATGTGAATGAATTAAGTTCACCTATTGAAAATCAGAGACCATAAACTGGATTTTTAAAATATCCTGATATATATGTATTGCATATAAAGAACTCTCCAAACTCAAAATTACATGAGAAAGTTCAAATAGAAAAAAGATATAAAAGAAAAAGTTCAAATAGAAAAAATAAATGCTGCCAAAACCAAGTATCTGACAAAATATATGTACACAAAAAGATTAGAGAAGGAAAAGTGAGGTACTTTAAAAATAGGTCCTGATATTTGATATTTGGTTTGATATTTTTCTCTTCAAAAGTTGGTGCCTTATCCTCTCATCCCCTTGAATGTGAGTGGCACTTGGTTACTCACTTCAGTTACAGCTTCTGAAACTAGGTAATTTAATGTGTTGTGGCTTCCTTTTTTAACCCTTTGAACACTTGTTCTGCGGGAAGCTAGTTGCCATGTCATTAGGACATTCAAGCAGCCTTATTGAGAGGTCTGTGCAGTGGTGTACCAATGTATCTTGTGAAGAGCCTCCAGCCAAAAACACGTAAATGAACCATTAGAAGTAGGTCCTTCATCCCCAGACTTTCAGATGATTGCAGCCCTGGTCAGCATCTTGACTGCAACCTCATGACAGACCCTGAGTCAGAATCACCCAGTTAAGTTCTCCTATATTCCTGACCTTCAGAAATTGGGAGATAATCACTGTTTATTGTTTCCAGCTGCCAGTTTTGGGGGTAGTTTGTTATGCAGCAATAGACAACTAATACAAAAAGATCCTTCATAATTACATAGTTGACAGTAGAATCCATCAAGTAGATATAGCACTATTCATTTCACTACCGAACTCCAAATGTTTTTGTTTTTTTAAAGAAAAAACTTCAAGGAAAAAATTGAAAAATCCACAAAATGCAGGATTTTAACATGCACTTCTCAGAAAACTATATACTAAGAAAGAAATAAAAACAGTGACAATCTTGAGGGTTTGAATAACAATCAGAAAACTTGAGATAATGAAGATATATTTAATAAACAGAATACACATGATCATGTGTATTATGACACAATCAATCACAAATGATGATATCAAAGCCACCAAGGATATCTCAACAAATGAAAAAGATTACTATCATAGAGACTATAGTCAGTGACTTCCATGCAATAAAGGTAAAAACAAACCACAAAATGATTGCCCTGTAAAAATATAACATGTTACTCAAAATTTGACAACAGACTTTTTCTTTAAATTGGTATAATTAACATACGGTGTTAGTAGTTTCAGATGTAATGATTCAACAATTCTGTGCATTACTCTGTGCTCAATCATGATTAGTGCATTCTTAATCCCCTTTATCTATTCCACCCTCTTTTCTCCACCCCAGCAACCACCAGTTTGTTTTCTGTAGTTAGGAGTTTGTATTTTGGTCTCTTTTTGCCCTGTGTTTGTTCATTTGTTTTGTTTTTTAGACTCCACATGAGTAAAATCATATAGTATTTGTCTTTCTCTGTTATTTCATTTAGCATTATACCCTCTAGCTATACCCATATTGCCACAAATGGCAAGATTTCATTTTTTATGGCTCATACTCCATTATATGTGTGTGTGTGTGTATAAAATTCATATATATTATATGTATCATATATATATAATATATATAAAAATAAAATCCCCTTCTTTATCCATTTATCTATGGATTCACACTTGAGTGAATCCCATATCTTGGCTATTATAAGAAATGCAATAAATATAGGGGTGCATATATCTTTTTAATTAGTGTTTTCATTTTCTTTGGGTAAATACCTGGTAGTAGAATTACTGGTTCATATAATTCTTTTTCAATTTTTTGAGGAACCTCCATACTGTTTCCATTGTGGCTACACCAATTTGCACTCTAACTAACAGTGCACAAGTGTTCCTTTTTCTCTACATTCTCACCAACTCTTGTTATTTCTTATTTTTGATTCTACTTTTCTGACAGAGGTAAGGTGATATTTCACTATAGTCCAGATTTGTATTTCCCTGAGGTTGAGAGATGTTGAGCATCATTACATGTGTCTGTTGGCCCATCTGTGTGCTGTCTTTGGGAAATGTCTATTCAGGTCTTCTGCCCATTTTTAATTTGTTTTTTTTGGGGGGGGGATTGTGTAAGTTTTTTATGTATTTTGAATATTAACCTCTTATCATATGTATCCTTTGAGAATATTTTCTCTTGTTCACTAGGGTTGCCCTTTCAGTCTGTTGATGGTTTCAGGCTTCAGCAGAAGCTTTCATTTTGGTAGAGTCCCAAAGTTTAATTTTGCTTTTTTTCCTCTTCCCTGAGGAGAAATATCTAGAAAAATGTTTCTCTGGCTGATGTTCTGGAATTTTTATGGTTTCAAGTATAACATTTAGGTCTTTACTACACTTTGGGTTTATTTTTGTGTATGGTGTTACAAAGTGGTTCAGTTTCGTTCTTTTGCATATACCTACCTGTCCAGTTCTCCCAGCACCACTGTTGAAAAGACTGACTTTTCCCTATTGTGTATTCTCATCTTCTTAGTTATAGACACATTGACCATAAAAGTTTTAAGTTTAGTTCTAGGCTCTCTATTCTTTCCATGGATCTGTGTATCATTTTTTGTACCAGTACTATAGCTGAAATCTTGAAATCTGGAATTAGTATCTCCAGCTTGGTGGTTCTTTCTCAAACTTGCTTTGGCTATTCAGGGTCTTTTTTGGTTCCATACAAATCCACATTTTAGGATTATTTGTCATAGTTCTGTGAAGAGTATTGTTAGTATTTGGATAGGCATTGCCTTAATCTGGATATTGCTTTGAGTAGTATGGACATTTTAACAATATTGGTTCTTCCATTCCATGATCTTTCCATTTGTTTGTGTCATCTTTGATTTCGTTCATCAGTGTTTTATAATTTTCACAGTACAGGTCTTTCACATCCTTGGTTAAGTTTATTCCGAGGCATTTTATTCTTTTTGGTGCAAATATAAATGAGATTGCTTTCTTAATTTTTCCTTCTACTACTTCATTATTAGTAAGTATATAGACATGCAACAGATTATTATATTTTGATTCTGTATCCTGTGACTTTACTGAATTCACTTATCATTTCTGGTAGTTTTTTGGTAGAGTCTTTAGGGTTTTCTGTATATAGTATCACGTCATCTGCAGATACTGCAAGTTTTTACTCCTTCCTTACCAATTTGGATGCCTTTTATTCCTTTTTCTCTTCTGACTGCTATGGCTAGGACTTCTAGCACTATGTTGAAAAAGTGATGAGAATGGGCATCCTTAACTTGTTCCTGATCTTAGGACAAAAGCTCTTAGATTGAATATGATGTTAGCTATGGGTTTTTCATATATGGCCATTGTTATATTGAGGCATGTTCCCTCTAAACCTACTTTGTTGAAGGTTTTTGTGTTTTTTTTTTAACCATGAATAAATATTGTACCTCGTCAAATGCTATATCTGCATCTACTAAAATCATATGGTTTTTATCCTTTCTCTTGATGTGATGTATCATGTTGATTGATTTATGAACGTTGAACCACTCTTGCAGCCCAGGAATAAATCCCACTTGATTATGGTGAATGATTTTTTTAAATTTATTTTTTATTTTTAGCATAGCAGTATTCATTATTTTTGCACCACACCCAGTGCTCCATGCAATCCGTGCCTCTATAATACCCACCACCTGGTACCCCGACCTCCCACCCCCCGCCCCTTCAAAACCCTCAGATTGTTTTTCAGAGTCCATAGTCTCTCATGGTTCACCTCCCCTTCCAATTTACCCCAACTGCCTTCTCTTCTCTATCTCCCCATGTCCTCCATGCTATTTGTTATGCTCCGCAAGTAAGTGAAACCATATGATAATTGACTCTCTCTGCTTGACTTATTTCACTCAGCATAATCTCTTCCAGTGCCGTCCATGTTGCTACAAAAGTTGGGTACTCGTCCTTTCTGATGGAGGCATAATACTCCATAGAGTATATGGACCACATCTTCCTTAACCATTCATCTGTTGAAGGGCATCTTGGTTCTTTCCACAGTTTGGCGACTGTGGCCATTGCTGCTATAAACATTGGGGTTCAGATGGCCCTTCTTTTCACTACATCTGTATCTTTGGGGTAAATACCCAGTAGTGCAATGTAGAGAGCCCAGATATGGACCCTCAACCCTACGGTCAAATAATCTTCGACAAAACAGGAAAAAATATACAGTGGAAAAAAGACAGTCTCTTCAATAAATGGTGCTGGGAAAACTGGGCAGCTATATATAGAAGAATGAAACTCGACCATTCTCTTTTACTGTACACAAAGATAAACTCAAAATGGATAAAAGACCTCAGTGTGAGACAGGAATCCATCAGAATCCTAGAGGAGAACATAGGCAGTAATCCCTTTGATATCAGCCACAGCAACTTCTTTCAAGATGTCTCCAAAGGCAAAGGAAACAAAAGCGAAGATGAACTTTTGGGACTTCATCAAAATCAAAAGCTTCTGCACAGCAAAGGAAACAGTCAAGAAAACAAAGAGGCAACTCACAGAATGGGAGAAGATATTTGCAAATGACAGTAGAGACAAAAGGTTGATATCCAGGATCTATAATGAACTCCTCAAACTGAACACACACAAAACAGACAATCATATCAAAAAATGGGCAGAAGATATGAACAGACACTTCTCCAATCAAGACATACAAATGGCTATCAGACACATGAAAAAATATTCATCATCACTAGCCATCAGGGAGATTCAAATTAAAACTACATGGAGATATCACCTTACACCAGTTAAAATGGCCAAAATTAGCAAGACAGGAAACAACATGTGTTGGAGGGGATGTGGAGAAAGGGGAACCCTCTTCCACTGTTGGTGGGAATGTAAGTTGGTGCAGCCTCTTTGGAGAACAGTGTGGAGATTCCTCAAGAAATTAAAAATAGAACTTCCCTATGACACTGCCATTGCACTACTGGGAGAATGATTTTTTAAAATGCATTTTTGGATTTGGTTTGGTGCTATTTTGTTGAGGATTTTTGCATCTATGTTCATCAGAGATACTGGCCTCTACTTTTTCCTTTGTTTTGTAGTGTCTTTTTCAGATATTGGTATTGGGATAATGCTGGTCTCATAGAATGAATTTGGAAGCTTTCCTTCCTCTTCTATTTTTTTTTTTAATATTTTGAGAAGAATGGGTATTAACTCTTCTTTAAATGTTTGGTAAAATTCACCTGAGAAGTCATCGGATCCTGGACTTTTGTTTGTTGAGAGTTTTTGATTATTGATTCAATTACTACTAATTAGTCTGTTCAAATTTTCTATTTCTTCCTGATTCAGTTTTGGGAGGCTGTATGTTTCTAGGAATTTATCCATTTTTTCTAAGTTTTTAATTTGTTGGCACATGATTTTTCATAATATTCTTTTATAATCCTTTGTATTTCTATGGTGTCAGTTGTTACTTCTCCTCCATTTCTGGTTTTACTTGAATCCTCTCTTTTTTCTTGGTGAGTCTGGTTTGTGAGTTTTGTTTATCTTTTCAGAAAACCCACAACTGGTTTCATTAATCAGTTCTATTATTTTTTTAGTCTCTATTTTATTTACTTCTTTTCAAATGTTTATTATATCCTTCCTTCTGCTTGCTTTGGGCTTTTACAGCATGCTTCTAATAACTCTTGAGCTAAAGGTGAAAAGCATAAACTTTTAAATTTAATGGCAATAAAAAATATCATCTATCAAATTTTGGCTTGCAGCCAAAGCATTTATGCTCAAATTTGTAGTCTTAAATCCATTAATTTTTAAAAATATTCAAAGTAAATCATATGTGCTTCTAATCCAAGAGGGTCGGGAAAGACAAATAAATCAAAGGATGTAGGAGAATCAAATTAAAGAAGATAAAGGAAATTAAATGAAAATTTAAAAAGTAGAAATTCTTAAAAAAATTAAAGCCATTTTCTGGAAAAGACCTGTATGACAGTAGTTTGGAAAATAGGATCAAGATGCACAGAAGAAGAAAACAAAAACAAAATTAGGATTGAAAGGACAAAACGACAGAGAAAGGAAACTTGTTTATAAGTAGGAAGATGCTGTTAGTTTTATTTTGAATTTATTTTTTGATTAAAAAGCAGAGAATAAAATAATATATGACCATATACCAGTTACATAGCTTCAACAGTTATCTATCCATTATCAAATACTTTTCATTTATATCTCCATCTACCTTATATCCTCTTTGATTATTATGAGGCATCATATTATTTTATTTTAAATTCTTCAGTATGTGTCTCTAAAAGATGAGTTCATTTTCAATATTTTAAAAGATTTTATTTCTTTTTTGAGAGAGAGAGAGAGAGAGAGAGACCCTGAGAGGGAAGAAGTCAGAGCTGGTAGCCCGATGCAGGACTCAATCCTGGGACTCCAGGACCATTACCTGAGCTGAAGGCAGCCGCCTAACCAACTGAGCCACACAAGGCATCCTCTTTTTTAACTTTTATAGAAACATAAGTATAACAGTATTATTACACCCCAAAAGAATCCCCATTAGTTTCTTAATGCCGTCAAATAATCCAGTTGATGTTCACATTTCCCTGTTATCTCTTCAAGTGTTTATTTTAAACATCCAAAAATGTACTTGGATCTCAGGACACAAACAGGGTCCAACGTTAAATTTTGTTTGTGTATCTCAGATGTCTATTTTAATATGAAGTCCAACTACCTCCCTATTTCCTACATGTTTTGCAATTTCTTTTTTTTAATAAACTGAGCCATTTGCCCTGAAGAGTTTCTCAAATTTTGAATTGTGCCAGTTGCATTATCTTTGGAGTGCTTAACATGTTCCGCTGCCTCCTGTATTTCCTGTAGACTAGTAATTCATTTATCTGTGTGTGTATACATACAAAGAAAAAAGGAAAAAAATTATTGTCTACTTGGGCTTTTTTTTTTTAAAAAGATACATACATACATACATACATACATACATACTTCATATATACTGTTGTGTATCAACTGACAAATAATGTTAGGTTTTCTTTTTTGTGTGATTTAAGGTTGATGGGTGGTTTCAGGATTTATTGATCCAATCTGATCATTATAAATTTCCCCTAAGCTTTCTGTCTATATAGCTTGAATCATTGCTATTACATCCATTATTTCATTAGTGCTGCAAAATGGTGATATTCTATTATTCCTTCTTCATTTGTTAGATGGAATTCTTAAAATCATTTTCCTCCTTGCTATTAGGGTTATTATGAGGTACAGTTCTTGTAGGAAAGAAAAGGCAAATGTTGGATTCTTTATCTGTATTTTGCACATTTCAAAAAAGTAATTTCCCTAGCATTCTCTAAGGGCTACTAATTCTGTTTTTTGTACATCATTATTATTAATACATTAACTTAAAAATAACTCATATGCTTAAATCCATCTAAAAATGTTACTTTTAAATTTATAATATTTATATACAATTTATATACAGTCATATACATTTATTTATATATAATCATATTCAGCCAATTTTAAATTTGCAATTTGATAAGTTTTGACAAATATATATAGTCACATAATCACCACCATATAGAACATTTATTTAAAGAACATTTCT